>NC_132899.1:13190989-13790989 GCF_030463535.1 Salminus brasiliensis
TAGCTACTGACTGTACTGCATTTTTTCTTTATTTGCTGAACTTGGCATATTTGCTGAATTTAGCAGGTTTGTTAACATTCGTTTCAGAGAGTCATTCATTAAATTCACAGGGCAATGCTAACCAGTGCAGCCGTCTGTTAGCTGCTGTAACAGAACTGACAGTTAGTGTTCTCCTCCGAGCACGTCTAGTAATGTTGCATTGGCAGCAGGTTCAAAAGAACTTGTCTGGCTTCATGTGACCTGGAAGAAGCATGTTAGCTATTATTCTGCCAAAGCAGATGGTATCATGTGATCAGGGGAGTCTTAGCTAGTGAGTGGGAATTAGATATGACTAAAAACTTGGGCTTTATGCAGTGCAAAATGTTTGCCTTTCCCACCCCATTCTGTCCATTTTAGGTTATGGGTTCGGGTTAGGTTAAGGTTTAGATTGAGTTTAGCCTACATTTAGGTTAGAATTAGGTTTAGGTGCAGTAGGTAAAGTTTAGATTTAGGTTTAGGTCTAGGTTCAGGTAACAAAATAACACTATGTGCTTTTTAACATTCTCTGTTTAGTTTGTTTGATTTCTGTGTGTCTGGGTTGCATCAGTAATTTGTAAATACGCACGACAGTCGAACAATATTTAATACACAATCCTAAAGCAGTCTTTTAGTCACTTAGGTATGATTTCCTCTTAACATCAGGCTGCCATGATTCTATTTATAACAGCAAATAAGGGGAAAACATCCAAGGGGGTCGATACTTTTCATCAGAACAGTATTTGTGCTTTCTTTAGAGGAAATGTACTTATTTGCACTTAGAAAATCCACAGTATGTCTAGATGACCATACATCAGAAAAGTACATAATCTTCAAAAATAAACCAATGGATAAAAGGCAATTTCAAAAAGGTGGAAAAAAACCTACATCACCTCACTTTCAGGTCATGATCTGAAATATTTCATCAAAAGTAGATCAAATTCATCTCCTATAGAAAGTTTCAAATCAATGCTGTGAGGTGTGTGTTCAGAGTTGATCTCCCCAGATATGCAGCAGTGATGGATGTGGGAATGAGTGAAAGACTGGCCTAAGGCTTCTTAAATTGGACTGGGAGAGATTTTCCACCAACACCTGCTCACAGCACACGGCACTATTAATGAAAGTCTTCTGCTCTAACTAGATTTTCTCTGACTCTATCAGCACAGTGTGACTGACCACAGACAGGACTGAACAGTAACTGGACAGTGATACATGTATCTTCAGTCATTCAAAATATCAGAACCAGCTGGATCCTTGCACATTGAATAAAATGTATTATACATTCAGTACGAATGCAGTGACGATTTTCAGTATTGCATGAGTGTATTGCGCCAGTGAACAGGACTTAACTGCCCCGTTTTGAGAAAAGAGGAGCACATTTCAAGTGTAAGCCAGTCCTTTTCATCTAGTGAATGAAATAACCACTGAGGCAAGACTGGGTGGGCTTAATGGCCTCCTACTGTTGTGTGTGGAGAACAGCACCAATCTGATTTTTAGCATTCGTTTCTACAGTCAATATATCATAAGACTGTTACTTTCATGAAATTTCTTTTGATTCTACAGTTTATAAGAGAACAGAGGGAGACCAAGGGATGCTTAAAATAAGGCAAAGCTTCTGCAATATCGCAGTGTGCCCCTACTCCATCAGACCTAATTAGACTCCTAATCAAATTCCACTTTAACACAGGAAGATGAGCTGACCAAGCCTTTGGCCTCAAACTGAAAGGCTTTCCTCAGTAATCTACACACATAACAATGAAGCAGGAGCTGGGAAGAAGGCTGACCCACAGCCTTGTGTATATAATTAAATCCACTAAACAAGCAGGAACTCCACTGCATCCTGAGCGCAGTACACAGTTTTAATGATGGAAGAGGAAGACACGGCACAGCCGAAAAAGAATGAAAGAATGAATACATTACAAAATCATTAGGAATTTCTGCCTTTGTAATTTGTCTCCTTTCAAAGCATCTACACACACAAAGCCGAAGGACCAGCAGGTGGCTAAGTCTTTGCGGTTTTCATGGAAATACTTCTATAATGAAGACCAATTAAAGTTTTGTAGGATAGGATTACAGCAGGGGTGGATGGGAGAGGCGTAGCGTTAGTCATGCATCATGGCACCTGCATAATTAGGTAACAGTCAGCTTAAGGGAAGACTAGATTGTGACTGAGGAATGAAGGGCTATCCTGACATTTTCAATGTGCTGAAACTCTTCAGGGACTCAGGTGTCAGACAGGTGGCTCCCTTAGGCACAGTCCCACAGGAGGAGAAATGCTACTTTCAGGTGCAAAACAATGGAGCAGTAGAGTCCTCTGCCACTGTCTCTCTTGTCATCGGGTAGATTAAACTCTTGTGCAGTAGGCAAGGCCTTAAGTGTCAAGGTGAATTGAGTTTAGCACCAGGTATTACCCTCAAAGTTAAATACTGCAGTTATTCTCACACTGCAGAAAAGTACTTTTATACAGTGTGTTCATAATCTATATGTAGAATAAACTTCTTGTTACTTGTTTCAAGAATTATTTTTTTTTACAAATAAGCAAATATATACAATATTATACAGCATATATACAGCAAATGCATACATATTCCAATGCATTAATAATTCCACTTGCCAGTATATAATTTTTAGTATGTGCTACTAAATGGGTTCTGGGTTCAAAGTTTAATTAATAAAGGCAATGGGTTAATATAGGGCCATTTCAATTCAAATAATTCTTTAAGCTACATTGTCTGGCATTCTTATCTTAAAGTAACAGTAGCACTTGTGAGAACTGTGCAATGCTGTGAGTCATATTTATATAAAATCCTGTAATATTTATCTACTGTCTAATGTACCATCTCATGCATGCTTCTTTCACATTCAGTGACGGTTCCATTTTGGTCAACAAAAAAGTGTCAAAGCGTGAATTACACTTTCTGACTGTAGGGGAAATTCTTGCATACTGCTGCTTTAAATGTTTGTTTTTTTCTTTACATTGGTGAAAACCTTCAATGCAGTAAATATGGTTGTACTGTATCTACAATTTTAAATCCAAACAGTCTGATTGACAGATAGCAGATTGACTGAATGATTCTTTTAACAGTAAAATGTCTCTTCATCTACTATCATGGCCTGCAAACAAGAAATAATGCTCTTTAGTAATTTGAAGAACAGGTTGGCTAGCCTAACTTCTCACAAGCTCATTAACAGTTGGTTTGAAAAATCTTTTGAATTTAGTGTTAACCAGGGGTTGAGCAATGCATGAGGAGGCTGAGAAAGACAAAATGCATGGCATTTGCCCTCATTCTGTTCTAAAAAAAAATGAATAACTATCAATGAACATCATTAATTGTAATTGTGCTTCTTTGGCTGGAACACATTCTCATATTTTAGAGATAATTAGCTGGTCATTGTATCACTATAATAAATCACAAACACTCGTTTCTTCTTCACAGCTGTTATCTGCAGTAAAAGCTTCATTAAAAACTGGCCTGAATCAATAAACTTTAAAGATGTCATATGATCTCATGGCACACTACAAAAACAAAGTGGTCTCTTTTGCATCATCTATTGATTTATCTTTCAGCCAGCTATGCAGAGATTATTTAGTCTGCATTCATTTCTTAAAAGGTTTAGATCATGAACAACTTTTTAGCACACTCTTTAAAACCTACTATTGCTCCGTCAATAGTGTTTTAATTCTTTAAATTTTTGTGAGGTCATGAAAATAAATGTACATATACTGTATCTACCAATCTGCCTACAGCAGTTTATAGCCCCGATCATTAATGTTGAAGATAAGTATTTTAGTCTAGAATAATGCATAATACAAGGCAGCCAATGAAAACATAGATTATGTTTATATGTAGGTCTTAAAGGCACAGTAATAAAAATGATCAATTCTGTTAGATCATTAGAGATCAAAAACCGCTATTATAAATGAATTGTGCCACAAATATCAAGCCATGAGGAGGGGGTAAATAAAAGCAAAGATAGAGAATTTACCCTTTTAAAATGTTACTCTGTACCATAACAAAATATCATCATAGAGTACTACAGGTAACCATAATGTGCAGATATGGCTGATAGAAATTGTGTGTGATTTGTACCTTGATTATTTATTAATAATGGGAGCTAGAAATGTAAGGTCAGTACAAAAACAAATGATTCTTTTTCTTCTCCTGACCTTGATTAATCAAGAAATATTAATCAAGATCATCTTTTTTTTTCTTTTTAAGGTGACCTTGATTGAGCAGTACTTAAAATGGCGATAGGGAGCCATACTGTGGTTGCACCCCTTGAACAACTTGAAGTCAAGAGCCTTGTTGAAGGCCACAGAGGCAGTATTCATTGCAAGAATGGTGACTTCAGAGCCAGCTACCCACTGCTCCTACCTCCTTTACCTTTATGCTGAATTAGCTCCATATTTTATCACAACACAAAAGAACCCAACGGTTTTAAATAGCTAATGCTTCTGTCTCCTACTGATAATACCTGTTTCCTATAGAGCTGAAAGGAACGAGAAGTGAATAAAAGGTCCATTGGTTACTGCTCCTAGCCAGTAAGAACCACCCAAAGGGATTCGCTGAATCTCACAAGATTTGACTTTTACAGAGATTTCAGTTAAAAAAACAAACCAACTAACTAACTAACAAAATCTGACAAGAACTAGAGGGTTAATGTGTGAAATAGAATTTTGAATGGAAGAAATAGAATTTTGAAAGAAGAATCGTTTTACAACATGATGAATTACTGGGTATAAAATAATCAAGAATGGTCATGTATTATGCTCTTTATATCATGGTTGTCATTCCAAAACCTTGTATCTCCATTTGACGTAAATGACCGTTGTCCTTTACATTGTTTCAAAGTTTCAGGATAAATGGATCAATAGAAATGCTCCAAAAAGTTTTTTGTTCTCCTTTTTACAGTAACTGTACGTTTTCTAATACTAAATAATAAAATAAATACTTTTTACAAGTCTTTTTAGAGTAACTTTGGAGATAAGAGATTTTCCCCAGTAAAATCCCCATTTTAGAGATAAGGTTTTGCTCCAGCAGAATATTATATTTAAGTTAGTAGTTAGGGATTAGCTTCATGAGGACAAAAGCTTGTTTGAATACGAGAATGTCAATTACATTTCAGGCACATTTACACCGATGTTATGTGATGTGAGAATAAATGTGATTTAATTTTATTTGATTTTGAGGTTTTTCCTTTGTTATAATAAAGTTATCCGATTATGGTACTTTCGTTGGATATAAAAATGTAACAGGTAATCAGTAATCTGTAAAGGAATAAATTTTAAAGTACCCTTGCCAGCCCTGATCATGTATTTGATTGCATCAGGCACATGTAGAAAACAGACTACTTTTTGGAAACTGGCAGAACAGCAATAATAGATAGTGAATTGGTCTGGCATTCTGAATCATCTGTATCAGATTCTACACTGAACACCCAATAAATCCAATAATGTGGCTTTTCATATGTGGCACAATGCAATGAATCATTATCAGCACAAGAACAGGTGCAAGGTTATGAAGCAATTTTTGATACAATTCAACAGCTTTGCCAGAGCGCAACTCTCAAGGCTCAAATGTGATCACTGTTTAGTAGAATTTAACAGATTTAGCATCCATTCAGTGGGTCTTTTTTGTCTTTGTACTTTCTTCTATTGCATTCGTACAAGCATAATCTATGTATCAATACATTTGGGGGAAGCTGAATCAAATCTTACCTACTTTCACTTTAAATCTTTCACTTAATCGCACACTCAGAGGACATCTGACGAGCTGCATTTTTACATTTCTACATAGCCTGTCCAGTACAGCTTCTGTTTGTGGTCATGACTCTTCATGTAACAATGCATAATTTTGTGTATGAGGTCCACATCTTATCACACTGAAAAACAAAACAATCTAAACCACATAATTTATTTGTGCAAAATAATGCAATCTCTTAAAAAAACTGAGATTCCTTTAAAAAAGCACTAAAACACATGAATAATTTTATAATAAGTTATACAAGTTTGGTGTTCATTGCTTTTGAGGCAGTTCTTCTCCATTACATGTAGAAAAATTAAAGATACCAGATAAATGGTTTACAGGCAATAAACCAATTGCTGGGCAATGAAATCTGATAACAGATGTAATCTGATATGTCACAGTATGCTGTTTGCACAACCCCTAATCAAGTAACTGTGAACATTATATCATGATCGTATTATTAGTGTGACTGTATGTAAACACATGCAGTGATTTAACATTTAAGCCAAAAGATTTCACATCTTTTGAGACAGGATTCAAGGTAACAACATGAGAGGCAAGTATGCATATGGTCATTATATTATCTTACAGCAGTATAAAACTCCAATCAGGGAGCGTGGCAGAAGCATCCATATTCTAAAATGAGTTTATACTCCTCACTAAAAGCCTCCATTGGTTGCTGACAGCTGCCATTAGAAATGTAGGATATAAAACTCTGATGCTGTCCCGATATATACATTAATAAATGCTGTTCTTGTACATTTTCATATTTATTTGGATCTGTTTGCATCTGAAGTCAACTATATCACTAGCAACATGAAAAAACAAACAAACCAAAAAACATGTCTTACATGTTTCATACTTACATCTTTAATAACGTAGGAGTTATTTGGTGTAGAGACCTGTGGTAAATTGTGTTTCCCTGCAGAGATTTGGGGTTCATCATAAAACAGAACTCACAACTCCACACTCATTGCTTTCAGAGTTTAGTAGTGAATCATTTGCCTATTATTTATCTCCTGTTCAATTTCCAAGATGCAAAAACCTTAATTGTGAACAGGAATGCGAAACCAAAAGCTTATACGGCTTGTAAATCAGTGCCTAGACCAATTACAAATCATGGTTATATTATATTTTCTAAATAGTCATATTTAGAAAATATAGTTCCAAAGAGTTCCTTAAAATGCTATATGTGCACACCATTTACATTTACAGAGTTGGGCCAATGCAGTGTTAGGAGTCTTGCCCAGGGACTCTTATTCATATTCAATACGGTCTCCATACGGTCACCCAGACTGGGAATCGAACCCTGGTCTCCCACATGGTGTAATAGCTCACTGGCAGCTAGTGGTTTTATCTGCTGCACCACACTAACCATACCATGCTAACCAATGCGAATGCATGCTATAATGATCTAAAAAACAATCTATATGACCAATAAAGATTATAGATGCTTAACTACACTCATCAATGTGCACGTGTGTGTAGGCATCTAAGGCATTGCGAAGGCCTCACTTTCTCACTGAGTCATCTTTAATACAGTCAACTAATATGCCTGAATCTACAATATTCATATAGATTTCTCTGTGCTGGAGCATACTGTATAAAACACAGCCTGTTCATAAAAGGTGTGATTACATTTACTGTTAGAAGTAACAACATTTGGCAGATATAGGCCAAGACCTGTTTTGTGGACTCCAACAAACTGTTTCAAATGTGTTACATGTGCACAAGTAAGCTAACTGTGACTCTAAAGAACTACTTTGTCATCTGAACGTGACTCAACATGCTTTAAAATCCAAATGATTTTCCTCTGGAAACTACATAAATTGTGCTGAGTTCAATTGGCACTTGGTTATTTGGTCCTTGTGCACATAAGGACCAAATGATGTCATCATAGCAAGTCAGTTCACAGGTTTACAGTAGCTATGGAAGAAAAGAAAATGTACGTTATATCCAGATATCCAGATGTGCACATTGCTACTTCCCATTTAATCAAATCCAAAGTGAACCAAAACTAATGCAGGAGAGCTGTTCTCTATCTTGATGCATTGCTCGGAGGCACTTCCTACATTATGGCAGCATCCAATCATAAGTGCTTTAGCTGGATGCAGGGTACTGCATTAATCCCTTTTAACATGATTAAGATCCCAGCAGAGTGAAGCACAAAAGCAAAAGTCAGATGTGATCAACTGCCAAATAACAATACAGAGCCAGAAATGTAAATAGTGGGTTGACTCTATATATTCTTCTTCTCAAGAAAACATCCAGAAATATTGACAGTTAAAAAAAAAAAGTAAGTTACATTTATTTGATTCTCGTTTGTCTGCCTGTCAGCCAAACATAGTGATTTATAATTTGACTCTTAGTGCTTTGTCTCTTTTCCACTGAGAATGGAGGCAGGCAGGCCAGGGAACATTTTTTTCATTACTTTAAAATCTGGATGAACACTCTTGACATCACCCCTCTCACAATAATAAATGCACTGCCACTTCTCCACCTCATAGAACTAGCAGAGATGCCACTTACACATGTTCCACTGCATGAAGCAGTTTTTCAATTTAAAACTGACAGAAAACAGGAGGTTTCATTTTCTCTGAAAAGCATCCATAATTGTAAGGATTGGTAGTGTTTCTTTAGTTCTAGAGTAATTGTATGACAATACTGACCAATAATATTGATCAACTGACAATACTGATCATAACTGTGGGGATTAGTAGTGTTTCTTTAGTTATGGAGTAATTGTATGACAATACTGACTGAACATGTTAAGTGACTATCCAGTGCTCTGCAAATGTTTGGCCATCCCGGTCCAATTATATTTTGATATTGTGAATAGTTAATTGAGTAGAACATGTAAAAACTCTAAAAAAAGCATTTTCAATATTTTTCTATTTTTTAATCAATATTATGAGTTTTGTTTGGTACAATTCTTGAGTTAAAACTAAAAAGGAACACCATGCAATAAAGTTTTACTTGGGGTCTGGGATCCCCAAGAGATTTGAATTCTACCAATAACTTTTACCAAGGTCTCAGACCTCAATTAAAGCTTTGGCTTTTTTACAATCATTGTTAAGATGGACCAAGTTACGCAAATTAAAGCTTTACCAATACTCTCCTCATATCCCAACAATGAGCAGCAAAGGGCTTCTCAAAGCAGCTGCTTAGCACTCTAACAATTATCATAACCCAAGCCCACCATGCAATCTGAATTCTTTTATTCTCAGGTTGCCGTTTCCTAAGTACGTAATGTAATTAAGAAATGGCAGTTAACACGAACAGTGGAGGTCACAAACCCTTGTTTGACAGCAAAAGATCCTCTGAAATATTTAGTAGAAACGGGAGTGGTGGTGCACTTTTCTACTGTGCAGCAACACCTGGACAAATATGTTAACAAACATCTACAAATCTACAAAATTTAAGACTTATGCGTTTTAGAAAGAAGTCATTTGCAGTTGAAGTTACAATAAAATAAAAATAAAATTGACCACAATGAGGTCACGTAAAGGTATGTTTGAAGATAAAAGGGTGCAGAATATCATGAAAAGAACACCTCTCCAACCCTGAAGCACAGCAAATTCTGAGAGCATCACACTGTCTGTAAAAAATAGCTGAAGGTAAAAAGAGGGTGGCTTCTACAGAAGAGAAACCCTTCTACAAGCACTTTAAATTCAGAATGGACTACCTTATGTGCAACCTGAATTTCTCTTAACATTTCCCATTCTAAACATCATCAAAAATCTGTGGCTAGCATATACAGAAAGGTAATCTTGCTTATTCAAGTCACCTTTATGCATTTTAGTAATACAGCTATCTTTTATTCTTTCTAACAGAAATTTTGCACAAATGTTTTATATACCACTGTTTCAGTCAACATATTATGGCCATAGGCTTTTATTTTGATACCTCACAGCACAGTGATATGACACATTTACACTGCACAATCATGGCTAAGAAAATCATCTTTCAGTGTGTATATTATACTGTACACACTGGATGAAAATGGCACAGATATGTGACTCTAGGCATATTTCTACATATTCTTTTGCCAGAGGAAAAAAAAAAAGCTCTTCAGACTTCCTTGATTTTAAAAACAGAGGATTACACAGCTGTGTCCACATAATCTCTACTTTGAAGCAGACACAATGGAGCCAATGCAAAAAAAATAAAATAAAAAATTGCCAGGCTGTGTGTTTATCGTTCACCGTGTCTCTGGTGTTCGTGTAAACCTTTCTCCATACTACACTAACCTGGCTTTTTCGCTTTGCAGAAGTTGCCATATCTTTAAAATGGACCATGAAAATAATGAGATTTCACCTTTTTTGCATTACAAGACCCAGGAAGGTAAATTACCACTTCCTCTTGTTAAAAAAAAAAGTGCAGTTAGGAAATCATAACTACAGGGAAATTGTTCATATTCTGTGTCTATTAGGCCTTGACTGCACTTGGGAAGTTATTAACAGAGAGCAGACCTTCATATTTGCCTAGAATGAAGAGGGGGGAAAAATGCATTTTCTATTCAAAGCTTTAATGTAAATCAGCCACATTCTCACAAATGATGAAGGAGAGTGCAAAGCTAAAATCTGCATCTCACTGCATGAAGAAAATGGCATTTGCAACTGGCTTTTCATAACTATATGTCAATGACATTAACAATCAGTGCAGTTTGTCTATTCTCAGTTTGTCTATTAGTCTGTTCTTTGTGTCTGAGTATTAGTAACAGTTTGACTGTAACTTCGCTAATGATCTTGTATAAAAGGAGTGATGAACGACGACCAGAAATGCCATTAGAGAATACGATACAATTATCAGTGTATGCATTTCACATCAGAATTTCTTGAATATTTCATCCACAAACATCATGTGGCATGTGGTAGCAGCACGTTTCACAGCAGTGTATGTAATTTGTATGAATCATTCCTCTCTCTAGTAAAGCTATACTTCTCTGATGTTTGCTGTTGTCTTGTCAGATTCTGAAGTGTGGGAAGGTTCACTGACATGGGAGTTGAGTAAAACTTCAATAATACACCATCCTACAATTGCTAAGAAGTTGTTAATTTATTTGTAAAATGTCCACAAACATTAAAAAAGATGAATCCTACTTTGGTTCCACAATATTTATCTAACACTTTCTTCAAGTTTAAAACCATTATTGGGACTCCCAGTAACTAGAATCAATTTTTGTTGCTTACACAAAACTCAATCACTGCATGTGCTTTCTAGTAATTTAGATGGGCACATGTGAATTTAAATAATGAAGCTGGAGAACCAAAGTAAATGCGTGTACATGATAATGATTCTGAGTATGATTCTGAGTATTATTAAGTTTGCTGTGAATGTGAGTTCTGTAGATGCTGTAGGAATTACATTTACAAGGTAGAAGATGCAATGCATGCTCACTTAGAGACACAGACCACTATCTTAGACCACTGCTGATTCTTATAGGTCAGTGATTCCCAGTCCTGGTTCAATAATTCCCAATGCCCTGTAAAATGAAATGTTCTCCTGCTCTAACGCCACTTAAACAGGCTTGTAAATGATACCTGATACTCTTAAAAATGGGTTTTTAGAGTTTGTTTTTTTAAATAAAAGTAATGGTGCAGTATTTAATTAGGTCCATAAGTATTTAAACAGTGACAGAGTTCTCTTGATTGTGCCGCTCTACATCACCTCAGTGGATTTGAAAAGAAGCAACCAAGATGTGACTGACGTGTGGACTAAAGTATTGCACTAACAGGCCCAAAAGTAATTAGACAAACTAAAAATCATTAATATGAGTCAGAAATCATGTCTGGAAGTCTGGAACCCCTGTGCATCTGAGCTTCCTCACTTGAGATGCTTTGCAATACCTTAACTACACCCGCCTTCAGCTGCTGTTTGTTTCTGTGTCTTTCTGCCTTCAGCTTTGTCTTCAGTAAATAAAAGCATGCTTAAAATGCTCATTCAATATTGTGGTGTTAAAAAGCTCTTGTATTCAACAAATTTCATTGATCTGTACATTCTTGCATATTGTTAGAAAACCCTCATGAGTGAACATTCAAACATCTAAATGTCTAAATATCACGTCAAATGTCTAAATGTCATGTTGTTAATAGACAAGAGTTAATTTTCTGCTGGGTCTGGAAGCCAAACAAGAGATGATGAATCACTGTGCAGATGGCCCAGGTCAGCAGGGCTCAGTCTCCTCAGGGCTAAGCAGCCCTCTCAGTGGCTTGGAAAACAGTGTCATTTGATCCCTCTCAGCTAACGACATGATGCCAAAGTAATTCAGTGAAGTTAATGTTGATGGCTTTGAACCATCCCAAAATGTGGGCAAGGGAGGAAGCATTTGGTGGTGTCCATGGGTTCCAGACATCAGACAGTCATTGACTCCTAAGGATCTGTATCCAAGCACTACATAAAAATAATCACTATTTTTATTATTATATTAGTTTGTCCAATTACCTTTGACCCTGTAAAAATGGAGGGACTTAGTAAATAATAGCTATTCGCGCATGTTTTTGTCAAAACCTCGTTGTGGGTTCCTCCTGACGAAAGATCTTGTAATTTGTGACCCCATGTCTCTGATCAGTTGTGTAGTGTGCAAACCATAAAAGATTCCCAATTACAAGACAACAGATTGTGAAATGTAAAGGGTACAGCGGTCTGACAACTCTAAAAGTCCTATAGCGTAAACCTGGCATAGCAGTTCTGAAGTGAACCTGAAATCTGCAGGAACTGTAGTTTTTATTTATTTATTTATTTATTTATCTATTTATTTTTGTGACGCTATAGGCGCAATTTGGAAACCACGACTGTCAAAGTTGGCTTTCCAGTCACAAAGATCACGCTTATCAACTGATGAATTGAATCCAGTGTGTTACATGAGAAGGAAGCTGAACTCTTTAGATGTAAGTACTGGCACCAAACATGCACCGAACACCAAGACCTCACACTTAAAGTGACTGGGCATATGATGCAAAGGTTTTGCATTGTGTGTCTGTCTCTTTGTGACAAATAAATTTATTGTATGACAAACGGTTATAAAATGATAAGCATAAAACCTTGTGTGCATTTTTCACTTTTTGACAATTTGGATCTGGCAGTCATTCTTTATAATGTGTTAAAATGTCATGATGTATGAACCAATAGAAATGTTCCAAACTTTTTTTCAAACTTTTTACATTGACTTTTATTAAAAAGTTAAGAAAAACTTTTTCCCCTTTCCTGTAAAGTTGCTCTAGTTGTACAAACATGTTTTTGTGTGACAGTAATTATATACGGCACTTAATTGTTTCTCTTAACATGCCAACAGTCGAGAAATGAGTCAGTTTGTGGATAAATTTCCCCTTTAGATGGTGATAATGTAGCCTTCTTACCTATCCAGACAGCTGTATACAACTGGATCCAGTGCTGTGCTACGTAATACTGCATTTCATGACAAATCATATAGCCAATGCTACGATTTTGTCTAGAGAATGCCCCTTTAGACTATAGACTCAGCAGCTACTACTGATCAACCACGACATTGAAAAAAGCCTACAGTAGACTGTTTGCAAAATGTTCCTTTTATTTAGACACGGATGAGTCACAGTAGTCTGTCATTTATTGTCCAAGTCAACAACTTAATACTGATGGGCACAAACAGATGCAAGAGCATCAGAAACAACAATCTCTCTCTCTCTCTCTCTCTCTCTCTCTCTCTCTCTCTCTCTCTCTCTCTCTGAATATCAAATATAGCAGAGGGAGAAATGGAGTCAAATTACTTGACCACACGACAACGCACACACACTATTGAATTTCCCATTTCCCCTATACCAGAAAACAGGGAATCAATCCTGGATAAATAATTCACCTCTAAACATGAGGTACCTAATTGTTTTCAGTCTGACTTTTGGTTTGGGTCCATGCATTGATGTTCCTCTGGTTTGATTCCGGCCTTAGTAGGACTACAGGCTCTGTAAACAAATGTGGTCTCTGGAGGTTTCCCACACTTTTACTGTCACCTGTCATTGCAGATGATTAAATTTCACCTAGAGCTATCAAAGAGCATCACTTATTGAATTTTACTAAATAATTCATCTTGTCATTTGAGAGCATATCGCAAAATGACTTTTATTACAGTGCCAGAGGTCATTTAAACCTCAAATAAATCACCAAGGCACGAACAATATGATTGTAATCAAATACGATAATAATGGGATTATTTGTCAATTAAGGCATCAGGAGTCATCCTTATTTTTGTCCTGTCAATCAGCCTAATAAATATCCACTATCACAGCTTCAGTTCTTCACTCAGCCTCGGCCTAGCTGTCAGTCATGTCAAGCAGAGGGCATTTGAAGGAGGACAGACTGCAAATGCCCCATAACATTTAGGGCTCTATATTAATCCCAAACTACTCATTCTATTCTGTAAATCCACAATACAACGATGGATAAAAAAGCATTTTATTATCTTGTCATTACGCTGTTTTTCAGGTAGTACTCCTGGACCATTGTGGACAAACACTAGTTGCAAATTGCAGGATATTTTCTTGGAAGGTGCTACACACATGACCAACATGTGCCCTTGCCAAGCAGATTTTCCCTAGTGAAAATGGCTAGGAGTGATGAAAGAGGGTGTAGCTTTGGTGAATTGGAAACAAATGAGCCTTCCTGGGGGGTAAGCATGGCTCTTGCGTGTCAGTCAGTGGCTCTAATCAAATCTAAGGCGCTGTTTAGAATGACTTTCACCCACGGTGGTGTGCAGTCAAATCAAATAAGCATGCTAGAGTGGATGTCAATTTTTTCTTTACACAAGCTACCGGCACAATTAGCACAACAGCGATTTCGCGAAACAAAGCTCTGCTCAAAGATTCTAAATATATACTCTTTAAAAAAGAGGGGCTGGGAGGAATCATGTGAAGATGGCTAGAAGATGGCTGCTTAGGTCAAATGTTTTTTCCTTTCAACTTTTTTCATCTGTGTCAGACATCATCCATGTACTTACAGGAAGAGGTGTGGGATTTTACACTGTTTTGTCAGAACACAAAGAAGCTGTGTCTCCATTAGCTGTTCACAGGGAACTTGCTAATTTGGCATTTAAAAAAGAGGGTATTAGAGGCACAGAGGCGTCGACTGTGGTTAGGATGTTGTGGCAGGGGGCTTCACGTAGGCCTAAATTGTAGGAACACAGCAATGTTTATGTGTAAGTGTGGGAGGGACTTCATTCATACATTGACATATATCCATTTACCAAGACATCTCCTTTCAGTTTTTATTTTCACAGCAATATAAAAAAAGACATAAGTCAGCTACCATAATGCATAATTTCACTACGATGCTTCATTCTACCTGGTCTATGTGACAGGCTATAACTTTGTGTGAATCTGATTATTCATTTGGCATTTCTGAATATATTTGATCCACTTGGTTTTTTGACTAAATTGCGAATTTTAACACTTTCTGAACACTGGTCTTTTTCCCCCCAAATTATTGCTGGGTGATTTCCCCCCCTTCTTTTCACTTTTTGTTATTCATATATTAATCCATTCATTATGAATCATAATGAATGGATTAATAAAAATGCCCAAACAAGGTTTTTGCATGACATTGATTTACTCCTTTTGTGTAATGTTAGTCTTTGTTTAACGTTATTTGTTTGTTTGTTTGTGCTGTGCGAGTCGACCTAAGGTAGATAGGTTCCTCGGACTGAGTCTTGGTTTCTCCCAAGGTTTCCTCCTCTTAGTATGAGGGAGTTTTTCCTTGCCACTGTCGCTACCAAAAGAGGTGTGGACCTGGATCTCTGTAAAGCGCTTTGTGACAACATTTGTTGTGAAAGGCGCTATATAAATACATTTTTAATTGAATTGAATTTTAGGCTGCAGTCAATTGTCATCTCCTGCTATCTTTTTCTTTCTTCTTTTCACTCTTAAGCAGTTTGACGAGTGCTGTGTAGATGCAGGTACATATAGACCAGTTATTGTGGAGAGATGAGGGATTTAAGGAGAAGGTTAAGATAGAGTATTTAAATCTGTTAACTTGTGTAAACATTTTTAGTATGCTGCTCCGGCTAACCTCAACACTCAAGAACCAGCTGAGCTCGATGGAAAAATGTTAAGAGCAGATGAAAATTGATGAGATAGAGAATTGAGGATGGGGAAAGAATGGCAAGATCATTGGTTTTCCCAATAAAGCAGAGGGCAAGTTTTAATGCTAAATGCTTAACTATAGCTTCAACTTAAGCAAACACACAGATCATATTGTTCTGTTTTGTCCATTATCCTGATGAAGAAGCAATTCTCTGGGCAGCATCAAAGAAATTTCCAGGACCTCTCTGCCGGGGTTGCCAGTAGATGGCAAAATTTCAGCAATAACAGTTCTAAATGCCTGCACCTGCTAAGGACTTAAAAGGATCAACAACAATTAGTAATCTGAAGAGATGGCAGGTTTTGCGATGTCTAAACCAGTCCTGTCTGTGAAGTAAACAAAGGTAGAACATCTTTCTCTCTGTTGGTAATACTACAGGTTACACTGACAATTTGCTCTGTTTCATATTCAGTTGTTTTATTCAGTTTTTTTTAAGATACCTGATGATGTTTCCTTCATAATTGAAGCAGTGTTTGTTTAGTTACGCTTACCTAAAAGTGTCTTTCACCAATAGGGATTTCTGATCTAGACTTGATTTAGTTTATCCTGACATTTGGGGACAGGGCTGGGGGTGGGCATGTTCATTCTTGTTAAAGTTACAAATGCTTGCACTTGAGGTTATGTGTCTGACCCTGTTGACAGGTTATATTATTGCAGCCATTTCATGTTTATGGGTTTTCAATGATGGATATAAACAATTCAGCTGGATTTATCACCTGGAAGATGAGGGGTTTAGGGCATGCTGTTACAAGGAAAATCATTTTAATCTTTCTTAAAGAAGACCGTTGCAAGCAACAAAGCATCCGTTGCTATGCTTCAGGACACTCACTTTTCAGAGGTGTAAAGCTTAAAAGTGACTGGGTAGTCCTTTGCACCTTGCAAATCTAATCTGAGAAAAAGTGGTTATTAATTAACCCCTTAACACCCCAAAGCTTTTTACACACTAAGGCACTAAGTACTAGTGTAATAGTGTAATTACTCAGTAACTACATGGACTAATGGACTAACTGGTCAGGCTATTCCTTGGTAATAGAAGTTTGTCATTTTTGTACTTTTGACCCATCAGGTACTGTGCGCAGATTGAGGTGTTTTTGCTCAACAACAGTGACGTTCCACTTTGAGAAATCTTTATCCTAAATGTACCTTCAGTGGGGTGCAAGAACTTACTTTGAACCATTAAATGATTTCTACAACAACAGTGAGATTACAATGACAAATTACAGGTATTTTCTTCATTTTTTTTAGACCTGTCATAAAATCCTTTAAAAAAAAAAAAAAAAAAAAAGAGCATATGTGTTTTATTAAAAATTCTTGATATACAGTTTATAATGTGCTGAATAGCCACATTGAGGCTGTATTTGCTTATTTTGCTTATCAAAGTTGCTGGTTTACATGCAAAATGCATGCTTTGGTTGACTCCTTGAATCCCTTCTTTAAAGCTATGGCTTTTCCAAATAGCCGCCTTACTCCCCTTGTTATTAATTAGTGTTATTCATTTTTATTTGAATTGTTTTGTGTTATTGATGTATATACACATAACCATGCCAACTCAAAGATCTATTTTAATGCTGAAGGGGTCTTTTTTCTTGTGATATGGTTCTTCTCCATGAGAACACAGACATTTTGGTACTGTACAGACACCTTTTTGCCAAGAGTTTAAAGCTAACTCATCTGAGCAGAAAAGAGAATAAATAGAAACATCTTGAATGCATATTTGATACCTATTTTAAAGACTGCACCCAGGGGCATCCTGTCAACACATTAGGTCACATGGGACAGGTACAGATTGGATGTCAACATCCCTTGGACGCCCTCCCATGCCTCCTTCCTGTCCCCCCGCTGTCCTGCAGTCTGGCTTTGTCAGAAGCAGATTGCACACTCTTTGGCATAAACAGGCACAGTGCTGAAAACCACTTTGTGCTCATAATGACTCCACAGGAAAGTATAACAAGGCATATTTCACAGGCTCAGTGCTTATGTGCAGGCCGTTATTTAGCTTAGTTAGGCTTGTCTGCATACAAAGAGACAAGGTAATGAGAAGCTGCAAATCTAGGGCCTAATTAATTACATGCCATAACTGTAAAATTTTGTGAGACAACAGACAGCCCAGCAATCAAAAAAGGTGTTGGATGAAAGATTTTTGTTGTATTATTTTATATCATCCTCTAGACAGAAAGGTTTGTAAATGGTTCTAGGCTTGGATACGTGGTTCTAGGTTTATTAATGTATGGATTTGGTTTTAGAACAGGGAACTCCAGATGGTTCAGATGGTTCATACAAAATACCGTTAAAAAGAGGTTTGTCAAGGCAGTTTTATATGAAACCATGACTCAAACTAACAGAACCATCACAATCTCTGAATGAGATTATCTATGATGGAAAGCATCTGATGGTTTCTTGAAAATGTCTTTTAAAAATGGTTCTACATAGCACCAAAAAGGGATTTCTCAGTATTATTTAGGAGCATTTTTGCTAAGGGTGTATGTCTCAGGAACCAAATGAACCAAAAGTGTTCATTGCAATTACACCAAAGACCCATTTTTGCCACATTGAGTTTTTAAACTGTAATCCATCTTTGCTTTCTTCCTTTTAAGTTCTAGGTAACTCCAAACTGTTGTAAGCTTCTCTTCTCTTGCATGACAGTAGATCAGTTCCAGCATGTTGATGAAGTCTGTGAAGTCTGTCCCCACGTCTTTTGAGCTACCAACCACACAGTATTGTCAAGTGTGTCAACTTGCATGCAAAAGAATATTAATACCTTCCATTCGCCTGACTGGTACTCAGCATTAGGAGAAGGTTATCGTTGCACACTCCTAGTACATCCAGTCATGGAGGGCAGAAGGTATAACTAGAGTTCAAGCCCCACATGAGCGGTGGATTTCACCTCTGCACTGGTAAGTCATGCTTTAATCACACGCAGCACTCAAAGGGAAGACAGTGCAAATGTTATATCTAACAGAAGAGCAGATACACATGTGCAACCTGTCAGTTATCTGCCAAAACCGTCATTTACTATTATAGACTGTTGTGATCATGTGATTGTGTCCTGTTTTCAGAGGCCTGAACACATGCTGGGACACGGAAGAAACAAAGAGAAATGATGTGTTGTTATACAGAGGTGAGGATGAAAAGAGAGTGTGGGGGGGAATAAAATGTAAATTTGACCTTTCTTTATTATTCTAATCCAATCTTAGGTCAGTGGTTTATCTCTTGTAACATTTATTTGCATTCAGTAATGACCTTACCCTCAAACACCAGGGGAATACTGATGGGGCTGAAACTTCAATAGCTGTCAGAGCCAATAAAATCTCTTACTTAAAATGGCAGTGTTCTACAGTAGGCTATGTGAGAGTTCTAATGAATACAAAATATCCATACTACAAATATATACAAAAAACCCTTAAATCACACATCTGATATGAAAGTGAAAAAAGACACTAAGAAATACACCCTCTGTGTTAATGCGTTCAGTTTTTCCAGAATTTGTCATAATGACAGTCATTAAGAACCTCATTTTTAAAAGCATCTGCTATGATTACCTATTACAGCATTATTATTGGACTCTATTGATTTACCGCCTCTATTATTCAGTCATATTTGTCTTCCACCTGGGTTCTGCATTGATGCAAAATGCTAATGTTTGTAATATCACTTTAAAAATTACATTTAGAAGCAATTAAGGACAGTGTTAAGGTTAGCAAGTGTTGGAAGCATTATGCATTGGACAGTGTGCGCGTCGTCCAAACTGAAATAAATTGGAAGTTAATTGAAGCATAGGGAAAGGCTGAATCTCATCTAATTTAGTCTCATTATCACCACTATCTAGGAGACCTTATCCACATTCTTTATGCAAATGGGACTTTAACTGTGATAAGTATTCATTAAGTGTCACCGATTTTTTTTTTTCTTTTTTTTGCGTAAACAACTGCAGGATGCCCTTTGGGACGGATTTTCATAGTCAATTCAAAAGTTGAACTAATCAGTGCAGTGGTCACTGTGGTCCTTTTGTTACTCCTCATCAATCATTTTTACTCACCCTCACCCAACTGTGCATTCCAAACTTGAGGTTTTCCACATCATGATGTTCGGTGTGACAGCCTCCATGAGTGAAGTGTCACCACATGACCATGTCACTTTTCTGGGTGGGTGGACTGTCACATTCCCACTCTGTCACATGAAAGCAATGGAGACTGACAGGCTCAATGAGGATAGATTTGTTTTTCTGTCCCCGCTGGATGATGATGAATGTCTGTCAATCTCCCACCCCCTGACTAGCATCACGTGGCTCTCCGGACTTCATCACTTGGGGTTGTGGAGGGGCGGACAGGGTTTCAGTGGGTTACACTAGGGGATGGGAGACCAGTGTAATAGCCTTTAGCCTTATAAATCAGTTTGCACCATAAATTCTGTTGTGAAAATGAGGTTTAGCAACTCAGGCCACAATGGGTGACTAAAAAGAAGCCAGGCACTGAGGAACATCTTCATAGGTTCTGCTTTCAATATATGCACACAAGCCATGCTAAAAATAGACAACATAATCACATAATATTCTTTTATGACCATTAAGACAGGCAGACATGCACATACACATGTCATGCGCGCACAAACACACACACACAGCAGAGTGGCAAGCTGATGATCAAGCTCATCCTGAATCCTCCACAGGTAAACATGGCAGTGATGTATGACCTCCATCTCAGACTCCATCCCACATCACGATAAATTACCTTTAACAGGTCCACATGGTTCAGTCCCCAGTGGTGATACAAGAACAGCCTGGACGTGCTTCAGGTGTAAAATACAAATTAAACACAGTTAATACAGTTTTGTGGTGAATGGATAAATTGGAATACAATCTTCCCCACTAAACAATACAAGCTCTTTTCTCCCAGTAGAGTTTACATCAATAGAGCGTGCTGATGTACTAATTAACAACATTGTAGCACTATTTATTATGAATTACTTGCTTTTTCCTCATTTTCTTTTCAATTTCTTCATCTCTGTAAGCTCCTACACTCTAAAAAGCAAGGTTCCTAAATGGATCGCGGTACGTTTCTAAGAAAAACTTTAACTAGTAAAGAAGGTCAATGCTGTGTGAAGGTTCTTTAACCCCTTAATGCTTCGTAACTTTTATTACACCCTGAGGATTACTAACGGAGTTGTTGCTAAGTCATAACAGAAGGGTGAGAAAAGCCAGAACCACTGGTAGTTTAAAGGAGTTTAAGAGGATGAAGTGGTAAATGGTTCCTCACGTGCAATTTTTTTTTTAATACGCATTAATATGCAGGCATTTAAAAAAGGTTCTTTAAGTAATGGAAAGTGATTCTCCATAAATATCACTGCGAATATTAAAGCAATAATATGTAGCATTTTTACCTTAAAATAATAAATACCAAATATCTATAATGCTGCTTTAAAACCAAGTACAATCACAGTGACAACAAAGAGATGTAAAACAATAAAGTCTGACACTGACACGCAGTATAAGCTACATTTTCATCACTTTCAACACTTTAAGTCTAATGATGTAGGCTATGGATACATTCCCCATTCCAAATTAGTGAATCAATGGTTTGTTAATACCAAAAATGCTGTGAAACTATTCTTTAAAAATAAATAAATAAATAAATAAATAACACCACATTTACATACAAACTTAGTGCTATTTGCCCGCATGTGCCTCTTACAAGTAAGACAAAGGCTGCATCCCAAACCCCCCACCAGCACACTAATAAAAATATAGTACACAGAATAATAAACACCATTAAAAGTGCATTTGTCAGTGTGGTATATAAAATACAGAGGTGTGTTGTTTAGGACTGAGCAAAGAGGTGTAGTTCGGCCATGAAAGAAAGTTGTAAAACACAACTTTTGTTCCTCTATAAACCACTTATGTGATCATAATCGTTTGCAGGAAAGAACATCATTATGGAGAAAATTAAATTTTTATGTTTTTTTTTTTTTTCTCATCTTAACCAATCTGGACTGCTTCTGTTATGCATTTTCATTATCACTTGCAATTTGTGCATAAAGTCTATGGAAACCTACATTGCGGGGAAAATAGAACGATAATGAGAAATGATTTACGTTGACCAAGCTCTGAAGTCAGCCCGGCCCAGCCTTTCCCTCTAGAAGCAGCATTCTCAAGCCTCAATGTTTGTACCTTCATCCATTTTACTTTTCTCAGGAGCTGCACTGATGACTGTTGTCCAATTTATTCCTAACCATTTCTCATTTATTTACCCCTTAACATGAATCAGGATGTCCCTCTTTCACTCTGTTCTGATTGGCTGCCTTGCATTGTGTTTTAGTCAAAAAGCCCCTGAGACTGAAACACTCCATCTAACTTTAACATGGGGTGTGACTAGACTGGTGTCGACCTATTATGCATATATGTATATGCAAATGAGTGTGTTATTTTTGTGATAACACAACAACAACATTCTACAGCTTGGCTGTTTTGATAGCTTAGTTTTCATGCTGTTTTGCTAGGGGTGTGAGCAGCACACTATGGGTGTTTTCACACTTATTTACCCGAATAATCAAGTCTGCATGCAGGACCGATTCTGGGCTTGTCTTGGGGGAGGGGCTCACTATCACTTTCATCAAAAAAGTACTTACAAATCGCGGATTGATTGTGCAATTTTGAACATCACTTATCTGCACACATTTCTGCAAAATGGTAAACCCTAGGCAAATCCGATTATCACTTTTCATTATTGTCCTTAAGCTGTGAAGAATACCACCATGCAGGAATGCCTGCAAACAAGGAGCCGTTCTCGTAGGAGAAGGTGCATGTTGAAACAGTCATGTGACAAAATAAACCAATCACTAGCCACTGGGAGTGGATAACTTCCACACATGCAGTAGACTGAACCAGAGTTCACTTTAAGCAAACCCCAGACCACTGATACCGGGATGATGAGAGAACAGTTCTCTGGGCCACTCCCGGGCTCAAAGACAGCTCTCTTACTTGACCAAATGTACCGAACTCTCAGAGCAAGAGCTTCTGAGTCTGGGGGAACAAAATGATAGTGTGAAAACAGCCTATGAAACTTTAACACATCACTTGCTATACATTGTCACTTTCTGTATGAAACTCTTTAATTTCAACATTATATTTTAACATGCATTTTTTATTGTCTGTTTTCCATGCATTTTAAACCCAACATCGGTTCTGATGTGATCGTTTTGATGTGGACGTTCGTGATTAAACTTTCAGGCTGGTGTGAGCCTCTGTATTTAGCTTTGTGCGAACGTGTTCTGGGAGTTGAAAGGAAAGCTGGGATGAAACAGGCCTCAGGGTGACAGAGTACGGGATGAGAGGGGAAAACAGTGCACTGCGGTGACACCACAGCATTCATTACTCCAACAGCACCATTTCAACACTTCTAGTCCTCTGGTGAAGCAGCCTGAGCAGCCATTACTCGGCATAATCTCCCCAAGAGTGCCGGCTTATCCATTACTAACAACCAGAAAGAGTGATTAAGCTGAACGTCTTTGGCCCTGTAAAAGGACTTGTCTCTATCCATCCAGCTCACAGCCCTCTCTCTCCCTCTCTTTCTCTCTGACCCACTTCAGCGCTTTGATGAATGTATGGATCTGTTCCCTTGAGAATGAAAGGCAGTGCTCGTTTAAATAGAAAGCCAGCGATTGGCCGACTCTTGCGTGTACAGTTGTTGTGACATTTGACGACTTGCGAGGTACAAGCATCTCTCAAGTGGGTGTGCAAAGTCTGTAACGGTCTGTCAGCCTAAGAATTAAGCGCTGATTTACAGTTCATGGTTCACACATTACCGCTGTGAAAGGATGTCACACCCCTATAAGCTCTTTTTATAGCAGCTACTTTCACCAGCTGTAATTACTCACACTGGAGACTTAATGCTAGGTAACACGTTTGGGGATGTCCTGCTTAATCTGTTGACTGCATGCATGCACCCACAAACAGTCTGAACCTCTCTCTATCCGTCCATCTTTCTCTAATTCTTTCATAATGTCTCTTTTTCTCTATCTGTCTTCTTTCTCGCTCTGTTTCTCAGTATGTCGATTCTCATTCTCTCTCCCACGGGCATCGCTGGAGATTTATGGATAGGGGGGCTGAGCCTTTACTTGGGAGGGGGTCTGGGCTATGCTTCCCCCAGGACAAAGAAAAAGCCCCCAAAATGGTGAAGATGGCACTAGATCTGTCTCTTAATATTTAGCATTAGACACATATGTAACATGACTCGTATTACAGAGGTGGGCCTATGTAATGTTAGGAGTCTTGCCCAAGGGCTCCTAACGACACTAACTCAGCATACACTAACTACACTATACTACACTAACTCAGCATAGTCACCCAGACCGGGAATCGAACCCCAGTCTCCATCATGGTGTGATAGCTCAGTGGCAGGTAGTGGTGTTATCTGTTGCACCACACCAACCAATCTTGTCTGTATTATCTGCATTATACTATGCAACTTTCATGGATATGAACTCACTAACAGTCTATGACACTATTCATGTGTTTAAAGAGAGACACAAAAGCAAAGAACACTGTCAATATCTAGTTTTATCTCTTCACACTCACTTCAGTTTATAAAATATACAATAAATAGTTAATACTCATCATATTAACCTGAAATTTACCAGCTACCCAGAAGATAAGTAAAAACATGATAACTAGCAACAAAAGAGGATTCTCACCAGCTTCCGTAAGATCAAACTTTTGTCTGCCACTACAACATTCCCCTCTGCACCCAAACACCTACATCATGTTCTTAAAAAGAAACATAAAAAAAAAAAGTTCTAGAAAAGTACAAAAATACATGTTGACAGTATTTGTCACAAAATTCAAGAAACACAACCTCCAGCAGTTTTTATCCTTTACATCCAGCTTTCATTCCTGGCCCCTGAACACTCAAGCATTTCTGATGTTCGCATTTGACCTTGATATGTGGTGCTGCCCACTACAACATTTAGCTTCATGATAGTAAATTATAAACCTATGAGCACTCAGAATTCAGCTCGTAACGATATCCAGCTGTAGCTGTAGAATAGCTGAGTGTATTCACTCTCTGATAGTTCTTTGTAATGAGCTCCCATGGGTTTATCAGCCACTGACTGTGTTAGCTGGGTAGCACTGTTAGTAGCAGCTAAGACCAATAGTACTGTTCATATATTTTCCTGAAGAAGCTTCACACAAAGCTTTACTTTACTGACCTTCTTTAAGTGAAAAAGATGTCCGTACTCGATTTGTCGGTCACTGAAACAGTTCAGCACATTCTATAGATTTAGAACATCGCTAATCCTGCATTTTTGGGCAGCACAGTATGTCATTTTTGCCCACAGTGATACAGGGAACTGACTGGCTTTTCCTATGTGTGGTAGCAAAACAGACATAAATGAGGGTGAGGTAATAGGGTGCTGAAGAGTGTGTCATACAGACTGGCCAGGGATCTGTGTAAATACAGACAAGGTCCAAACCAGGGTGCCTAATACACATGTGCTAACACCATTGCTAAAAAAAGAATTATTTTTTGATATGATCTGCATATTTCACAGTTTTGAATTACTAATGCTCTTTTAAATGTTGCCGCAGTTACTTTAACTTGTGCTGCACCATTGAAAGGTAAAGGTAAAAGGTAATGGTGCATGTCTCTGTCACTTTACTATGTACAGTGAAATGTGTCCTCCGCAATTTGATCAATCGGTGGTAACACACACCCAGAGCGGTGGGCAGCCAACTCCAGCGCCTGGGGAGCAGAGAGGGTGAAGGGTCTTGCTTAAGAACCCAACGGTGGCAGCTTTCTGAGCCTGGGTATCGAACTCACAACCCTGTCATCAATAGCCCGGAGATCTAACCGCTAAGGTACACCGTATGGACAAAAGTATTGGGACACCTGCTAAATCATTGCTTCTTTTTAAAAAAGGGCAATAAAAGGAGTTATCATTCTTTTGCTGGAGTCCCTCTACTGTCCATTAAAGGCTTTCTACTTGATTTTGGAGCACTGCTGTGAGGATTTGAAGTGTTTGGGTGTCCACAAACATTTGGAAATCTAGTGTAGAAAGAGGTGGTGAATAAGAAGTCAACTTCAGCCTAGTTTAAAATATAAACACAGTAGCACCCGACTGCTCTGGAATGAGGACTTTACTTTAGATTGAATAGTGGATACTGGATAGTAATAGCTTTGCAGTTCAGAAAACCAGAAGTCGCAACACTACTCACAGCAGCTGAAGCAGTGCTGGATTAGAGCAGAAACAGCAGCACTTCCCTCTGGTCCCATCACACTGCTTAACTACTTTGATTTTGGAGATATATGTTTTTTGCTGAGTAATGAGAAAATGTATTTAAAATTAAAAATAAAATCCCACTTAAAACTGGACCATCACCCCCATGTCCCCCCTTCTCATTATCCCCGTTTCTGACTCTCTCTTTATTTTTATCTCTCTTTATTTCTCTTTATTACATCTCTCTCCATCTTCATTATCTCCATCTCTCACTTACAGATTTTCACAGAGCTCTCTGTTGTTGACCCCGGCTGGTGTACAGCCTACAGTCTGACAAGCATCTGTTGATGGAGGCCTGAAAATCTCCCAGTAGCGGCAGCAGAAAGACGGAGCCGGGGCTTAAGGCTCTTCTGCCACACCAAACACCAAACACGCCTTTGCAGGATTTACTGAACACCTGAGCAGCTGTGTGATCACTCATACGTTGACTTGTGATGAGGTAAACAAATCCTATAATAGCGTACTGGTGTTGAGCTTGTAGCCCACTAAGTGTGTGTCACAGCTGATGTTCTATCAGATCTTGGAAGATTTATGACCCGTTTTGCAGAGCTGTGAAAGCTGTGTGATTGGTCTGCATCACAGCTGCAGCAGCTCGGAGGTGGTGAGGGTGGAAGTGGCTGGTAAACACAAGCAAATGCCACAGATTTGCTAAATGCAATAAATTAGCAACATATCAACAACACTTACTGGAAGAACTGCTAATAAACTGCTGGAAAATGATCAGTGTACACTGAGACCTTAGAAAGCATCAAAAGCGTGGGAAATTGCTACTTTTCTCACTAAAATGACACTGCAACTGCACATTTATTAACCATAACTTTTTTTGTTTAAACATTCAAATGTTTTTAAGCTCCATAAAACTGGATTACAAAACAGGAGGACAAAATTCTGGTATCAGATATACCTTATAATTAGATATATGTTATAATTAGAAGCTAAATATTAAAGCTAAAAAACATCACCACTGTCGGAACAAATGGAAATGGAATGTGAAAAGATTATATTAAAAGTTGGTGGGAAGGGTACGACTAGAGACAACCACATCCTTACACACATTATTAAACTGTTATAAAACCATATATTTTTTAACTTATTCCTTAATTATTTATTATTATTATTATTTATATTATATATGTGATCTTCAGTATGTACATACTTTCTCCTTTTATCTATCAGACAACAAGCTATCTGAGTAAAGTGCTCAGAATCTCGCCTCAGTATGGCCAGCATGCGCCTGTGCTATGCAGTGTAAAGCCGTATACAGGCCTGAAGACCTTTTTCCAATCACCATTTCTTCTCTTTCACCTTTTCAGAGACTTTAAGACACTCCTTTGATGCATGAGGGCTGGCCCAACTGCTCTGGAATGGGGACTTTACTTTAGATTGAATAGTGTATACCGGACAGTAATAGCTCTGCAGTTCAGAAAACCAGGAGTCGCAACACTACTCACAGCAGCTGAAGCAGTACTGGATCAGAGCAGAAACAGCAGCACTTCCACCATCTCTTCTCTTTCACCTTTTCAGAGACTTTGAGACACTTTTGGCCGTTGTGTTTGAGAGGATCATGGAGCTGAATAACAAGATGATGAGAACTCGTTATGTTTATCTTTAAGATGTTGGTATTGTCAGAGCAGAAATGCAGGTTAATTGGACATTGCTGATAGTCTTGTTGATAAATATCAACCAGTAGTTTTCTGTTTATTCATTAATAGACCAATTACAGAATTTAATATGCTGACTGAGAAGTCATATATTTGATCCTTTGGATTTATGTAATTTGTAACTGCTTTGACGAAGTGCGTGTTAGTTTAGGGGAGGGGGGCACCCAATAGCAATCTAATCCCCTCATCATAGCCTTCTGTTTTCTCCCTTTTGCTCTCTCTATGTGGGTTGTGAATGTGTTTGACCTGTTGATATCATTTTGCTCCATCTTATTGTATTACTTTACTTATGTTTCTTTTTATATACCTGTAATGCTAAAAATATTCATCAAGTAAATTCTAATATTGTCGGGTCCTCGTTACCATGCTCTCCCCTGGGGCAATCCCAGGACTCCGCCCACAGGGTTAAATAAGGACTTCCCCTCGTTTTCCATGATTTCATGCCATGCTTGTCAGTGTGTTATTGCCAGGTTAGCTTGTTCCTCGCCTCGTTTCTTGTTTGCCTTACTCCTTGTTTTCCTCCTTAGTCAGAGTGTTTTGGTTTGGTTTTGCCCTAGTTATTACTGAAGCGCTGCTTCAAGTTTTGTTTCTCTTTTCGGCCCTGTCCTGCTTTTACGCCCAAGAACGGCTTAAAGCTTTTGGTTCACATTTTCTCCCTGTCCTTCCCAAGCTCTGCTCAGTGGTTTTTGGTTTTCCCTGGCCCTCCTAAGCATTGCTCAATAGTGTTTGGTTTTCCCGCCCTGTTTATCCATGTTTGTTACCCTTTTACCAAGCTCTGTATCCTCCCAGTCCCTGGTTTGTTATTTTGCCCAGTCCTGCTTCATTTTTCACGTTAAGTTTTGTTAAGTTTTGTTCTGACTATTTTTTTTTCTTCAATTTTTAACTTTGAGTCATGATCATCTTTTTTTTTTACATTTTGAGATTTTAACCGTCATTTAGCAGGACTGTGAGTTTTCACATAGTTTCAAGGTTTATCTTTGTCCTGCTGTGGTAAATCAACCTAAGAACCAAAGGTTTTCTATGGCATCTATGGCAAGAACCATTTGAAGCACCTTTATTTTTAAGAAAATAGACTATTTCTATTGGTCTATCATAGAAAAGGGAGTCTGACAAAATGTTTAGGCATTTTCAAATTATGGGGAAAAAACTGAATTGAGATAGGAGCTTGTGTGCATGGTCTACATTGTGAAAATAAGCAATACATAAGCTCAGTGTAGCATGAGTAGAGTAAAGCTATGGACTCTTATCAAGAAAAAGCAGCTTAAATGTTAAAGTGAGAGTTTCTGTCATACGGAAAAAAGTCAAAAGTTCTACCAAAGACAAGAGTAGGGGGCATATCTGAAAGCCTGTATGTGAAGATGGAGAAAACAAATAAAGTCGGGAGGTGGAGGTGGAGGTGTGAAGCAACAGCACTGGTATGCAAGTGCAGAAGACACACTGAAAGAATTACAAACAGGTGCAAAAGAATTAGCTGTAAAGGCGAAGAAGACAGAACCTGCATTCTTAAAGGAGCATGAAAGTGTTAAAACGAGTGTGAACGCTAAGAATGCTATAGGCTGTAGTTCTCCTTTACAGCATTATACGATCGTGGGGAAGACAAATTTTGAGTCAGCTGACGTCTGTCTGATCCATGTACATAATTTATACTTAAAATGGGCTTCCTTAAGAGGATAAAAGTCAACCCTATTCTTTAACATCCACTGATCACATTTCTATCAGTGCTGTGATCAAAAGCTCATTACTGCACCTTACAATTTACTCACGAGGAGCTCAGACTTCAGCACATCAGACCCCCTTATTATCATCACCTTCATCTTCATCTCTGTGAACTGTGTAGATCACAGTCTTGTGCGAGTGACATTACGGTTCAAGTCAAATAGGCAGATGGTTCTGATTTCATTCTAGATATGATACTACCACTAGTCCACTACTATTACTGTAACTACTACCACTACTATTACAATCACCACCATTACATTTTCATTACATTTACATTTAGGCATTTAGCAGACGCTCTTATCCAGAGCAACTTACAAAAGTTTGTAAAGGCTAGGAGCCAAAAGATACCTCCAAGCTTAGCTATTATTAAATAAAGTCAATATGGAAACACTTGGAGCCGCACTTGAAGCTCGAAGGGCTCTTGGTACAGATCGGCTTTTGACCATTGCCATTAAGTACGAAGAGGCTGGTCCATTCTTTGGCTTTGTAGACCCGCCAGAGTCAGGGTTTTGAATCTGATGCAGGCAGCTGCAGGAAGCCAGTGAAGAGAATGCTGCTGAGGAGTTACATGGTTGAACTCATGAATGTTGAAGACAACCCGTGCCTCTGCATTCTGGATCAACTGCAGGGGCCTGATGGTTTGCATAGGAAGACCAGCATGAAACGAGTTGCAGTAATCAAGTCGTGAAATGACAAGAGACTGAACAAGCACCTGGGCGGCCTCTCAAGAGAGGAAAGGTCAGATTCTATGGATGTTGTAGTGGAGAAAATCTGCATGACCAAGTCACATTTGCAACATGAGTCGAGAATGATAACTGATCATCCATGACTACACCAAGACTTTGTGCTTCTGCAGATGGAGTGACCAGTGAGTTTATCACTACCATCACTGTTTATATTACCAAACCGACTACCACTAGTAATACTACTATTACCATTACTACTGCTTACCATTGTCACTACTACTGCAACTGCTTTGCTAGCCAACATCTGTATTGTTCAGAAATTAGTATATTTTGCTCTTGAGCTCCCCCTACAGAAGGGGAGTGCTGCAGTGAATTCAAGTCACACTTTAAGCTGTCACAGAATTTCACACAAAAATGACTTGGATTATGCAGCATTACAGAGTACGAGAGGTCTTGTGCAGTTCCACCAAAATTACACAGTGCAGTAGCAGCGTTCCAGGCCCAGAATGGCAATGACAGACATGCTGTGCTCTCTATTCCACATTTGAATAACGAGTGCTTCTATCAGCTACAGTTTTGCGCAGATTTCTGAAGACAGCATGGCATGCTTGTACCGCACTGTGCAGAACGAGAGCCTCTCTCATCATGTGCCATGCATACAGTGAAAAGACTCAAACATTTATTAGCTGTCTTTAAAGCAGTTTTGACAGCTCTCTGTCAGCTGAACATGGCTGTGGTTCGGAGACGCCGGGCGGAGCAGCCAGCATCCCGTTTAATGAGGGCTGAAATAATTCTTCTACTTCACCCTCTCTTCCCTCGCCCCGGGTGAGGACATCACCACAGCGGTTCTGATAACACACATACTCTACTACATCAATGCGTACAGTGTTGATTTAACACTAATAGTGTTGATTTGACACTTTGAATGCGGAGGGTCATCTTCCCAATAATTTGGAAAATGGCGGGGGAAATTCCTAGTTGTTTATTACTATAAATATTACCACCACCACCACCACTCACTAGTACAGTTATCATTACATACAATGCTCACTACTTAAATGAATTAGTACATTTGTATTAGGTGGTGTCTGTACCGCAAAGCTCCAGGGGCCTGAGGTTGTGGGTTTGATCCTTGCTCTGGTCTCTTGTCTGTGAGGGATTTGGTGGGTTTTCTTTAGGTTCTCTGGTTTTCTACCCCCTCCCAAAAATACACGGTAGGTGAATTGGGTGTCAGACTTGTGCACTGTCCAGGGGGTATTCTAGCCTTGTGATGAATGATTCCAGGTAATCTCTGACCGCCCCACAACCCTAGCCAGGCGGATGTAGATAAGAAGATAAGTAGTCGGATAGTAGCTACCATGTTAACACCTGCATTTCAATTTCCACAAACAACAAACACACATTTGAATGTATTTAGTTAAATTTATTAAGATCATAAAAAAACTCTATTTTATATTGATTAAAATGTTTAAATTCACACCCATGACAGAATTCCTCTGCTTGTTTTAACTGGATATGAGTAAGAATGAATGAATATGATATTTTTATGTCACATTTGTTATCACTGGCAACTCCTAGTCCTATGGTTTAACACATCACTTCTCAGCAGGTGAAATGTTGCACTGAGGTCATAAGCACTTTTGTCACAGAGAGATTAAAAGGTTAAGAAAGGTAAAACACTTTTTATTCCACTCTGGATTCACAGTCTAAAATCTGGGCTGGGTTTCAGGCTGGAGCCAAAAGAAGGATTTGAAGAGATGTACAGCTTGTGTTTGCCTCAGACAATTTTTGTGCTTGCATGAGGGTGTGTGTGTGTGTGTGTGTGTGTGTGTGTGTGTGTGTGTGTGTGTGTGTGTGTGTGTGTCTGTCTGTCTGGAGACTCTTTAACCCTCCGCATTACTCATCACATTTACAATCTGCTATCAGCAGCATGAAGATGAAATGCCATGAATAACCTTCTAGCATATGAAAGCTGTGTGAGTGTGTGTGTGTTTGTGTGAGTGTGTGCGTGTGCATTTTTGGGGTGAAGAGTGGGGAGGGGGTGATAAATCACATGAATGCCTCTCCAGTGATCTCTCTATGATATGTATTAATCTTGTGCCAGGACTCATGCATAACTTTGTTTGCCACACAGTACCTCCTGTTTCAATATATTTGTTTGTTGATGAATCCTTTTTAGTTGGTTATTTTTAGAACTGCATGCAGTCCAGCGAAACTGAAACTTCAGCTCAACATTGCCCCCCTTTGGTAATAATTAGCATGATGATGTTACTTATGTCTAACCTGTCTGACACACACACACACACACACACACACACACACACACACACACACATGCACACACACACACAAAGATGTTGATTTAGAGAGAGATATGAAGCACACTCAGATAAACCCTTTGTCACATGCCTTGAGTTACAATGTAAATCATGAAGCATTTGGATGCAACTGAAGAGCATAACCTCTCTTCCTGAACCTTCTTTCTTTGGAACAGAAGAAACAAACAGCTAAACTAACAGAATATCTACACTAAATTCCAGATCTGGCACTAGATTACTAACAGCTTTAAGGGACCCATGCACTTTAAGGCTATTATTTAAACACTCAAAATGTTCAGCTCAACCCTGATGTTAATAGCAGACTTTCAGGAGATATTTGACATTTTACAACTTTCAGCAAATTCAACAAAAATGAATTTATGTTCCAAATTCATGGGTGTCATTACCGAAAAAACTACTGAGGTAAAAATGACACCCTGGAAAACCACATAGACATTGTCACACAAACAGCTGAAGGGCTGCCAGATTTCAGTTGCCAGCCCAGGGACAGGGGCAAGGTCGATGGAAGAGATGTTCAGTAAGCATCCCAGGAAGTCTTTTTTTTTTAATTTTTTTGTTTAATTTAGTAGATTATGTATTTACATTTTGCTTGGGGCGAACAATGCTCAGATGCAGACTAACAAGCCGATTTACAACCCTGTTATTTTGGCTCTGAAAGAAACAGACACTAAACAGAACAACAAAAACAAAACATGACAAAAACAAAAAACATAAGCTCTGCTTTTATTGGCTGTTTACATCACCCTGACAACCCACAGCCACACAGGCTAGCCTAGCCTAACTTAGCTTAGCATCATTTTTAAGAACTTCCTGTAATTATCGTGCAATTATTATCTCCCAGTACAGGATAAGGTGCTGTCCTCTCTGAGTTCTCTTGGTGTTCACGATTAGCTAGCTGAAGAGATTGTACTAAGGTCTAGTAGGTTTAGCGTTTAGCCTAGCACCCACTTGCTTCATCAACTCTCTCTTTCCTTTTCAGTCATGCACAGCTCCCTCTTAGCAGCTCTCTCTCCATGGATGTTGCGTACAGCTCCCTCTCCCCGGCGCTTGCTCTGGTCGGCCATTCTCCAAATTGTGCTTCGCCCATTTGCTTTTAGCCTTTTTAGCCTTGCTTCCATATTCTCCCAAAGTAGCCGTTGTGTTTGGCCTCAAGAGGCTTTCACCAGTGGGCTGGGTGCATGTGAATTTTGGGGGAGTAAATATAATGAGCCAAAAAATATAAGTTTTGGAGTTCTGAAATTGGCCTTTTTTACAACCCTGTTTTAGTTAAGCTGGATTTTCTTTTCAGGGAGGACACAACAGTGATTAAGGTTCATGGTATGTCAGTTTTATGCACCATACTCTCTTTATTCAACTAAGGGCAATTATGTATGCCAATAAATATTCTAACCTTCTGAGAAAGAGATAAAAGCCTCAGATTCTTCTGTAGCTGGAGATACATATTTAACTGCTTTTTGAAAGTAGCTGTAATTGAGATATTACATGTATGGAGTTACATATGGAGTTTATGTAGTTTGAGAGTGCGAGAGGAATAAGAAGAATAAGTGGAATGTTAGACCCTAGACAGACTGGGTGACAGACCTAACAGGACATCTGAGCGAGCTTAAAAGCATACCAAAAACTGACATCTAGCAATCGTATATGAAGCCTATAAGAGTATTTTACTGTGTTCCTTAAACAAATCAATGACAGCTAGCACACACACACACACACACACACACTGAGAATGAGTTTACTGGCTAACTAAACAAACTCCTTCTATTTAATATTTTTAAAATTAAGGATAGATGGATGGAAATACTTAATTGATCCTGAGCAACAGTGTGATACACATAACCAGACATTAACAGATACATATTAGTCAAAATAAAAAAAGGGGGGGGGGGTAGTAAACAAACTGTTTTAATAAAATACACTGTAAAAAGTAGAGCAATTTGTTAGTTTGTATGCATTCAATGCATGTATATAGATATGTGCATAACATTTACACACAAGCAGTAGGTGGTATTACACTGAGGTAGTTTAATTTTCAGTGATTATTCCTAAAGTAGCAGCAATATTATCAGTCTACAGTATATAATAAAAGTGAGTGTCAGCACACTGTGAACGTGTGATAACAGTAGCAGGGTTCGAAATGTGTAATATGCCTAATGAATATCACCAAACATCAGGGAACATTAAATTAATAAAATCACAAAAGTTTGACTCTTGTGCACATTAGTGGGTGATTGCTGATTCTAGATCTGTGGCTTTCAAACAGTGGATACTGACCCACTGGAGTGAGAGCCTCTCAGTTTCTACACTGCATTGCTGACCCATGCTAGTGACCAGTGATTGTTATAATGAAAGAAACAGTAATCAAAGCACAGTGCTGGGTACCTTTAGGTGCAAACTTACAATATTTACTAGAAAAAAATTAAATATAATTTGTAATGGTGAAGTAAATTTTGATAAGATGTTAACACTCCAAAGCTTATTACACACCAGGGTGTATTATTCTGTAACTACAGGTACTTGGTGATAGAAGTGTGTAATGAAACCTTTGGACCGTTGGTGGACCATTGGACAATTAAGTGGTTAAATATGTTCAAACTGAAGGTAAGATCATGAAAGACCTGAACACATTTCATCAAAGAAGTTCAGTATTTTATTTTTATTCCAAAGTCTCAGTAAGCCAATGTCAAAGTCTAGGCCTGTGCATGTTTAATTATTTTATTATGGTATGTTATTGTGCTTAAAAACAGTAAAGGTAAACTGGAAGCTTAAGGACTTCATGTCTTTTTTAACAAGACATGAAGGACAAACACTACCTCTGCATGTGGGTCATAAAAATATTTGTGAGCCCCTGCTTCTCGCCCATTCATGTAATTCTATAGGTCTATCCCCTTTATTTACACTGGTTCATTTGGCTTGTATGGCCTTACACTAAACATTCTAAACCAACTGCTAAAACAAAAAATAGAATAAAGACTTTCAAGGGGAAAACAAGCGTCAGCTCAGAAGGTAGTAAAATTTCTCCTTTGAGGTCCATTCTCAACAGCTCTCAAGACACTCTGCACCAACTCTGACCACAACTGACCACAAAATTACTCCATTAGTTTTAGCTACAGTGTTTTTTGCTGGTTTTGGTCAAGTTGGCAGTTACTATCTAATGAGGTAATAAACAATTTAGTGTGAAAGCCAAGGCCAAGGCATTCCAACCTCACATTCTCATCCTCCAAACTGTTTTAAGCAAGACGGAGCATGTCTAGAACCACTGATTTTAATGTAAAAGGGCTGACCCCTAGTGGAACCAAGATATTGTGTCAGTCCCGTGTCACTGAGGTTGCTTTAAATGGGTGTTGCATAACTACCCTGAAGCTCCTAACCTTTTACTATGTCTCACTTGTTTTTTTAACTTCAGCTTTTCTCAATACATCTGTTACAGTGATAAATGATGGGATTGGTTCCTCTGATCTTAACAATACAAAGCAGCAGTCCTAAGCATAAGCCAAAGAGATTGTAACCAGTTAGCTTTTAGCCTTGCTAACTTTTTTCGAGTCTTGCTGCTATAAAATGAGCTGACATTTTGCCTTATGATGTTTATTTAGTTTCAATTTGATAGTCAGCTGAGTCAGTCCTGCTGAGTTTGCTTCAGAGGAAGTGGACAATGGAGAACAGAGATAGCTAGCATTAGCTTTAAGCCTAGCATTAATCCCTGTTTGCCTTTGTTACTTTTGCCAAGTTTACAAAGCCTGGATAATGTAGCCACCCATATTCCCATAACTAGCAGAGTATGGTGGTAAACTGCTGCTCTCCAGTATCACCAACACTATGATCACTTTAAACCGCCTATGCGTTATCATTCTGCTGGGCGTATGTAAATGTGGGGGATTGTAAAAATAAAGACTACGAAAAAATCTTGACAATTTGAAATTGCGTCATTTTCCAGTCCACTTTCATTATGCCATTTTAATAGATATTGTTTTGAAGGAGACGATACAATTTGAGGTTCACAATGTGTCACTTCTTTCAACTATACCCTATATGGAAAATATAGTTTGATTATTTAGAGCCATTTTAATGATGTTTGCACACACCTAACCCAACCCAAGCCCTAATTTCAATAACTCAAAGGGAATCTTCTGGCTCTTTTTCCTTTTGTCATTTCTGTACAAAGCTATGTTCATTGTAGGAACCAACCAAATATCCTGACAACATGAAAATGTTCCTGCTTACCATCATCCTGGGGCTATTTGGTCCCTGCAAAGAGTTAAACACACACACACAATGTAAACTGTGGAGGATAAAGATTTGCCAAAACAGAAAGCCACAGGCAAAGTTAATTAGACTTTGCATTGCTTTGCATTGAGGAACCTTCTCTCACTTGTTCATTCATTCTTATCTGCTAATTTGTTAATTTAGCAGGACAAATTTCAGTCGGGGCAGGCACAGTAAATCCATTCTCCCTGATACGCTTGGATAAAATGTTAGGGGCAACCAGTCACCACTGACTCGACTCTGCTGATAAAATATTCATAAAGACCCCCGTATCAGGCCTGTGGTACGTTTACACAAATCATCATATGAAGAATTCCTCCTCATTTTAGATCATGATCACATTACTTGCTCTCTGCCTCTCTCTCTCTCTGTTTCACAAACTTACTCATGTTCCTTTAATCTCATATTTATTTCTATATTTAAATTACACCGAAAGCATCAGATGGCTCTGTGCTTTGTTATGTTCCTGGACTCCGTCATTCCTCCAGGCTAAAATATGAAAGCTACACCACTTTCTTTCATGGCTGTGGGCTGTGTCTCTGTAAATGGAGGTAAGGGGAAATGGTAATGACCAGACTTTAACACAATGCCTGAACTCTGTCCTATTTGAAGAAAAAAAAAACTGCCCCAAAGAGCAGGCCAGAAGAAGCCCTTTGCACTTCTCAGATTCAGACTCATACTCTCTCTCTCTCTCTCTCTCCTGCTGCTGCTGCTGCTGATTTACATCTTATGGGCTCTTTCTCCTTCATCCTGCTGTCATTGAAGGTGGATTAGATTGGGCTTAGATTGCTTTAGACATCAAGCATCAACGGGTCCATCCATCATGGAATGCCTTTTAGCAATGGATCGTTACTGCCATCTATTGCTTGCGTGCTTTTCTTTGTCCCCTTCTCCTTCTCCTCTCCTTTATTCTCTGCCCCTTTCTCTCTCGCTCTATCTCTTTGCCTTTGCTGTTTCTATCCTAACATCCTAGTGCCGGTCTTTATGTATCCTTTCACCCCCACTGCGCTCTGTGGCAAAGCGAAGTCAAAACCGCAGCTCCAGGGGACTAAAGGCTCTTCTAACCCCTCCTCTTTCTTTCTCTCTCTCTCTCTCGTCTTTTACTGGGGACCTCTGAGTGGCAGCCAATCATGAGCTGAGTCCTTTCTCTCTCTCTCGCTGTCTCCCTGACAGCAACTGAGAGTGAGAGAGAGAGAGAGAGAGAGAGAGATGGAGAGAGACAGACAGGCAGAAAGAAAGTGCTTCAGCTACCAAAGGAAGCCTCCACAAAAGAGTACCAAAAAAGAGACAAAACAACTATGCAAAGAGAGAGAGAGAGAGAGAGAGAGAGAGAGAGAGAGAGAGAGAGCAAAAATGAAAGAAAACAACTGAAATGAAACAAAAGGCAAAAGAAAAGCAGAAAGGCAGCGATGAAGTCCTGAAAATGGCAGAGCAACAGAAAGCAATGATGAGACAGTGACACAAATGGACACATACTGGAAAGAGAACAAGAGTGTGTGTCTCTCTCTCTCTCTCTCTCTCTCTCTCTCTCTCTCTCACTGAGTCACATACAGACTCTCTCGCCCTCATGCACACATACACACGCTCACGCACACACTCACACAAAGCATACTCAGGCTGGGGATGTAAAGGTGACAGAGCAGAGAGTGCTTGGCTTTGCTAAAGAGGGACACAGCAGCATGCCTGCTAACGCATAGATCAGCAGCGGAGCATGAAAACTGAAGGTAAAACCTCTCTCGCCCTCCCTCCCTCCCTCTCTCTCTTTCCCTCTCCCTCCCTCTCTCTTTATCCATCTCTCCCTCCCTCCCTCACTCTTTCTCTCGCACGCGCTCTCACTCTCTCGCTCTCAGGCGGATGATAGGAGCTTCCTGAAAGAGTGCAGTCATGTACGTAATTCCTCCCGCGTCTGCTGAATCTAAAGGTTATCATTAAGACAGATGTGCCCTGTAGACCAGGACTTCCACTGTTGCTGTGGGGAGACGTACATCACTTTAAACCAGGGGGGAATATTTGATTAAAGTTTTTTTTTTTTCTCTTTTTTTGGCAAAAAGAAAAAAAAGGATCTGAAGCAATTGAGAACAACGGCACCGGACGAGACAAGAATGTGAGTGGATGATTAAATCTTTCTAATGCTTTGGAAAATAAATTTAGAGAAATTCTGAGCTGCGCTCAGGACACGAGCGAGTTCCGTTTAGAGCATGCTCTTGGTTTATGCCTGTAAAGTCTCTTTCTGATGCCTCGCATCCTTAACTGAGGTTTGGAAAGCCTGTGGGTTCAGTAAGCTCTGGCCGGGCTGATAGCCTGGCCGGCACAGGTGGTGTTGATCAATTTGTTTTAGGAACAGATGGAAACAGATACGGAGCAACTCCAAACTCAGAAGTGTTAGTCCAGAGCATGTCTGTGTTGTCTAACTTGCGTTTGGGCAGTCTGCAGGGAAAGGTGTTGCAATTGTTATTCTTAGCCCAGCGGGTGATGTCTTTACAGTTCCATACTGGACGAGGCTTCATTTGCATAATATTTGATTTATATTCATATGCAAATGGACATGTTGGTTTTTGCTCTTCGCACATTTTTAACTTTAGATTGATTTGACTTTAATGTCCTTGAAAACAGCCTTGAAATCAAGGGAGGAAATGCAAAGGAGGGCCCGCTTTGAAAGGTTTTGGATTTCCCTAAAAATCAGTCAAAGAACTTCAAACAGTTTGTCACACGCTGATAACAGAAATTTGGCTTGCTTCGGTGGCGTCCTCTAAGAATCATTCTGATAGGAATTCTCCAATTACACAAATGCTCTCGTGTGATTCCAGTAAGCCGATTATTACTGCGACCTGCGTGTCATCTGTCCACTCATTCGCTGCCTGGCCTGGGGTCAGATAATAAATGCTGTGTGTGAGAGAGAGAGAGTGAGAATGAGTGAATTACAGAGAAAGAGACAGATGAGGAAATGAGGGAGATAGACAGAGAGAGAGAGAGAGTTGTATTATGAATTTATGAAATATTAAAATTTTCCATATCTTTTTTGTTTTTCCTCAGTCTCCCTCTCTCTTCTCCCTCACTTTACTTACTCTCCCTCAGTCTCTCAGTCTTTCTCTCTCTCTCTCTCTCTATATATATATATATATATATATATATATATATATATATATATATATATATATATATATATATATATATATATATATATATATGGACAGAAGTATTGGGACACCTGCTCATTCATTGTTTCTTTTGAAATCAAGGGCATTCAAAGAGAGTTTGTCCTGCTTTTGTTGGAGTGTAACTGTCAGCCTGTTGGATAGTCACTACCCCACCTCATCCCGCAAAAGCATTGGATGGAGCCCCATCGTTCCAGAGAACACATTCCCACTGCTCCACAGCTTCAGGCTGGGGGGGTGATGGGGGTTATATCCCTCCAGCCCACGCCTGGCATTAGGCACAGTGCCAATAAGTTCATGCTTATCTGCTCCAAAAAGTCCTATTCTACTGGCAGTACTTCTCTACAGATGTATGTGTGTGCACGCTTTTGCACATCTTTGTCAGCAATGGGTGCAGCAAGTTTGCATACATTTTGATGTACAGATTGTGTTTGTGTGTGTGTGTGTGTGTATATATTTCACCTCACTGTTTTGGCTAATTACTGTGTGGCCAATATTCTCCCAGACAAATTACCCACAAATGTGTGAAACCCATCACTGTCAAGTGTAACAGCCTCATTTGGACGTTTCTATGAGCCATCACACCCCTTTCATTCTCACTAATGCAGACACACATGCAGACCCCCCCCCTCGCCCCCAATCAGAATACTTCTAGGACAACTGCCACTGACCTTCCAGCCTGGTAAACTGTTTTTGTGGATTGCTTTTCACAGACACTCGGTCAGTTAGCTAATATAAAAACTGGTGCTTAAAAATCTAAAGTTTGAGTCTGTTGGTTCAGAATAACTAGAACATTTGTAAAAGAGTAATTTTGTTATTTTGAAAGAATTTCAATGAAGGCATTGTCAGTGAAAAGTGAAAGAGGCAGAAATATCAAAAAGCCATTTGCGAGGCACAGTGCATCCTAATTAGTGTCCCTTCAATGCAATTATCATTTACATGTTACAATCAATATTTGGCTGGAAAAAGAAAACAGAAGCACTTAAAAAGATGCAGAGAATGCAGAGAGAGACACAGCAAGAGAGAGAAAGCGAGTGAGAGAGGGAAAGCGAGAGAGAGGAACACAGCCATAATTGTGGTGCTCTGTAGGTCCGTGTGAGAGATGGTGAGCTCCACCAAGTGGTCAGATTTTTCACTACTGCACACAGCCCTGCAGCTTTACCTATAAAACTCCTGCTCATTTTAGATCATGATCACATTACACACTTTCTTTTCTCTGTCTCTCTCTGTCTCTCTCTCTCTCTCTCTCTCTCTCTCTCTCTCTCTCTCTCTCTCTCTCTCTCTATCTATCTGTCTCTCTCTCTGCCACACACACACATACGTGTCTCAACAGGCTGGCAAGTATCTAGATAAATGTGGAGGTGTACTGGGTCAGTTGTAGTATATTTTGTACTCGATCAAACATTCCAACTCTCATAATCCGCTGGGCCTGACGCTCTGGGCATGGTGCAGGTGTGCTCTGAGATATCACGGAGCTTTATCTGGAAGACTTCAGGCACTGTTTCAATCTTTTATGCTGTATGCAGTCCATAGCTCATCCTATATACGTTTTGCTAGAATGCAGTCTTCCCTCTCCTCCATCCTCCCCTTCCATCTCCATTCCTCAATCCGCCTCACTACTCAATCCCGTCAGAGCTTCAAATCCATTTTCCATCCTCCGCGTTTGAGCTATGTCAAGGTCATAGGAAAGGTAGACAAAAAGAAAAAGGAGGAAAAAAAACTTCCTCCAAAGGCAACGTGTAAAATGAATGCACGGACACAGACAGAGTCAGCCCACATATGCCTACAACCATCAGTCAGCTGCGAGCCAGGCATGGACAGAACTAGCCCAGATCTCCTAAATGATCCATGTCTAGGGTAGTCTAAAGGGGGAATACGGAGAGAAAGGGAGAGAGAGAGAGAGAGAAAGTAGATGGGGTTGAGCAAACGAGGCTGTGCTGGACTATGGGAAATGTATTCCCAGTAGAGGCTGCTGCTCCAGACTGATTTTATAAGTCTCTAGAGAAATAGAGCAGTGCCTTGCAGACAGGACTACCGCAATTACAAAGACAGAGTCTTGCTAGCCAGGGCACAGCCGTTCAACTCCCTCAACTTACTACCTACAGTGTGTGTGTGTGTGTGTATGTGTGTGAGAAAGAGAGAGAGAGAGAGAGAGAGAGAGAGAGAGAGCCTGTTAGATGATAGATATAGGTACTCATATACATGTATAAAACATATGGGACATTTATTATATGTAATAATGATGTATTAGATATAGGTAGGTATGCATGTGTAATTATATATATTTACTAAATATAGATAGAATTATAATATTTAGAAATCCCATACATCAAACCTGTTTATGTTATAGAAAACACTGATTCCAAACTAGGGATGCACCGATCCGATATTAGGATCTGATATCGGTACCTGTATTAACAAAAATAGCTGGATCGGATATCGGATAACTAGGTCCATGGAATCGATCCTTTCACTTTAATTTGTTGGTGTGAGACAAATGGCAATTTAGTACATTTATATATATATGTGTTAATTGGTATCGAGTATCGACCGATATGAAAAGTTTATGTATCGGTATCAGAACTGAAAAAGCCGGATTGATGCATCCCTTTTCCAAACATGACTAGTGACTCTTAACCTTTGAATGGCAGTGTATATAAAACACATGAGACATACACACTTTTAAAAAGTTATTTAGTCTCCTGAGAAAAAGAAATATGAGCAATATGGGTAGATTTGCTAAACACTATAGACACTATAGACAAAATACAAATAATATTAATACACCAACCAGTGATTTTCCACATTTTCTTGTGGACTACCAGTATATTGTGTAGTTACCATCCAATACTTGGTGTTTTACTAGCATTTGATCAAATGTATGTGTTGACTGTGCAAATCAAGAAATAATGAGACCAGTAATCTGAAAACAGCAAAGTCCTGATTTAACTTCACTGATGTTAGTTTGAACCCATTCTAATGACATATGCTGTTTTTACAAGCATAAACACATGTATTGCTGAGATAAATGGGTTTAAACAGTTCGCTTAGGCACCTAAGACGTTTGCACAGTGCTGTGTGCAAGGCCTCAAGTCCTGATAAACAAACCTGTGTGTGTGTGTGTGCGCATGTTTTTCTTTCGATTAGATCCTTTGGCTTAGTCTATGTTTGGTTTGCCATTGCAGCAAATCTCTTCAAAACAGACTGAAACTCCCAGTGCAGCTGGTTTGGCCACAGAATCACTGAAATACAGTGCATTTCTCTAACATTCTCATTAAAGCATAATTACCAACCATTACTCTATCCAAGCATGCTTGCATACACACAAACCTACTGGACCACCACTTAAGCCTACATAATGGGACGAGGGAAGCTCCATTTCAGAATATTTGCGCTCTCTTATTTTTGAGATTTTTTTTTCCCCCAATACGAAGCTACAGTAAAATCCTCCCACACTGATGCCTTTCTTCATAAACAACTTTTTAATACTCTGTGGACTTTTAATACACCAATCAAGTTGAGATAATTAAGAGAAAGTCCCGAACATCTGGTGAGGAGAATTTTTTTTCCTGTTGCAGGCCCCTACAACCCCCCCACCCCACCCCCCTTCGTAGGGCAATAAGTGGAATTTTAAAGAGATACGCTGGTTTAATGCTTAATAGGCATGCTGCATCAAAGATTAATATCCAGAATGCTATTAAAACTCAAGGACAGCCTTGAATGATAATTAGAAAATGCAATCACAAGAATCACCATGCTTTAATTGCCGCAAACGTTTTCTGCGGTTTTTCCAGAATGTGCTTGTCATCGCTGTGGCAGAGCTCAACTCTGAGTGAGGCCAATAAGAAGGGGGTGGGTGGGGGGTGAGAAAAGGAAAAACTTTATCAGCTTATGGCTTATTGGCACCCTGTGAGCCAATCTTCACACAACCAATAATCTCCTATCTGGACCCTTCCACAAACCACATCCTCTAAACAGTCACATTACATGACAGCAATGTCAACACTTTCTCAGCAGAACTGGTTATGTGCGCAGCACTTTTTCTTAAGACGACTGCTCCACAGCCTCTCAGACAGCATGTGTGATGCACAGTGTGATATGTCCGTGTGACTGTGCTTAAGTAAGCAAAGCTTCATGTGTCAGTGATGGCTTACCATGACATGTTACATATTACAGGGTTTATTATTACACGTTTGATGTGCTTTGCTAATGTGGAAAAAAGTGTTGGCCATACATTAACATATGTCATAGGATCTTTATATTGCAGTGATTTACATAGGGAAAAAAATGCATCTCCAAATGGACAACTTCACAGAAGGACAAAACCTCCTTAAGGCTCATTTAGATGTCAGTGTAAAAGTGATTTTAAAGCATTTCTATTGGTCCAATTATCATGAAACTGAAAGGACAACAGTTAGATTCATTTCAAATTATGTCAAAAAGTGAAAAATGGCAATATGCAGCAATAATGTGATGTGCCCGGATTTGCTTTTGCAAGGTACAAAAGTACACACATTTCACAATGAGTGTACTGAAGTGCTGAATGATGGATTAGATTTACACCCATAAATGTCCTTGGGATATGATGGCGGGTGTAGTGCTTGTCGTGGAACCCATCAAATCCATCAGGCCTCAAGGGTGGTCACTTCATGTGATGGATGAATGTCCAGCCCAATATAATGCTGGCACTAAGGAAAGTGAGTCTATATTAAACCTGCTGTATATCTCCCAAGGTCAGAGAACAAGCTTAAACCGACCCTTATGAGGCAGCTTTACATTGCATTGCATTTCATTCCTGGAAATGATGTCATCAGTGTGACCTTATGAACAATAAACAGGGCATACACACTGTATGTAGACCAACATCTATATCTCATGCCAAGATATTGTACTGGCAATACCATATATGAAATCCTAACCATTATTGTATGGACATTCATGTTTTATTCATGAAGACTGCTACCGAGGTTTTGAATGTCAAAAGATTTCCCTGGCTCTCTAACCCTGAGATGCATGAACCGTATGTCTGAGCCCCACTGAGGCCTTCCCATGCTGGGCCTGTGTGAATTCATTATCTACATCAGCAAAGCCAGTGATTCCACAAATTACAGCAGTCGGCATACTCTCAAGCCGCTGCCTTGTGAATAATGCCCAGTTTCATCTGTATCTCATTAAGCAAATTATTTCACTCGTACTCATAAGATAATGTCCTTTTACATGCACTGCTTCAGTCACATCCAATGGAAGCATGGTGGTAATTTGTTCATAGACAAAAAAGATGAATCGCTTTGTTCTTCTAAATGCCTCCGATGACATTGCGCCTTTTTATTCTCCCCTCTTTCTCTTGTTGATTCAGATCGGTGAACAAGAACGACACAATATTATGAATCTGCTCCTCATTTTGCTTGCGATCCCCCTCGAGAAACATTGGGTAATAAATGCCTGTCAGGCTGATTTGGCACTTTGGCCTTCTGCATTTTCCTTGAAACTGGGCTCCCATGGAATGGGGGAAGGAAGATTTATTAGGATTAAGTGCCAAAAACCCATAAATTATGTATGCGCTGCTTAAATTACCTATCAGGAGTGGTCCTGGAGGACAGTGTGCTTCATTGAGCCATTGCAGGTTTAGCTAAGCTGTCTGCTCTGTCTGTTGTTTACCATAGAGGAGCACGTAATTAGAAGTTTGGGCAGCGAACTACAGTTTGCTGTAGACTTTTGCATCTACTGCTACTTAGGCTGAGCCTTTAGGGAAGGAGCAAATAAGGGTTTAAGTAAGCTTTGTGCTGAGTAAGTTCATCCAAGCACTGGTCACTCGTTGTTATTTATGGAAAGGGCAGTTAGGTTCAAAATGGCTTGCAATTTTGTTTACCTGTATCCAAACTGTTTCTCCTGACTGATCTACCGTGTCAGCTTAGGGTTATTCAATTACTGTTATCTTAGGCCCACTTCAAGAGGAGGTGTATGGTGCGGCATTATGCTCAACTTTGTGCCTCATCAATCTTTTCTTGTCTTCTCCCAGGTCTGAAGACGAGAGGAGAAAAGGAGACTGAGGATAAGATGTCCCATTCTGTCGCCATTTGCATTCAGCTGTTTCTCTCAGACAACACTCAATTCCTTAATTGATTCCTTATCAAGGACTCTCCAGGGGTGATTGGATACAATGATAACCAATCAGCTTGCTTTGCTCCTGCTGTTGTCCGTCCCGGAGTGGAGCTCCGCCCTGATCCGCCCTGTGCCTGGAATTAGCACGGCCGAACGGGACGGACAGACACTTCACCGCACCAAACGTGGCTGGATGTGGAATAGTTTCTTTCTCTTGGAGGAGTGGACTGGCAGTGGGAAGCAGTATGTAGGCAAGGTAAGGGCAAAGTTTTGAAAGCGATTAATGCAGTTTGGAGGCCATAAGGAGAAAGTTCCTAAGGGAAGACAAATAAAACATACATGAGGTTATTCAGTGTCAGTGCAAGAGAACTGGCGCGCAAAGCGTTGCCCATCCATCACCAGGGAAAGAGAGAGAGGGAAAAAAAAAAATATATGAAACCTGCAGTTAAGGGGCTGTGGAAGCTGGATACAAAAATAGCTGCAAAACAGAGCAGGCACAGGGATATTTTAGAGAACAAATATGACCTCCTTTGTTCTACAAGCAGACATGTGAGCAGGAGAAATAACTCACAGAGGGCTGTAATGCCATCATTACACCATATGAAAGCACTATTCACCATAAAACACATACTCTGAAAAGAGCTCTATTCCTTGTAGGTGCGAATAAAGCTGTGGAAATCGCAGACACAAGTGACGACTCCTGAATGCACTTTTTAACACAGCGCTGAAAGTCGGACCTGGCATGCCACTGTGCGAACTCCCCGCATTCTGTGCTCGCAGAAAAAGGTGTGCCTGGCAGCGAGCAGCACCACGATAAAAATCACAATAGCGGAAGTGTTCTTCACAGCCCGCGTGGCATCAGATCAGAGCGAGGCGCTTGTCAAGCCACCAGCGTTAGCGCCAAGCTCTGAGACAGCCGTAATTTAGAGAGCAGCAGTTACACTCCTGAGGGGGAGGGGGAAATCAGGGCGACTGTCGGCAGCCAATTTTCTGTTGAGGAAGCTTGCTTTCATCACTCCCTTCATCTCTCCCCAAGTAAACAAGTGTCATGAGTGGGGCTTTGGGGCGGAGATGGGGGCCTGAGACTGCGAGAGCAGCCTGATAGCATCGCTTCCTCTCACATCTGTAAAGTGCGAATGAGCAGATCACTGGGTAAAAAGGAAACACGCTTGAGAGCGCTGAGACCGAGAAGAAAGTGAACGGAAGTGCGAAAGAAAACAATAAATCAATCAAAAAGAAATCCCCCCCACCCCCCCCCAAAAAAGAAAGAAAAACAAGAATGAGTCGCTCTCATTCGTGGCATTGTGTTTATGTGATGAAGCAGCAAAGCAGTGCTGACTGGGACTAGTCCATCAGTAGAGGAAGTGTTACACTCAGCAGTGGCCTGGCCTTCTTCCCAGCGCTTTGATGCCTCTCTCTCTCTCTCTCACTCACTCTCTCACTCTCACTCTCACTCTCTCTCTCTCTCTCTCTCTCTCTCTCTGGCAAGTTTCTCTGGCATGACAGCAATCACATGCGTTTGGCCCCAGTCTCGCCCACTGTCCAATCTCATTCCCAATTAAAGTGCCAAAAAGACATGGGGCCGCAATAAATACTGGAGAAGGCAGAAGGGGAGAAAAAACACCCACATGCTGTTTCGAGGAGGATTCTGAGGAGCTGCTATATCGTTAATCCCATCAGTTTCTATCAGTGTGTGCGAATGAGTGTGTTTGTGTGTGTGTATGTGTGTGTGGGAGAGCCTGTGTACTGCCCAATGAATAGGCACTTAAAAGCCCAGCAAGAAGCCATCAAAGCCATTGATGGTCCTTCTCATAAAGATAATTCAGCAGTCGTTGCCGAGTCCTGCGGGAGGCCATATTTATTTCTGTCCAATCAAGGCCTCTGCTGCTGTCCTGTCAAACTAAAGTCCGCACAGCATATTTATTCCTATACCAGTAAAAGCACAGGAAAAATCCATAAATATACCAAGAAAAATGTACCAAATAAAACAACGCCCCCACTTTCATGCATCATGCATCAAGATTCTTTTAGATGCTTTTACCAAGCATCATGCCAACGAAGGAAACAGTCATAGATGAAAGAATAAACATGGAGTGTATGATTTAATATATTAATAAAAGGGTTATTCCGGAGGAATAAAGAAGAGAGCTTTATTAAAACACTGATAAACCATTCTAATGTCTTGCAGCTACACGAAAAAGGTTTTAGAAGACGTTCATTGATTTTACACCTACTTTGCCACAGTACATAGAACACATCCTAGACTCCTCTAGAGGTCATCAAGGATACAAAGGTCAACAAAAGGATATTGATACAGAGGGGATACATGCATTGCCATTCACTACACACAATAACAGCAAATCTGCAGCACCTTTTTGCTAAACACGCACTTGGCACTGGATTGCCATTAGTCAGGGAAAGTACATAAGCACCCTGGCCCTGGTGAGTAGCAAGACGCTCAGAAGTGCTAGTGCTCGGCATGCAATCTGCTGCCTTTTGTGGCTGCAGTTTGATGCGAGGGCAGTAGCTCACGCGCTGTTCCATCAGCACTATTGATGTGAACAAAATCCTATTAACCTTCCAGAACCCTGTGATTCAGTGGGTAAGTAAACAACCTCATGCTCTCCCGTCTTCCCCTTGCCCTCGTTCAACCCCTGCTTACAAGCCCATTCCTGATCCTATACACTTGACTTCACAGGAGCCCATTTGAGAAATAATAATAATAATAATAATAATATCCATCATCGTCATCATCACCAATTGCAATATACCATCTCCTAAACACTGTAAAACTGAATGATTGGTGAGGGCACTGGGTTGGCGTAGTGGTTCTGTATTCCCTGGGGGGGTGGGGGGGGGGGGGTGGAGTCCCACTGAATCCCTTTGGGATGAGACAGTGTGGAGAACTAATCATCCAAAACCACAACCTCATCAATACCACTGTGGCTGAATGCAATTAAATCCTCACAGCACACGTTCCAACATCTAGGGTAAAGAAGTCCCAGACTAGTAGACGCTGTTGTAACTGCAGCAAGGGCGGGCACGTCTTTGGAAGAAACATTGAAAATACTCGAATTGCCTTCCCCACCAATACTTAACTGGCTGCACCATCTTTTAGCAGCAACAACAGCAACCAAACCCTAAGTATAACTGGAGATTAATCTTTCGTATTACTGGGGGGATTTTGCGTATGTTGTGTATTTTGTTTTGCACAATTAGATTAATTCAGCCACAATTACATTATCATACACATTATATATACATTTCTTAGCATCAAACCTGGGTAGAGTACTCCAAAACTTTAATTTTGTTACTTTTGAACCATTAAAAGGTGACTTAGTCTTGTTGAAAAACCCAATTGCTCTTGAGCCTTATATCATAGATTGATGACCGGACATTCCCCTACAGAATTTTCTGGTAGAGAGCAAAATTCATAATTTCATCAATCATGGCAAGGCAAGAGCTTTATTCTAAAATGCTTGGGGCTTATTAAAGTGTTTCTTGGCAAATATGGGACAAGCTTTTATGTTCATCTTGGTTAGAAGTGTTTTTTGCAACTCTACTATGAATACATTTTAGCCAAAGGTCTTTCTAACAGAACACTGACCTTATCTCGGGTGAGCAAGGCCTGGAATTTCCCATTTGGGATCTTTTGTTACTTCCTGCATGAGATGCTGCTGAATTCTTGGAGGAATTTGGTAGGCTGGGTCACTTTACCACACTTATTGTTTTTTTCTATTTGGAAGTATTGACTTCCAATGTGTACTTTACTAGCTTTAAAATCAGGCTGATTTCCTTACTTCTAAAAGTTATTTGATACATCAGATTGCTGGAAAGGTTATATTTGTGTTATTTAGATTCCACAAGGCTGGCAGTAATCAAGCCTAGGTGTGTCTAGTTGAATAAACAAGATTGCCAAACTGTCAAAATGATTAAAAACTGTATTTTGTGTTTTGTCTTGTGTTTTTGTCTTATATTACTTGTTATTATTTATTAAGGGTTGAAAGAATCTGTCTGACAAATAGGCAAAGTTCAAAATCACAGTATACTTTTTTCACACTGTATAGTGTAGAGAAGAAAATGTCACTAGCTGCCCTACAACAAAGCACAGATTTAAAATACACTGACCGATAATGAAACGTGGATACAAAAACATGTCACTGTCCATGGTAATGTTAAATGGGACATTACTTAGCACAAATGTAAACAGAGTACAGAGAGAACATCCAAAAAGAGTACAAAAGTCCTAAATCACTAAATCAGTTCTAACACCTACACACTGTGGACGTGAACGATTGGCGGGGGCACTGGGCTGTGGAGCAGTGGAACTGGGGGATGAAGCACTACTAAAACCCTTTGGGATGAGCCAGAGTGGAGACTGTGAGCCAGAAGTAATCCTCCAAAACCTGGACCACACCAAGACCATTCTGGCTCAATACAATAAAATGCTCACAGCAAATGTTCCAACATCTAGTGTACTAGGTTTAGATGCAGCGAAAGGTGGGACAAAAGGTTGGATAACCAGGCATCTACAAACTTTTGGACATCCACTGTTGTCAAAAACATTTGCCCTTTTAATTTCCACTATTTATGCATATTTGTCATATACATGGTTTTAGAAAATGCACACCCAAGAAGTAGCAGATATGTCTAGAGTCTTGTTTGTGTGTGGACTGAGGCCTCTCCATCAGTGACTAATTCACATATTCAAACAGAGCTGTATTTGCAGTACATATAGACAATCTCTACTCATGCATTCTAAACACCTGGTACTAGTCATTAGCTAATTGTGTGGTTGATGATACATGATTTAGGTAAACAATTGTACACACACTAATGGAGTCACTTGAGCTTCAGTGCCTTGATTACAAAATGCCAAAAGTAATGCAATTACATACATCAGATGACAAGATCACCTGGAATGATGGTTCAATTACAGTCAAGGTTAAAATGTCTGTTCTACTTGTCCACATGTACTGTAACATACTGCACCATCTGCAAAAAGACATATACTGTCAGTCAAAACACACAGAGTGTGTGTACTGAAAGCAATCTTGCTGACATTTTTGCAGACACATCGTCAGACAATCTTGTGGGGTGTGAAAGCCATCTGAATTCTTTAGTGTTTGTCCTAACTACCCAATCAGTGTCCTTGGACAGGAGAAGAGATGAGAAGAGGTAGAGTGAAGGTAATTTTGGATGTTCAGGGGCTTTTCTACGCTTTTGAACAAGAAGTTCTGCACTGGGAACTACACTGTGTGAAATAGGAGAGAGTATATAGCTCTTCCAAAAAGGCCTGAATGAGCTGGATGGCTGAACCTGTGAATAGTGTAAACTACTAAGCAAATACCTGGAAGGCGAAAGAGCGAATGAAAAGTATTGTTGCAACTGGAACAAATCCAAAGCAGAACATTTTCTGGGGTAAATGTAACAATATGGCTCCAACTAACTTTGAAACACATCTACGAATTCATAGTTTTTTTTTTATTCTGACAGCATTTATATAATACAATCAAAGACACAGTGTACAACGAGCACACATGCCCGAAGTTAAGGGCCTCAAGGACCCAGCAGTGGCATCTTGGTAAACCCAGGTCTCAAACCCACAACTAAACAAATCCACAACCCTGTCATCAATAGCCCAGTGCTCCAACCACTGACCACCACTGCCCCAAGAGAACACACCGCATTCAATATTATAACATACTGTTAATATATAACTTGCATATCAGCAGAATTGAACAATACAATATGAACCAAATTAAGTAGAGTATGTACCATGGAGTAAAGTAAATTAAACAAGAAAGCTCACAATCCAGACCAATTATCAGTCAGCTGAAAATGATCAGTTTGTATATTAATGGAAAGTAATTGAAAGTTACTAACATAATGAGCATAGTATATAGTATAGGAAAAAAGCTTGTGGCTAACATATTAGCTCATGGGTTGCATTATTAGACAATATTGCACATTTATAATGTTTAATGCTAATAGGAAAGATAGCATTGAAAATGTTTGTTGTATTAAAAAAAACAACTTTCCATTATATGTATATACCTAATATACAAACACACAGTATTTACTATATAATAGAACTTTAAGTACTGGACAATTGGCTTAAACCTAAAAAAAAAGATAAGACAAACACCAACAGTAGTTCAGGGAGAATTCATTTAAATGGCCGCAGTTGTTTATGTAATTGTAGAGGACATTCACCCTGAACAAGGCCTGCAGATGATATTCTAGGTATGGATTGCTTTGCTTTTAGCTTGTATGCTGACAAGCATTAGATTACTTGCAGTGTCTAAAGCTTCATTTAATGCATTTATTTTAGTGATTTTAGAAGCAACAATACTAGAAAACATAAAACTACATATCAGTAAGCATATATACAGTAGAAGTAAGAAGAATGTGTCATATATATGGTTATGATTAAAAGACTACAGTAAGAAGAACACAGATTTGGTTGCTGTCTTCTCTGTGAACTCCCAACACTGTATGGCTCTGTTCAGTTTCACCAGCAGCTCACCTGATACACTTTATTGTAGGACTGATTAGTTAAACTAGGTGTTGGCACCTATATGGCAACTATAAATTCTGAGCTTTGGAGATGGCTTTGGATAAGTTTACACACATATAAAAATCACAAACTACTCTTTGTTCATATTCTCTGTAATGTTGCCACTCATAATGAATATTAAAGATAGAAAGAAAGAAAGAAAGAAAGAAAAATAAAGAAATACCTGGTGTGACTGTGACTTACTGTTTATTAGCACCTAAGACACACATGATGAGAGAAAAAAACACCATTAATTATTCTGTATCCGTTTGAGCTCATCACTTACTTTCCTATCTCCTCTGTGCAGCACTAAGCAAGTGTTCACCACCGACCTGACAAGAATTGTCAATGATTTCTCTCTTGCTCTGCTGACAATCCCTCTGTGTGTGTGCAAGGGATTTAATTCCACAAGCTGCTCTGCAGTCAAAGGCTAATTTTGTGCTACGCGAATTAGCAAAAGCAACTGAAAAGCTGAGGACGACATAAACCCTGGCTGCCATCTCTCTGAATCCAACTCGCATCTCATTATAATTAAGCAGATACTTCAAAAAATGCAGCTCCCATCCAGTCCAAAATGCAGGGGGTACTCTATATATTACACCACACTTTATCTTGAGGCACACAGTTGAGTTTTTTAGCACTTGCAGCACTCGTTCTGCCTTTGTCAAATAATTATTCCTGCTATAGAACAAAGGGTATCTGTTCACGTTTGCCAATGCCACAGAGAGTGCAGTGTCGGGCCAAGAAGGGCGCTATGTTGTGCCAAAAAGTGTTCACTGAGCAAATGAGTTCGCTATCAGTATTCCTTGCCATGCTGTGCTCTCCCTGTAGTGCCTCTGAAATGAGCACAGGGACTGCGGCTGGGGTAGAACGGGAATCCAAATGGCCAAAACACAACGATGATATTTTTCATGAGTCACTGTAAATGGCCACCACATGGCCAAGGGATATTTTATTGTAGAATGTCTTTTAATTTGTCCCTAAAGCCTTCGAGGAGCCTTTTTTTGGCGTGGTGGGGGTGGGGGGGGGCAGTAATTAGGACACCCTGTGTGCTCCACTGAGGCCGCAGAGAGCAACCGAATGGAAAACATTAGCTACATTGTGGAAAAGAAACATCTGGAGTATTGTGATTCAGAGGCATCGGAAATGAAAAATACAAAGGGGATTACAATCAATTAGGCCTGTTACTAATGCGCCTGTAACTGCAGTAATGGTACATGTTGAGGTTGACGTGCATGGGACTGAGTATACCCGAGAGCCATTTTAGTGCATTAGTCCATAAAAAAAGATAAATGACCAACAGTAGTTCAGGGAGAATTCAATTAAATGGCCGCTGTTGTTTATGCAATTGTAGAAGGCATTCACCCTGTACAAGGCCTGCAGACGATATTCTAGGTATAAAGGATTGTTTTGCTTTTAGCAAATGATGATGAGCATTAGAGGAATATCATGAGCATATCGTATGATGAAGAACATTAGAGGAAGTGTCTACAGCTTCATTTAGAAGCGCAGTCAAACCAATTTGTCTCTACATATTCAACATATGATATTATTTGAGTTTATTAAAAGTGTATATATACAGTGTATATATTCAGTATCTAAAGAACAACCAGTAGTCTAAAAAACACAACCAGTAACATTTACCCAATCATTCTGAATGACAAACAACAATAATACTGTACCACAGCATCATTTCCAAAATTTGATCAGGAACAAAAAAAAAAAAGACTACTTAAATACTAAATTACTTAAAGACTACTTACTACTAAAATATTCCATTACATAGGTCAGCAGATGCACATGGGCTTGTACTAATCAGTGCTAGTATATAGTATGTATAGTAACCAGAACTATAAAGTGAATATAGCATGCAGACTCAATAATGGTAACAGTAACTGAATCTTAATCATGTGTCTTGGTCATGTGTAATATCTTCATATATAAAGTGTTTTGCAAAGGTAAAATTAAAAAAAAAAGAGGGCTCAAAAGTTTGGGCGCCCAGGTTTCCACAGTTTAGGATTCTTGTTTAGTGGATTTTCTTCTTTGTAAAAGGCTTCTAATGCTGTGTAATTCTAGGGCCATCTTGCATCCACAGAGTGTCAATGATTTTAGGTAGAGTGACTGTGATTTAACTGAATCCATTCTTCCCTCTCCCAGTGAAATGTTCCTCCCATCACTGCCTGCAACACAAGCCCAAAGCATGATCGATCTTCTTTTTTGCTTAACAGATGGAAATGTGTTCTTTTCAAGATTTTCTTTTCCCCCCAAACATACTTGTTCTGACACAGTAGAGACGTGCACCACCACTCCAGAGTTTACTAAATCTACCTTAAGATTTGCAGTCAAACAGGGGTTTGGGTTTGCCTTTCTAGCAATTCTATAAGCAGTTCTCTTAGGTCTCTTAAGTCTTTTAGGCCTTAAATTGAACTCTTTTCCTGATAACTATTAACATCCTAACATTATAGCATTAATAACATCATGAGCAGCTACATGATTTTTTTCTTTTTCTTTTAGCCTTTCTGAAAGAAGGCATCCTTTATTTAAATGTTCAGAATGCTAGGTAGCTGCTAGAAGGGGTCCACAGCTGTTGATTGTTAAGACTTCGATTTGAACCGATTTAAGGAGTCATCTTCAAATCTTAGAACTTTGCATCAATTGGCCTTTCCTAACAACAGACCAGCCATAGCCCCTACAAGCTAATAAAGATCTGAGTCCATGGTAAACCTTTTTTTGAGAGCTTAAATCTTGAAAAGATTGCTTGCTTTTCTTGTTAACTCCAAAACTGTAATCAAAGCTAATCTTTCTTTAAAATGTAAAAAAAAATTGCTTGTGAATAGATAAGTGAATTGATATCTATTTCAGGGGTACCCAAACTTTGCATGCCACTGTCCACTGTATGTAACAGGTTAAACAAATTACACCTAGAACAGACAAAGGTAACAACTGCTTAAGTAGACTCGTTCAATTCCTGATTACACAACAAGCACTATGTGCAATGATGATGATGATGATGATGATCTTTCCTACTTCAGATCCCTCAGGATATGTATATGTGAACACAATACACCTCATATTAATGACCTACCAATGCAAGCTCTTGCTGTTTGAGTGTATGTTTACCCCAGCGATTAACACAATTATTTTATATAGATCCCATAAGCCAGTGTAGTCTGTTGTCTGTCAAATACCAATTAGCTTAGGGACGTTTGTGTGTGCGTTGGCTTTATGAAGTCATCTTCTTTCATTGTGTGTCTTTGTCTTGGATGTCTTCTTATGGATTTAAAGCTCACATCTGAGAGAGCCAGGATGAATTGGAGGATTTTTTCCATAATAAAGGACACAGAAAGTCTAATTATGGTTCTGTCAGGGGATTTTATACATGGCGGCGATGAAAATGGGATCTACATTATTATAGCGTCTCTTCCTGATCAAAAACAGCATCAGCGGCCCCTCTCTGATTCTCTTTTTTAGGATTTTTAGTGTAATATACTATTTGCTCTCAAAATGTATCCAAAACAGAAACCCTCCTGCACTTTGTCATTTTGGGCACCAAAATAATGATCAAAATAATGGTATAAGCTATACGTTACAGAAGATGTTCAGGCTCAGTTATCTGTATGAAAAACATATCATTTTCTGCTGCTGATCTGCTTTGTAAAAAAAACAAAAACAGTGAATATGGTGGGATGTGCGCTGACCAAACAATTTTAGGGGATCTCCAGGAACACAATGTGTTCTTATCAGAAGCTCCAAAAGATACAATGGCAAACAAACATACACATACTTCGCAATGAACCTGGAAAGACATAATCTGCAAAGAAACCACTTAATGCAGCTCCGGGTGTCATTTGAAGTCTCAAAAACTGGTTCGTCCCACATTACAGTTGTTGGTATGAGTCTCAAGTTGTCATCTGTAAATATGTGGAAAAATAATTAGATCTTATCTGAAGTTATTTATATCTGCTTTGGCTGGCATGCACGCTGTGGCCCTCTCTCTCCCTGTCACTCTAGAGAACATGGACCCGTGAGATAGAGCGCGCAAACATTTTATTAACCACATGCTAATGAGCTCCATGCTAATGTTTGCATACATTACTGCCTGTGCACTGAAACCTTAGACAGTGGAGCCAACCCCGTTTTCTCTCTTTGCTTGGCAATTTGTGTTATTGTTTGTTTAGACGTTTGAGTCATTCTTGTCAAAAGACGATTTATCTTTGGGTTTACTCGACAGGTCAGAGGAGGTTAATTAAAAGTCCTGCCCTTGAGAGATCACACCAAGCCTACTGGAAATACAGTATCGTAATATCGTATAGTGCATGCGTGATAGAGGGTGTTTATTTGTGTTACTACTCACAGTTACTCTAGAAAAGACTATGTTATTCTAAGTTATTACTAGACTTAGGTCATGTCATGTATCATGTCAGTCTAAGCACAAGCAGAATGGCTCTGCCCGTGCTGACACACGAGAGAATGTTTCTAGTCCATAAAGAAACACACAGGTGGTTTCGACTTGAACCAAAATACCGAAAATGACTCTGCCTGTACTTAAAAACACACTAAAATAAATGTGAGTCAGGCATAACCTCTACAAACCTGGCTCCATCTTCACCTGCTGTTGTGGTGCAGTATAAAACATCTTATGAAGCAACAGCTCTATTTCCTCATGGTGAATATGCAAACAATGCAGACAATAAATACAAGCAAGGAGTGGATCATCATTTAAAAAACAATTCAAATATGTAAATAAGACTCCAGTACCAAGTATTCACATTTCTGATGCAGAATCACAAAGTCAGAGTCAGAAAGTAGCACCATATTCAGAGTATGAAATTCCAACCTCTAGTAAGTAGAAGTCAAAATAAACAATATTAATGTATAGGCACATCACTGCAGAAGGATGGTACATTATACAAAGGTTCTGTATGCCCCTAACCCGTGGTCTAGCTTGCTGACAATATGCATCACCAGCCACCTACGAAAAAAGAAAAATGCAGATGAAAGACTTGAGTAATGCACTACTGTGTAGATTACACAATTGTCTATGTATAATGGACACCTAATGTAATTTGATGATAGGAAACGCTGATAGTGTGCGATGACGCAGTCTCTAAAATGAAGTATGAGCCACTCAAATTATCTGAATCTTGATAACCGAGTGGAGAACAAAAAAAAAGAAAAAAGAAAAATACAGCCAATTATAGCTTGCATTCAGCTGTAATTACTCTAATCATAAAATTGTGGTCTCCAATGTTTCCCAAACCACTAACATAATAAAAGCAATGTTCCTTTTGGTGCCTCTTATAGTCCAATGACTAATTTTGTTGCTTTATAATGATTTTAGTAAAATATTCATGGCAAAATGAATAACTGTTGTATAACGATCTCGGGACCAATCCGTTATTTCTGTCCAACGGGACGTGTGCAGTTCCGAAGACGGCCTCTTCAGGTAGCGTCTTCAATCAGGATAAGAAGCATTGCAATCAGTTTGAGAGGAAGCAAGTACACAACTACTCTTGTTGCTAAGAGACAGGTGCAAAAAAGAAAGTTTTCTTTGGGAGAGGTGGTTATTTGTGGTCAGGTCAAATGTTTCTGAGCTCATAAGCAGGCTCTCATGGGAGAAAATTAAACAACACACTTAAAATGAACAGAATTAATAACTAACTGTACAAAGCTATTCAGCATTCATTTACCATTTAGTAATGAAAGTAATGTATAAAAAAGTAAAAAAAAAAAAAAAAAAAAAAAAGATTTTTTATTATAATTAAATAATAAAGAATAATTAAAACAAATATTTCCACTTTGAAAATAAATCTATAGTACTTTCTACAGAAATGTATAAATGGGAAATTACCCTACTCCAAAGAATATACTTTTAATAGAATTTCTACTCTAAAGTAAATACCTTCATATACAAAGGAAATCTTTACACTAAGTCCTATTCTAGAGTAAATAACTAGTAGAATTAGTACTCTACTTATTAGGAATTCTAGTAAATAGTAGTAGCAAGTAGTAAATTACATCACCCGAATTTCTACTTGAAGAGAGAAAGAGCTTCAGTAAAACAGTAAATAATCAGTAGAATCCCTACACTAGAGAACATTTATGTAGAATAAATAATCTAGACTAAACAACTTCAGTAGAATTCTTGTAATTCACCAGTACACTTCCTACTCTGGAGTAAAAAACTTAATAAGTAGAATTCATACTATAGAGAAAATAAGTCTCTTATCACTTTGTAAGTTTTTGAGTTGCTGTGGTTTCCTAAACACTTCCACTTTCCAATAACACCACTCACAGCTGATGGTGGACGATCAATGAGGAAAGAAATAGTGAAAACTTTTTCACTATTGTTTGTAAAGGCAGACTGCATGGCTAGGAGCTGGATTTCATTCATTTTACAGAGCAAATTGAAACTGCATATATGGGCACACACTCAGTAATTTAAAACAACCATTTTTGGGCTTTCTTTTTTTCAGCTTCATTCTGATATGGACACAGAGGACGGCTCTGTGAAGTATGTTCTCACAGGAGATGGAGCCGGAACAGTTTTTGAGATTGATGAGAAGTCTGGCGACATCCACGCCACCAGAAGACTGGACAGAGAGGAGAAGGCTTCCTACACGCTGAGTGCTAAAGCAATCAACAAAACCTCTGGACAGGTCCTGGAGAGGGCCTCTGATTTCGTCATCAAAATCCATGACATCAACGACAACGAGCCAAAGTTCAGTAAGGACACGTATGTGGCCAGTGTGCCCGAGATGTCCAGTGTCGGTGAGTTTGCCCTCATGGTCAGATATTTATCTATTGTAATTTTCTGTGACTGATAGCAGCTGATGGGTTCTGACTGTTTGTAAATGGGTGCAGCACTGTGTTTTCTGTGATGCACTTAAACTGAAGTACATCTTATTCAACAAGAAAAAATGCATCAACAGCCCCATTGAATTTACACATCAGCTATCCGGTTATTGGATTTCACTCTTGAGGAAATGTGCCTCTATGAACAGACCTCATACCATGTAAAAGAAATGTGTCTACTAAGAAGAGTCCTGTAAATAAAACATCCTCATAATCCAGTTGGGAATAGACTTTTGACCTCATAAAAGATTACTTTCTTCACAGTACAACAGCATGTGTGCCCCTGGAGGAACAGGTAATGTCCTCACCACTAGCATATTCAGAGCAAAATATTGCTATAAAGCTGAGAATGCTGCAGTTTGTAGGTACAAACATATATCATTGCCATCACATAAAGGCCTTGTATATCCATTTTTGCTGTTTTTCACTTGACAAAATATGATAATATGATAATATCACATTGTTTTTTTTTTTGTTGTTTTTTTTTTGCATAACAGCGACAATATACACATTTTCAAGCCACCTAATTGCTGCCATTAAAACTATGACAAAAACTAAATTCCAGACCATTTGCTTTAAGGAACAGAAATTTAACTTCACCCTGTTTTAATTAATCTTGTTATCATCAATAAATTTTACACCTATCAAGACAAACAAACTTAATCAAAGCAGATGAATACAACAAAGCTCGGAAACCCATTCCTCGTTATTAAGCTCCAAATTAACCTGCAGCTTTATCTCAAATGAATCAGAACTCATTTGCAGATGAGATAAAGCATGGCGGGCTGTTTTGATCAGAGATTTTGGGCTATAATAACATAATCACTGTTCATCTTAATGATCATGACCAGCAAATGAATCAACAGCCAAGAAAAATTAATCAAAGTTAAATGAGAGAGTCATGCAAGCATGTGGCAAGTCATGTGTTTTCTATTTTCAACTCCCGAAACTCAGTCAGAGCTTTAAACCAAGGACTTAATCGGCTCTTGCACAAACTCTGTGCATTGCAGAATGGTATGATAAATAAAATCTTGTTAACATGAATTAAAATCCATTAAAAAATGGAATAGTGTGTAATTGTTTCATATAGTTGAGCCGCTTGCAGTCATGCTACTTAACTGATCTTCTTGAGTGTGAGGCAATGAGCACCATAGCTGTTTCATAGCAGCTACCTTTAAGAGTGCTCTACCCCATCCTTTCAAAAATCTGACTTTTAGTTGAGGTTGAGGTTTATTGAGGTTTATTTGCATGACAGGAAGTCACACATACATACATACATACATATATATATATACACACACACAGAGAGTAGGCTGAGGTAAAAGCAGCCGTCTTAATGGACCTCTCTCTGGCTCCCTAAGGCTGTGGCACTTGAAACCCTCCATGTCTCTGTCTCTCTCACCCTCAAGCCCCTGCTCTCCCTTTCATTCGTGTATTTCTCTGCGGGGTTCAGAGTTACATCATCCACAGCACTCTGACTCTAAATGGGACACTGCATTCATTTGCCACCTCGTTTCTTTCCCTCCCTCCTTCCCGTCCCGCTCCGTGTTGAGAGGATTCAAACACACAGCATGTGTCGAGTCGAGGGGGTCACGGGTGGCACTCGCGTTTAAGCTGAACAAACCGGCCATGTGTCGTGAACGTGCTCTCTGTTAATCAGGCCTGGCCATCCGTGAAGAGTGAGCCTCGGCTCGCTCCATGTTAGCCCAGCGCCATCAGACTGCGACAGATGTTTCTGCGTTCATTAGTATTCTCAAAGCCGGTCAGAAAGTGAACGCCACTCAACGGAGGTCTCCGGGATGCCAAGGACAGTGTGGATAGGTGGCACAGACAGCATGTGCGCAAGGCCCACCTTCAGAGGCGAGACGCGAGAGGGCTAGGTCACCTTTAAAGTCCATTCCCCGAGTAGGAGCAAAGTTATTAGCCATACAGAAATGGAGAGAGAAAACAGAGATACACTTGAGCGGATACAAGCAAGGCGTGACTGCGACAAATACCATTTTAATAGCCAAATGGAAATGAGTGGAGTTGGTCTTCACATCAGGGTCTTCAGAAATGCCTTCACAAGATATCAAATCTTTTCATTGTACCCCACCTCCCTCCTCCCTTTCTGGCCGTTATTGCATTCCTATTAATAATGATGGAATTTTCCCTCTAATTGTAATGTCTAGATACAGCAGTCGTCTAAAGCAATTGTTGAATAGAAAATGAAAGTCTAAAAATGTCATGCTACAATAATCGGAAATAGCCTACTTTTGGTTTAATTAGGCTAATTATAATGTTTCTTTGAGCAGATCAGACCCTGTTATTCGAGTTCGATGATCTCTAGCAGTAAAGAGTATCAGCAGAGCGTAAAAAGGATGGGTGACCCAGTAGCTGCAGAAAGAATATGGGGAAGAATGTGACTATCAAGGAAATGTCCATCTCACAGCAATGTTGAAGTAATTATGAGATTATGATTTAGATAAGAAACACCACGAGATAAGCTGAACCGGGATAAAAGAGCGAGTGATCTAGCAACGGCTCGCCTTCATCACTGCTCACACTGGGGGGTTCACACACATTTACATGTTTTAATTACAACTCAAAGGGTGTGCACATATGCTGGATTAACACTGTGAAGATATGTTTTCACCAGCGAGGTTGAGGATGTGGTGGGTTTGGGCTTTAATTACTGTTGTTGTTATATTGTGTCACTGTCATATCACATCCTCACACTTGTTTGTTATTTTCTTCTTTTTTTTTTCATTTCAGGATGAATGGACAAAAGAAATAGTCCAAAAAGACTAAAGACAGAAAAGCACTAAAATATTGTAATTTTTGTCATTAATAAACTCTTAACCGACTACTAGTAACATAAATGCATGTTATGTTACGTTGCATATTCAGATGCTTGCTATAGGTTGCTATCATTGAAATAGTTAAGCACCTGAATACACTGAAGTCAATTTCTTAATGATGTGCTGCTGCAAGTACATTACTTACATTAAGTACCCTGGCCCTAATCTTAACCTTAAACCTAATTCTAACTCCAACCTTAATTCAAAACCAAAACCCTAATCCTGGCCCTAATCCTAATACCAAAACATAATCTTAAAGGTTGTTGTACACCGGACGCGCCGCACAGCGAAGCACAGAAGTGAGAGCGCCTATAAACACTCTACATGTGAGCTCCTGATCAAGTTCAAACTGACTTTTAAAAGCTCACGTTCAAAATGGTTTGTGATTGTCTTTAAAAATCTGTGACTAGTGGAATAGTTCTGGGTATTTCCTCACTTTGTTCTCATCCATCACCCACCAGGGAGTTTCTGGGGAGGAAGACCTGATGTCAATAAGCTATAGAGAGCCAGTGTACTCCAAGTAAAAAGTTTCTTTCAAACATTGGAATTCTTGCATTAAAAACACTGGCCCTAATCCTAAACCTACCATTATGCTCACCCCAAATTCTATGGGTAAAAACATACTCTGCTCCTAATCCTGACTCAAACTTTAACCAAAACCTAATCCAGTTAATAGCCAGTTGTATCATTTTGTCAGAAGCCTGTCTATAACAGCTTGTTGAGGATGTTGAGATGGTGTGTATTACACCAGTTATATGTTCAGTGTCATCTCAGGGTTAATATCTACAGTTACGAACATAGACATTGTTTTTTTAATCTGAAAATGTCCACTTGAAACAATGCATCACAGCAAAGCATACATCATCATGTGCAATTAAATGAACTGTGCTTCAATTACTTTAACCCTTCTTGTTGTTTCTTCCTAATTCTGTCTCTTGCTCTCAGGTCTTTTGCTCTGTATGACAGAGAGAAGTTTTCATGACCCTTTTTTCTCTTTCTTTACTTCATCTCTCTGTTAGGTGCATTTGTGATGAGGGTAACAGCTACAGACGCTGATGACGAGTCTTATGGAAACAGTGCTAAGCTTGTGTACAGCATACTACAAGGACAGCCCTACTTCTCTGTGGAACCCGAAACAGGTAATGTACAAAAGAACATAATAAAGTGACTGATAGTGTACACTTTTCAGTCATTTTATTAGGAACACAATACTTATACCGGGCAGGGCTTCCCTTTGCAACCTTAATCTTCTTCATGGCGCGGATTCCACAAGATGTTGGAAACATTCCTTTGGGGTTCTGGGTTATGTTGACATGCTTGCATCATGCAATTCCTGCAAGTTTTCCAGGAGCAAGTTCATGCTGTGACTCTCCCATTATACCACATACCAAAGGTGTTCTGTTAGATTCAGATCAGGTGAGCTGGAAGGACAATGAAGAACAGTGAACTCTCATATATAGACTACTTTTGCTTTTGTGACATGGTGCGTTTTAATGCTGAAAATAGCTGTGGCCATGAGATACACATGATCAGTAACAATACGTAAATAAGCAGTGATGATTATTTGGCATTAACAGTGTGCCAAACATCTCCACCAGCCTGGACTGCTGACACGAGGAAGGTGAGATTACATAATTTTGACCCAACCATCTGTAAGAAATTGAGATTCATTAGTTGAGACTATGGTTTTCCAGTCTTCAACTGCCCGGTTGTGATGAGCCTGTGCCCACTGCAGCCTCAGCTTTCTGTTCTTGGCTGACGGAAGTGGAACACAACATGGTCTTCTGCTGTTGTAACCCATCTGCTTCAAGGCTAAACATGTTGTGCATTCTGAGATGCTTTTCTGCTTACCGCAATTATAGAAAGTGGTTATCTGAGCTACAGTACGCAGTCTGGCCATTCTTTGTTGACCTCTCTCATCAACAAAGTGTTTCCATTTGCAGAACTGCCGCTCACTGTATGCTTTTATGACATCGTTCTGAGCTAACTTTAAAGACTGTTGTGCTAAAGATTGCAGATAATCATCAGTTTTAGAAATGGTCAAATCTATTTTCTGGTCTAGAACCAATAATCATGCCACGCTTAAAATCTGAGATCGCATTCCCCCCCTTCTACTGGTTGATGTGAACATTACCTGAAGCTGCTGGCTTGTATCTGCATGACTGCACTGCTGCCACATGATTAACTGATTAGATAATTGCATGAATGAGTAGGTGTACAGATGTTCCAGATAAAAGTGCTCAGTAGGTGTATATACACATTCTTCTTGTTTTGTTCGTTTAATCCATACTCCCGTACACTATTTGCAGCTCTCCATTCCTCTGTACACTGACACATTTGGAAGCTTCCCTTGCACAGCATTTCACTTCATCCCCTGTCAGGTAGTCAGTGTGCTCAGAGCACTTTCTGCCTAAGTGAACAATTAGAGTCTTTCTGGGGCACTGTATTGAAAGCAGTAAGCTCCAGCTACAGGCCAACTCAAGTGTATCAGAAGTCCAGGCTGACTGGCCTTTAGATGCTCGAAAAGCTGAGTGTTACACTTTGAGTGTACAAGGTCAAGGTCCTCAGTCCATGTTTGAATATCTGATCCTTAGCTTCATTCCCTAAATATACTGCATACTGTATTCCACACTTGCACTTAACTCTGCCTGGACATGCAGATATTAAAAAGAATTTATTGGTACTGGTTGGGAACCTGAAGGACGTTAAGCCAAGTGAGCAAAATTCAGCTCAACAACTCTGACAGTCCAGTTACTTGAGTGATGTCAGTGCCCCTGATGAAGCTAAAGTATCTTACTGATGACCTGCTTTATTAAATCAGGTTTCTGTCTGAACATTTAAGCTTTTTGTCTAAATCAATGTGAAATCATTATGCCAGACTAAAATCGATGCACTGTAGCTAGGGTTTAGGGCAGCATTCACTTCTGGCTTGGTCGTGTGGATCTAAAAGAATGTTTCAACTGCTATGGAGCTTTTATAGTCCATGCACACTTAAAACTAAAGCTTATACAAAGGGTTCTCTGAGTGATGCAATAGAAGAACCATTTTCCGTTCCATGAAGAATAATTTTTTCATAAAAGAGATGTGTGTGTAAAAGGACTTTTCTAGGTTTAAAGAATTCAATGTAAAGGCTCTTCATCAATTTTTAAGGTTCTTCTTTATGGAACTAAAAAGGGTTATTCTATGGCATGGCGGCCTTCAAAACACCTTAATTTTCAAGAGTGTGTGAAGGTTCTTAAAAATATAAATGACAATAAAAGTTTCACAAAGTCTCATTTACAATAACAGTTCTTTAAAGAATCAACCGCTGAAAGGTTATTTAGGGAAGAACCCTTTCTGGCACACTATCCAGGCAACAATGTAAAAGTCCTTGCATGAAGGTCATTGTGCTAATATTGCATCTGGCACATAATCCGAAACCTATAAGTATTTGTTCAATCTCAGGTGTGATAAGGACAGCCCTGCCCAATATGATTCGCGAGAACAGGGAGCACTACCAGGTGGTGATCCAGGCTAAGGACATGGCAGGACAGATGGGGGGTCTCTCGGGGACCGCCACAGTCAATATCACGCTGCTGGATGTCAATAACAGCCCTCCACGCTTCCCTCATAGTAAGTGCTCCCATTTACATGCTGGACATGGAATGGTGGAATGGTGAAGGAAAATCAAACGCATTTCCATTTCAATGAAACCTCACAAAGCTGCATTGAGTGGTGTTACTCAATTATCCACGAGGTGATCTTTGTAATCCTAGTGATCTTTTTACTACTGACCTTTATGTAAACAACCCTGGGTGTCAGTGGCTAAAATGTATGGACACGGATGTATCCCAAACTGTACAAACAGTACTCAGGGCACATTTCCATGCTAACCCAGAAGACACATTATGAACAAAGAGGGGGTAACTTAAAACGAAGGAAGAAATGTACGGATATATGTGACTGTGCGAGACAGAGGGAGAGAGAGAGCACAGTTGGGCTTCTTTTAGTTTGATAATCCCTCTTTTCACTACACTTTCAAATCCAATACATGAAGCAACATCAGAAACACACACAAGCTTGAGAAATAGGGAGAAAAAAAAAAACACAGAAGAAAATATATGAAAAACTCTAGTGGTTCATTGGAGCTGAGATTCTATTAAACAATAACCACAGAAGCAGCTTTGCCTTTCCCCGGAGACGTGGGTAAACAAATAGACAAATATACTCTGAAGCACTGGAGTACAGAACAAAAGAGTTCATTCAAACACCTTGCTGTTTACTCAATTTATTCACTGCTTTCTCTCCATTCCCACCTCTCCTGCTCCTCCTCGAGGTGCCTACCACCTCACCACTCCTGAGTCGGCAGAAGTAGGATCTTCCATTGGGAGGATCAAGGCCAACGATGCGGATGCCGGGGTCAACGCAGAAATGTGGTACAGCATTCTGGACGGCGACGGGCAGGATGTGTTTAGCATGGTCACGGATGCAACCAGTCAGGAGGGAGTGATCACAGTCAAGAAGGTGAACGGCTCATGTTTCAAACATGCTGCAAATAGGAACCCATGAACTTATATACCCCCTATCCTCCACACACTAGTTTTGACAACACATGCATGTGCAGGCACACAGCTTTGTGGAGCTGAAAGTGCAGAGAAAGTAACCCTTTAGATTGATGCCATCTTGTCCTATTAGCTCTCCAAGGTGCTTAATTCTATTCATTGCCAAGGTCTCCCTTATTCCCTTTTGAATAGTATAGGGATCTATTTGCTTGGTGAAATCTGCCTATGGCTTCCCCTCACTCTCTCCCCGTAGGGTTAGGCTTTGAAGAAGCTCTAGCAATTATTCAAATCGTATTGCTAAAATAAGAATCAGAGATAGATACTGAAGTACAGAATAAAAAAAAAAAGAAAGAAAAAAAAACTTCAATCTCTAATCTGCACGTAATTAAAGGGATGTATTAAGACCAGTCATTTATGCCTTAACAAAAAAGATACTTAACATAGAAGAAAGGGAGCAGTGATAAGCACCATTCAACAAGAGTATCACATAGTGGCTCAGCTTTAGAATTAGAAAAGTTCAGGCCCAACAGCAGCTAAAGGATATCATTAATCCACAGTCAAATGCACTATTCTGGCCAAAGCTGAAAGACCTGAAGAAGTAAGCCTTCCTTTTAATCCAAAGGGGAAATAGGACCTATTCAAATATCTCATTATTTCTCTTTTAACTCTTTCTCTTCTTCAGCCGCTAGATTATGAAAGCAAGCGGACATACTCGCTGCGAGTGCAGGTGACGAATACGCATGTGGACCCCCAGTTTGGTCACTTAGGTCCATTCAGTGACACGGCCACAGTCAGGATTGCGGTCACAGATGTGGACGAGCCACCTGTTTTTGGCCGAAGCCATTACATCTTTGAAGTGGATGAGAATGCGCCGCCTGGCAGCTCTGTCGGCACGGTAACGGCACGAGACCCTGATGCCGCCAATCATTTGGTCAAGTGAGTGACATTTTCTAAATTTCAGTAAGTACATATAACTGAAACCATTAAACCATTACACCATTCAAACCATTCACGACAAATTGCACCACATCCCATTTAGCTTATGTGTGTGATGATGCCATCTGCAGGAGAGGATACTGTAGACTTCTATCATTTAATTCAGATAGAAATCATCACCGCTGAAAATCTATTGGAACTTAACGCATTAAAGGAATACAGAATTGTACTGCAATTCAACAACACTGTTAATGAGCAAACACAGAAGCTTTCCATACATTAAAAAGGGCCAAATGAACCCAAAAAGAGGTTCTCCGGTGCCATACATGACCAGATGTTTGGAACATTTTATAATGAGATACCTCAATTCCGGTCCTGGGCGGCTAGAGTCCAGCAAAGTTTTGTGACTGTTGTATTAGACCAGAAAAATCACCATATTATGCTAGACACCAGCCTTTCAGGACTAAAATTTAGGTACTCTGTTCTATACCATTTACCATTTATATACCACATTTACCATTTCGTCCAAGCCATGAACCATTTAGGAACATTTATACTGAATGTGCCAAAAGGGCCCATTAGATTAACTATTTTTGGTTCACTGAAGAACTTTTAAGTGTGTGGTTCTTTGTATAACAAATTTTGTAAAGGAGGAGTGTGTGTGAGAATGAAGAGGCCTTCAAACTTTAAAGATCCTCCACATAATGTATAGATTCTATAACCGTGTTTCTTACCCTGGTCCTGGTGGCACCTTGCCCAGCACATTTTAGGTGTCTCCCTGCTTTAACACACCTTCTGCAACTTTAAAAGGACTTGTTAATTAACTGATTGGTTAAACCAGGTGTGTTGGGAGAAGGGGAAGCAATATGTGTGCAGGGCAGTGTGCTTCCACGACCAGAGTTCAGAATCACTGTTCTATATCAGTAAGAGCAGAATTCTGACTACTCTTTATGCCACCCCTAAAGAAGGACATGCTTTACACATGTATTTCTGGACAACCTGAGAAATACAGAACCATTAGTGAAAGTAGAAGAATCATGTGGATTGAGGCAGTGGAGTAATATTTCAGGATTTTACACACATATGGGTTATGCAGTGTTATGCAGTTCTTGCAAGTGCTGTCCTGCCCACTTCACCAGAGTTAAATAGTGCAGTTAGTAGAAACTCCCTAGTACAAGTCAATGGAGCATCACAATGATTTTTAAGCTGCTATTTTAAGGTAAAAGTCTACATTATTGTGCATGAAATGTTTTCCAAGAACACAACATCCGAGCCAATTTAATCTGTAGGTGTTCAGCAAATATGCTGTTTACCATGCCCAAGATGATTTGGGATATAATTCATTCCAGTTAAATGTAGCTTTGCAGTCTCTGTTAGACTGAACTGCTGGTGAAAAGTTCAAGCATTGCTGAGGAACAGTTCAGAATACATGATAAACTGCTGTCGGTAATAACCAAAACTTATTATATTAACATTTCAAATATGTTAATTTAATGTATAGCGTATTCAAATTGGAAGCCAATAAACGTCCCAACACGCAAGCGTCCATCAAAACGGCATCTCTCCTCACCTTCTCCCTCTCGCTTTCCATCTTTGATCTGACACTTTCGGCTTGGTTAAATCAAATCTATCAACGTGTCCCCAAGTGAGTGAATGTGCGCGCATGTGTGTTTATGTGTGTGGCTATGTTGTTGTACTTGCGTGGTAAGAGGGAGGAAAAGCAAATTATTCATGGGGTCTCGGCTGGTGATTTCCCTGTGGAAGCAGAGCAGGATGAATACAGACAGTGTTTATCCCACCATCCCCCACCTTTTTGAATTCCTTCCAACTTCTATAAGTCAGAAACTTGACGTGAAAGAGCCTGCATTGTTTTCTGTTGCTTCCTAACCCCCCCCCCCCCCCCCCCCCCCCCACACACACACACACACACACACAAACGCACAATGAGCGATTATATGAAACGTGGAGAGCTGTCGCTCTGGTTCTGTAATGCGTGTCGTACGCTATTGCATATTTAAATGTCAGCAGAATATATAAGTTGACATTGATAAATGGGTCTAATATGAAGGATTTCCTTTGCTTCCTTCCTGACAACAAAAGGAATAGGATAGTCAGGAGTGATCAGCACTTGAGTGCTTTCAAAGGAGACATCTCAAAATGCCACGCTCATTGCAGCTGAATGGAATTGATTATTAAAACGCAGACGCTCCCAGGTGAAAAGATTCACATCTAATTATAGCTAAGCAGTACACACATGTAACTAAATAACCAGTAATAAATAATCAGGTATCACTTTACTTGGATGGCCCAACCTGACATTCAACTAACTGTCTCTTAAATGCAACTCAACTCCAGTTGAATGTAAATGACTGTATATTAAATTTAACCCTACACCTAACCCTGAATCAAACCTTAACCTTTTAGAGTTAGATTCTGGGTTAGATTAAAGGTTTAGGTTTAGGTTTGGGTTAGTGTTTAGGGTTAAGGTGTAGGGCTACATTTAATAGACAGTCATTTACATTCAGCTTAGAGTTCAGCTGCATTTATTACATTTTCAGTTGAATGTCAGATGAGCATCTATGAGGCATCTATAATGGACCATCCAAGTAAAGTGATACCACAAATCAAAAATGAATTTATGAAAATCCCCAAGTTTCTTTTTTTAAAGAATAGTAATTACCTTAGCTCCAAATACCCTTAGTCACTTTGCTATGCCTGAACTAAATATCAATACATTTGACCGCTAGCACATTAGCTCCCAATTAGCAAGTCAAACCATATGCACCCCAACATTTATGAATATTAAACTGGAGTCTAAGTGTTTATTTGGCTGCCTCCCAAATGCAGCCGCTGTTCCGGATCATTAATGATGACTGTATGATGAACTCTGTTTGCAGTGGAGACATGCACAAAAAAATAAATAAATAAAATAAAAAAAAAAATAATAATAAAAAAACTGAAACTGTGCACCCCTTCTCTTTTCGCCTGACGATACCCACTCTTCTTCTGCCTCACATTCATTATGGCCATTCTTCTGTGCAGATACACCATTGATCGGCACACAGACTTGGAGAGGCTGTTTAATATCAACTCCAACAATGGCACCATCAGCACTCTGCAAGCTCTGGACAGAGAGACGTCCAAATGGCACAACATCTCAGTCCTGGCCACAGAAATCAGTAAGCACAGTTTGTTTTGTTTCTGTTCCTTCAGCCGTGATGGTAGGAATGAATGTCACGCAATTAACATTAAAATGCTTTCATGTTGGCTTTAGAAGGGTAGAAAATGCTTTATTAAAATGTGAAACAAAAGGCAGCTCCACCGAATTTCAACTGTCAGCTGAAGCAGTATTTGTTTGAGAGGCACAGGCAGTTTTGCTTTGTCTTGTTTTCAATAAAGTTCACATTCACCCATGTAGAGAAATATTTCCCCTGGGCTCTGCATTCTACTTCAATTTTGTGTCGAGGATGAACAACCTGCTTGCAACAACCAAAAAAAACAAAAAAAACAAAAAAAAAAAAACACACCCATAAAACATCTAAGCAGTAGTAGCTCGAAAGCCTCTAATAATAGCTATTTTTTTCTATAACCACTCCAACCTAAATTGTAACTAGTAAATCTTTTGTTGCACATATAGATTCAGAGAAATCCATAAAACCTGAAGCCGAAAGCATGTTTGAAGATAAACATAAAGCGTATTCGGCGCCATCCGTAATTGTGTTCTCTGTAAAAGGATATTTGCTGGCACTATTGCAGGACTGAAAAACCGATGCAGTGCAGTCCATCAGTAATTGGACAGTGACTATTGTCATTGCTCATCTGTGCATTTCAAATCCACACTGAATTAAATTCAGCCAATGACTATTTTGTTGAAACACAGAATGTTGGCTTTAATTAAAGGCTTTTTACATCTATACTATATGGACGTATTGAGACACCTAGACATTACAGATACAGGGGCTTGTATGACATGCCTTTCTAAATCCATTGGATTTAATATGGAGTTTATCTCCCCTCTTCAGCTCCAACTGCAGGTTTGAAAGTCTGCAGTTATGGAGGCAGTACAGACTTTTATGCACTATAAGCCTCCACCATCTGCGAAAAATGGCTGCTTCCATTCAGTTTCCTGGCCACACCTTAAAATAAAAGTGTTACACATGGTTCTTTGAGCAATGCCACTGAAGAATCAGGATTGGTTCCATAAAGAGCCATGTTTGTAATAGAGATGTTTCCAAAGGTCTAAAGAACCTTCACTTGATGTAAAGGTTATTTACCAATTTGAATAACTCTTCACACTCACACATCTCTATTACAAAGATGGTTAAACATTACTGTATCTAAAATCAGTTGTCATTGTCAACTTGAGGACCACAGAAGCATCATTGTCAATAAAGCATGAATCACAGCTGAAAAACCAAAGCTTCAGACACAGTCAGGACTGTTTTTCAGTTTTTCAAGCAGCAAGCACACACTGGTGAGTAATAGAAAACAACCTTGTAGGTCATAGAGGTTTACAGTGGTGGATAACCTAAGGATATTTTCAGTAAAGAAGGAAAACAGGGCATGCTAGAATGACCTGGAATGCTAGAATGTGTCAAATATTACCATAAAATAATACACCAGAAACCTCAGACAGTATATCACAAGAACCAAACCACTGGTTTATCTCAAGAACAGAATGGTGAGGTTGCAATTTGTTAAAGTATTTAAAAAACCTGGACCAGTCTTCAGATTTGTCAGATCAGATGGTATAAAGAAAGTGTAGACAAAAAGTAACTGTTTAACATGCAACTGTAAAACATGCCAAAATAAACAAGTTTCGTTGTCATTTCTGCTGATAGCATCATCCGAATGGATTTTGAAGTGTACATTTGAATGCCCAGTTCCAAACAAATGTCTAAACCCACTTCATGGCATTTCATTTTGCAGCAGTCAATGACTTGATGCCAACTACCAAACAGCCACTATCCAATTCCATTAATTATGATATTGTAGGCATGTATAGAAGTCTCACCCCTGTATGCCTGCAGATGCTTATACATCTCTCTGGCATTCAGGTACTTCTCTGCAAACTAGAGTCCCTGTATTCATCAAAGTTCAGGACGTGAATGATAATGCTCCTGAATTCGCCATGTATTACGAGACCTTTGTCTGTGAAAATGCCAGAGCTGGTGAGGTACGGAATCTCATTCTTGGTTTGTGTCTTTTAAAGCAAAATAATTTACATTTTTTGCTTTTGATCAAATGTGATTCTTTAACTCAGTTAGTGTCCAAAATGAAGTGTGTGAAGTTACAAATATCTTCTTGATGAAATGATCAAAATAACCTGAATGCTGATAATACTCTCCTGCTGTCTTTTTAGCTCATTCAGACCATAAGTGCAGTGGATACAGATGAACCTGTTGTCGCACACAAGTTTGTCTTCAGTCTGAGTACAGTCAACCCTAACTTCACCATCTATGACAATGAAGGTAAAGGTCACAATGCCAAATCCAGTCCCTGCTGACTTTGACGATTTCATGAAGTCCCTTGAAATAGTCCACCACTAAGATGTGAAGAAGTGTCATTGGTCAACATTTGGGACTTTAGGCATTGATGGCTGTAGAGACGGCTACAGCAACTAGACATAAATCTGTTCACACATCACCACACAAAGTCACTAAGCAACAACTCCAACATAATGTTGAAATGGAGTGTAATACAGTCTTTATTAACTAAGGCTGCATATCTCTGTTTTCAGAGGAATGGAAAAAATGACTAATTATTAGGGCTGTGTATTGGCAAGAACCTGGCTATATCATATGTATCATGATGCAGGGGTTGCAATTTAGGGGTTGTGATAAATCAATTCTGTAAGGGGATATAATATATGTTTTACATAATACAATTTTTACTGTCATAGCATAGAAACAAACCACTGTATGCATAAAATCGGAGTAAAAGTGTTATCCAACAGAACCGAGGGCAGGGTACAACCCTAATATCTAGCTGATGTCTGCTACAAATCTTTGCATGTAAAGTATTCAATAAAAATCAATCCTGTGTTTTTGAAAATGAATCAATGCAGTTTTGATAAACATAATATCGCAATACTCAAGCGTATCAATGTTTTCTTGCACCCCTACCAATTATCCAGAAGTGTTGTACATTTTACTCTGATTTAACTGAAGGAATAGAGTTAATACACAATACAATGCAAAATAAGGTCACTTATAGTATGTCAAACTGGTGTTTTTGCTGTAGTAGAACAACAGGCTGTGATGGTGGGAGTCAAATTTGCATGAAACGACTGGGCGCCACTGTGCCCCTGCTGCTGTCTGTCCTAAAAGTCTCTAATAACTGACAATTGGGCTCACCAGTAATTCCATCAAGATGACATGCACTACTTTGTGTAAGCTGATCAAAAATAAGACATTACTGAAAAGTTCAGACGTGCTTACTAATAAATCCCTCTGGGATTACACCAGACAAAGATCAGGCAGTTGTTTCTTAGTCCTGATAACAAAGAAATGCTGCTTAATGGTGGTGATGATGTTTACTATCCAGATAACACAGCGCGGATACTGACACGCAGGGGAGGCTTCAGCCGGCATGAGATGAGCTCATACCTGCTGCCCGTTGTGATCTCCGACAACGACTACCCCATCCAGAGCAGCACCAGCACTTTGACCGTGCGGGTGTGTGCATGTGACCGGAGCAGGAACGTGCAGACCTGCAGTACTGAAGCCCTGCTGCTCTCCGCTGGACTAAGTACTGGAGCGCTGGTGGCCATTTTACTCTGCATCATCATACTGCTCAGTGAGTAATGCCAGTATTGCTGTTAATCATGCCTATTTTAGAATATTTCATTCTTCTTCGACATTACCCTAATATAATTTCTAGTTGAACGGAAGTTAATGGACATTCTTAAAAATGAAATCTTTTCAATGGCTCTTGAATATTGGAGGTACGGTTCTAAGAGAAAGAACCATCCATTGATAGATATAGACCCTAGAACTTTACTTTTGTGCTTCCAAAAACACTTCAGGGTACCTTTATGGCCCTTTCTACACTTATTTGTCATGCTGGGCCATAGTTGAGCAGTTATTCCACCTAAATCCAGCACTTCCACTCTATGGTGATACAAAATGATGATGTTTGGGCTCATGGGGATGCAGGATTCATATAAACACAATCAGAACTGTAACACCCTTCACTATAAGCATACATCCACTCACAACAGCCACAACAACATAAGGACAACATATCGGCAAAATCAAACAGTGGATTTAGTGCGAACACTTAGCATTCACACTGAAATATCAGATGCTCAACCAACAAATATAAACAATAGTATACCCCGCGTTCAGTGTGAAAACAGCTTTAGTAATGTTTGGATTTTGCATTCATATATATCCAACAGACCACACTGAGGTCCTTTTGGAAGTGGACAAAGACTGACGGTAATGGGGCCTCCGTCATCCAGGGTTAACATTACAGTGTTCTCACTTGTTCTTAACAAGTCACACTAACCGAGCAATCCCACCAGGGTTAGTTTTAAACTAACACACCATTTGAGAGCCCAAAAAAGCAAAAGTTAAAAGCACCTCCATTCAATGTTTTCTTGTTCTACATCAATTTGGACAAAGGACTATTAAACTAAACCAAGAACCATTTCTGAACCTTTATTGTTAAGAACATATAAATCTACCTGAAACTGATTGGGCCGTCTATTAAGTATGTCAGAGATATCTTAGTCTATGCTGTCCCACTGTGTTTTGACCTAAATCTACTCTATCCTTGATGAATGATGGAGTGTAAATCACTGGAAGAGGGTTCTGAAACTCACAGCCAGCTACTGGCCACAGCAATGCCCAGCACCACTTAATGACACGCCAAAGTACCCTAACCATGGTGTGGAATTTGTGTGGTTTTAAGTTTATATAATGAAATTAAACCTTGTATTCTTAGTAAGCACACATTTATCATCATTAGCAGACGACACTTCACAAGTCCTGCTAAACTGGTACAGAATATACACAAACATTGCTTACTGATTTATGTCCAAGCCTTCCTGACAACCACTTCCAGCAACTCTGGAGATATGGCACACTGTTTCTTCTGCAGTTATTTATTAATTTTTCGTTTACAACCCCCCCCCCCCCCCCCCCAAAAAAAAGGTATCAAAAAGTAGGGCAAAACTAGGGCACCCTATTAAGACATTACTTTAGGTGATGCTTATAGAAAGTCTCTCTCTCACCCCCTTCTCCCTCCCTCTCTCAGTCTCTAAAAGTGCAGCGGTGGGGGAAAAAAGCTTTCATTATTAAATGCTTGCAATTGACAGAAAGGTCTTTGTGTTCTTGCAAGCCCCTAAGTAGGTCGCATGCTCCTGCCTGACACCGTAAAACACCACGTTTACCCGTTTCTAAGTTAACACAGGATGAACAAAGCACCAAGCTCTGAATAACTTGAGTTCTCTCTGAGGAAAAGAGGCGAAGAGCTAAAATATGTTGTGTTTATGTTCAGAGGCACCTCAATAAGAAACCGTCAATACTCTCAGAATATGCTACTTGACCAAACCTGTCTCTTGGTTTAATTAAGGCAATATTATCTGATTCAGAACAGCTGCTTTTATCACTGGGGTTGTTTTAGAGATGCATTTTTATTGGTTTGCATCATCCAGGTTAACAGAGGATAACATCTACCTGCTGTTCTTTTCACTGCTCAGTTTAAAGCACAGGTAAACTCAAGTCCTGCAAGTCCTGTTTTTTTAATCTACAAACATAGTAACATATATAATCCTTGATGAAATTGTGACAAGAGCCATATTGTGGCAAACCTGGTTAGTGTTGAAAATTCAGTTCGACTGCATCTGTAACTCCGCCGGTGAGCCTGTTCACACCTGGCATTAACATACATTTTTATTGATCGGCTTACTTACAGATTTCACTTGTCCGCATTAACAAAAAACACCCCCAAATTGGATCCTTCAAGTCACATTCGGAGGTGGACGGGAACAGATTTCATCCACATTTCATACAAATGTGTTTTCTGTGATTGGATTCCTTCAGGCAACTGGTAATGCGTCTGTCGAAAAAACTTTAATACAAGTAATTAATTACTGTGGATCTCGGCTTTTCTCTTCCTCTTGTTCCATCTCCCTTGCTCGCACGCTCTCTCTCTCGTGTGTGCGCTCCCAATACTTACTCGTAGCTGAGAGCCGTATAAGACTTAGTCCGGTGCATTTTTTGATAGAGAACCATAAACTGTCCCATTACATTACAAAACCACCACCGGTACTCTAAACTATTCACAGTCTCCCAGAGCAGGACAATTTTGATGAGAAACAGTTGTTTGGATATGATGTATGCGTTTATGTGTTTTATGTGTAGGGAAAATAAAATCTGGTTGCACTGGAAATGCAGTTTAATAACAAGTGTAAATCTGGTCAATGTAGATCCAGACACTATCTGGAAGATGCATGTTAATGCCAGGTTTAAACAGGCCCTCAGTTGGCGATGAAACAGAGCAGGTTTTTTTTTACCTCTATAACGTAGTGGTGGACAGTGACTGTGTGGACCTGTGGCCACAGCGGCGTACACCAAAGAGGAGCCTATGACTGACTTCATGCTAGCCTTCCTGCTAGTCACTAAGACCAGCCGACCAGCCTCTACAAGCTGGAACGGTGCAGGAGAAGGAGTCTTGACAAATCCAATTTAATTTACTAGCTGTGTAGGCAAGCACATTAATTCCAATACAAATATACATGATATGCATGTGCATTTATGAATGCATTGCACATAATTAGCAACATTCTGCTGATATTTCTGACACCTTGTCAGTGTCAACTGATTATATTTAACAGGCTCTCACCGTATATTCCATCTGCCATCTCCAACTTCAATAACTGGCACATATTATAGCATTCCGCAAATCAAGCATGGTCAGGTCCGCCATCCTCTCTCTCTCTCTCCTTCTCTAAATAGCCCTTTCCACCAGGCCTTTATCCTGAGTAGACAGGTTATAGCAGCGAAGGTTGAACCTTAGCGTTTACGGCTCTTGAGCGCAATATCATGACATCTGCTTGTTACCCTCTTTCCCTCTCTCCATCGCTTCCTTGCTCCAGTCCGTCTTTCTGAAGAGCTGTCTAATTCACCTCCGCAACCCACCACGGTGAAGGGGAGCATTGGGCCGTGACAAGAGATTGCTACATCCACCTCTACCTTCCCCCTCCTCACCCCCCCCCTCCAGACCTCAGAACAAGCCCTCCCCACCCTGCAGCCCACCAGGTTGGGCCGAACACAGCGTGCAGCCCCCCTACAGGGCCTCCTTCATAATTAACACCTGAGTGGGAGGCAGGGGCAATCTCTCCGTTTACCTGCTGAGAGGAGAGAGCAGGCGCTGATCAGGAAAAACAAGCTGCAAACTGGAGCACCTGCTCTCTTTCCCAACATAGACTGCGCCCTCCCCACTCGGAAACAGGAACGGGTTTCATGGCCAAGCCACATTCTTATGGTTACAGAAGTTCAGACAAAACGCCTGACGAGATTTAAAGTGTGCAAACAGAAGCGGAAGATCCTTCGACACGCTGGGTCTGGTCCAGTCCATCACACGTGAGCAGGAACATTTTGTTCTATGACATGAGCACAGAAGTGAGCGGAGAAGAGAAGAAGGAAAACGCAGAATAAAGCTCTTTTTTTCTTTTTTCCACTGAATCTTTAATACTGTGAGGTGATCGCCCCAGGCAGTACTAAGTCTTTATCAGCAACAGAGTGTGGCTCGCTCCTCACTCTATTCATGAGGATCTTAAGCGCATGACACCTTTTGAAACACACTCCTCTGCATCTTCTGCTAAGCTCTCTGCAGTGTTATGCGGTGCTGGTTCCATTCTTATCTCCTCTCTCTCTACCTCAGTCAACCCAGTGCCTTGCATACCCTGGCTCTCTAGCTCCCCCTTTCTTTCCACTGCTTTAATTGACACTTCACACTCATACTGTAAATCGATAAACTCGAAATTTTTCATTATATGGTCTCATTTTTTTTTTTGGGAGGCCTTGCAATTTTATGTTTTCCCCTTGTATCGAACACTGTTTCTCTGGTCAACTTGCTCAATGAGTGTTCAGTCCCTGGTTTTCGATCCCAACGTTTTTTTTCTCTTGTTGCTATAGTGATCTTTGCCGAGCATCAGTCATTTTTCTCCACAGTCGCCGCTCTGGCTGTTGCCTCTCTTCCACGCACAGAACGCTTAGACACCACAGAGCATTGTTGATCTCGACTGTCTCCATAGTGATTGTAATGTTTTGTTTGTCTGCCCCCGTCTCCATAGTGATCGTGGTCCTGTTTGCGGCACTGAGGAGGCAGAAAAAAAAGGAGCCTCTGATCATTTCCAAAGAGGACGTGAGGGACAACGTGGTGAGCTACAACGACGAGGGAGGAGGAGAGGAGGACACGCAGGCCTTCGATATCGGAACCCTGAGGAATCCTGAAGTCATCGACACCAACAAAATGCGACGCGACATTATTCCAGAAATGCTGTTCCCTTTCCGGCGCATCTCTCCCATAAAAGACAACACGGACGTGAGGGACTTCATTAACGGCCGTCTTCAAGAGAACGATTCCGACCCCACAGCACCTCCTTATGACTCACTGGCCACCTACGCCTATGAAGGAAACGGCTCCCTGGCAGAATCTCTCAGTTCGCTCGAGTCTGCGGCAACTGAGGGCGACCAGGATTTTGATTATCTTAGCCACTGGGGGCCACCATTCAAAAAACTGGCAGACATGTATATAGGAAAAGAGACACCAAGAGAGACTTAAAGCCGAGTTGTAATACTGTACTGTGCATTCTGACTCGTGTCACTACATGAACTCACGCCCACGCGAAACCCACTCTTTTACGCAGCAGTATAATCCAGTTAGAATCAATGAAGACTTGAAAACCATGCTCAACTACTGGGAACATTTTACACAAAAGTTCTCTTTTCCTCCTTCTTCTAGTACTTCTTCTTCTTCCTCCTTCTTTCTCTCTCTCTCTCTCTCTCTCTCTCTTTTTTATTCAGTAAAGATGCCTTCGAAGTTTAGGAATATGTTGTGATCCATGGTGTGAAAAACGTGTTTTGTATCTATGAACAGTGATAGCAGCTTTCTATACTATTGATGTTTATTGCTAAATAAATGGATGAAAATAATCTGATTATTAGCTTAGCTTTTTCTCGCCAACCAAGTCTAAAAATAGGTACATGTATACAAGTTTTACAATTATGAACATAATGTAAAGTATTTGGTATCTTTGTTTAAGAGGAAGTGTCCCAGTGAAAGGTTTGTATGGGTTCTGTCAAACTGTGCATTCATCTCAGCACATTGAATTAGATCTGTAAAATGAAGTGTGCTCTTGTAGGATACTGAACATACACTCTTCATGTTGTCTGAATGCTGTCATTGTTTTATACTGTATTTATATTTTTATACTTATTTTGATAATAAAGTTTTGAAAATCTCTAATGTGTGAGCGTTCATTCTTAAACCACACTAAGGTTCTGTTGGTGTTTCATTTCTTTATTTGTTTTTCTTTCGAATACGAAAGGTCCATTGGACCCACTTTACCACTTGACCTATTCTGAAGACGATGTGTGAAATTGGTGACCTTGAGCTTCTTTCAAGGGACATGAGAAATACCAAGCTGCTGAGAAGATTACAGCAGAAATGATCCCACTCTGTGTCTGTCCATGAAAATAATGTCCCTCAGGTAATGCAGAGTTTTGTGCGATAATAGGAAAATTGTTGTAGACCCTCATTGCTATTGTTCATTTTATTTGCTTCGCAAGTGATTCCATAAATCAGCAATTTCCTTATTAAATAAACTAGAAAAACTCATGTAACACCACAGATGAACATGAAAATTGTAATTTTGCAAAGACAATAAGAATCGTAAACCGCTGAGAAAAGCAAAAGAAGAAATGAAGGCATTTATGCTTATACCTGCACAGTGTAACCTATTCATTCCTTTGGTAGAACTTGTTTCATCACCACCTAATACACTGCTCAATGCTGTATGTCCCTAGATGATTAACAACTAGTGCAGCTTCAATTTGCACTTCAGATAAATGGAAATATGCTGTGGCAGGCAGAAAAGTTGGTTTTCGAAGAGAGGTTGCGGAGGAGAAAAGTAGCATTTTCCCAATTGCATTTTTTTTTTTCCAGAAACTTTAGGCAAGAATTTTGTTACGAAAAACTTAATACTGTTGACCGAATGAAATCAGAGATTCAAAATGAACAAGAGATCTCTTGTTTGTGATTGTAACTCTGAGCATAAAGCATATATTTGTGTGTATATATGTGTATATGTATATAAAATACAGTCTGTTATATTTCATCACCATTTAAAATTTGTACATGTATCAGGAAATCAGCTGGCATTTTTAAATGATGTTAAAAAGGAAAAGCAAGATAAAATATAAACACCACATTGATACGTTCAAGGCCAATTCCTTTGCACAAGACATTCCTTTTACAAGAGCACATATTGTCCTATGAAGTACGATAAATAACCTAAATATTGGTTAATACATTGGATTTGTGCCCGAAGAGCATGCTGTTTTTTCGGTTGTTTATATGATTACCCATTTGCTATTTTTAGACAGCTTAATGCATTTTTGAAAATATCCATGATCATAGAGGAACAAAGTGTATAGGAATACATTTTCTTAGGTGGCTTACTGTAAATCTCATATACAACAAGGAAATAAAAGAAGATAAACTACAACCAGCATTAGATTTATGACCTGATCCTCATATGCAATGTAAATCTGCTATTCTGCTTCCTGGAACCATGCATCAACAGTGCAGGTTTTGCCAAGCTAGATCTAGTTTTCATTTGATCAAGAGCTCTTCATTGCCTACTACACAGGCATATAGCGTCTTCTCTTCACATGCATTGCACAGTTTCTCAAATGTAACCATCACACATTTTCCTCTGCTTACAAAAGGAATCATCTTACCAACACTCATAATGTAGCACTGTTAATGGTTGTATAGGGATATGCATAATTCAAACCATCAGAGAATCAGAGAAAGAGAGAAGCAGAGATCAGAAGCAGAGTTATCCATTACGACAATGCAATGAATCATGTCATTATTAATTCATGTACCCACACTGTCATAATAATACAGAGCAATGGTTAAGGTACATGTATTAAACTTTGCAGTATTGTGAATATAGCAGTAAAACACAGCCATCAATGTAGCATCATTGATCATGATCACCTACAGGCTGCATCTTCATTTTTCAACATTTACAGAAATTATTATGATAAATGTCATACATATAAATGCATGGTACACAAAAGGCAGGGTAGTGTGTTTGGTGCAAAACCTAGTGTAACTTCTGTGCTTGATGCACTTGCTCCAGCGCCCACTACACACACACACACTACCATGCCACAACCATGTGAGTGTCACTGCTGTGCTCAGAATGGTTCAGCACTTAAATAATACCTGGTTAGTGGTGGTCCTGTGGTGGTCTCTTTCCACTCATAGGTGTTTGTGTCCAAACTCTTTATTTATTTACTCTTTTCAGAGAATGTACAGTAAAATTAGAAGCTATTCTCGTACATGTAACTTCGGTTGCTACTCCAATTTCTTTGTCAGTTCCCTAAGTGTTTGTAGAGTTACACACAATTAGCGAAACATCAAGACGTCAACAATGCATGTATAAATAATATATTACTTCACTTAGATGGTCCATTATAGACGCTTCGTAATTGCTCACTTGACATTTAACGAACATTTATATTACATATGTATTACATGCAAATAAACTATAAGTTTAATGTAAATGACTATCTAATGAATGTAACTCCACACCTTACCCTAAACCTACACTTTAAATCAAACTCTAAACCTTTCTTTAAAAGGGGAAGGTGTAGAGTTAAACCAAATAGAATTCATCTGCATTTAATAGTTATTCACTTAAATGTTAGTTGAATGTGAGGTGAGCATCTACGAGGCATCTACAATAGACCAACCAAGTAAAGTGAGTATAGCTAAGGATGCACCAATATCACCTTTCGACAGAATACCCCATGTTCAAGTATCTGCTGATACTAAGTAATGATAACAGCTACTTGATAGATAATAAAATTACCACAGGCCAAAAAAAGTTAATAGTGCCTATAAGCTTGTGTCACTTTGTCATAACCACAATTCTCAACACATGTAGAGACACATGCTTTTATTTCAGTTCGGGGTAAAGTTCCAATAAGATCTCAAATTTGTACATATCCCACTAAGCCAAGAAATTCGTAACATTTGCACAAGCATATTTGTACATATTTTGTGATTCACAAGGAGCTCCCGTCCACTGGTGGCGCAGTTTTGCCAAATACACACAACCTATGCAGTCATGAACTTGAAGAAGAACTAAATAAGCAGCATAGCAACAGCATTCGGCTTTACTCCATTATACTAAGTAAAAGAAAGCAGGGAAACCCCTGCTGAAATGGTAAGAACTTCACATTCTGCTATGGTTGTGTTTAGGGTTTCATATTAAGGGTTAAGTGTAGGTTATGGTTAGGGTAAAGTTCAGGTTAGCCAATGTTTTGGTAATAATTATGTTTAGGTGTAGTTGGTTAGGTTTACGTTGAGGTGTGGGTTCAGGTTACAAAGTTACATTGGCTGCTTTGTACCATTCTTCGATGGAATAGTGTGATCTCACACTGTGAACATAAATATTTGTGAATTACTAACTAAACTTAAATCATATTATTGCTGAAACATCCAAAGTTTTCTTTGCGCAACTTAAAAAGTGCTTCATATTTACCGGAGTACCTGATCGATATGCACGCTCAGAGACTAAACACAAAGCACAGCGGTGACCAGAAATGCAAAGCGGTGACCAGAAATGCAAAGCAACATCTTCCTGGAAACACATGAAGACATGTATCTGAATGGGACCACCACTGAGTTTAGTTAAAGTCAGTAGGTAATTCAGCCTGTAATTTTCTTCCTCGTCCTCTGAGAAAATTACAGGCTGAATTACCTACTGTTTTGCACTGAACAGATCCTTGCAGTCCTGTACCGACACACATCTCTGTGTTTTTCCTAAGATTGCAGGTTAACTCCTCAAATGGTGCTAGAACACGGAGTGCTTTCTCAAGTAGCCTTCATTGATTAGTAGTTCATGCGGCTGGCAGATCACGGTCTATGTAAGCACAGAATAGTCATTTCTAATCACATAAACCTTCAATCATGTAAAATGTGCTGTTACATTAGGTCTTTAACAGGTATTTTCAGGTCAGTCTAATATCCAACAGGCTGGAATGTACTAGTGGTGAAACTAAGTAGTCCTAAATCCTTCATGGCCATCACAATGGTATTTGTTTCTCAGCACTATGGATGCAGTCCTTTAAAGTATTACATTTCTTGTGTAAATATGTGATATAGCTGGTGGTACCTAAGTAGCTTGCTTCTGTGTACTTACTTGAACAAAGTCGCTGTGTTTTTTGGCATGGTTTAGTTTCTAATATAAGTAATTTGAAATCCTTGCTGGTCATGGCATCTCTCCAAATACCGGCGTTACAGATTTTAGATACTGCTCATCTCAACTATGAGCTTCAATTAAGCTTGATCTAGTGGCTTAATCAGTCAGTTGCATGCATGCATATCAGAAACTGCTACATGGTATTGGGGCTCTGTACTGATGATACCAATATTGTGTGTATATGCCATTCTGTGTATGTAACAGCATCTGTGCTGATATTGATTTTTGCCTTAAATTCACAAGACTCAGTCAGGCTTCCATAAGGCTGGCTTTATTAGAAGACAGGAAGTGAAAGATTCTTCTGTGTCTACAGATTATATCAGACATTGCTTATAATTACTGAATTCAGGCAGGTGCACTCATTGCTCAAAGTCACAAAAAAAAAGAAAAAAAAAAAGAACTGCCAACCCTGGGAGTCAAGAGTTTGACTTTGTTATAAAGCCCCCTCCGCACTGGGCTGTGGAGTAGTGGAACTGGTTCTCTGGAGTGGAGCAACATCTTGGGATGAGTTTGAGTGGCTTTTGTGATTCTACGTGTGACTTGACCTCACTAATGCTCTTCTGAATAAATTAAATCAAATCCACATAGCAGTGTTTGGGGAGTAAATTTGTTATTTATATCTCTATTTTCAGAAGAAACATTAAATAAATGTCTACATTGTACAATGTACGTTTATATATAATATAATGTAGGTAAAACAAAACAACAACATTACAGCATCACCAGGTATAATGAGTGCTCTTACCACTGAGATTAGATTTTAGTATGTCTGAAGCTATTATTCAGAGCTGTTTTTCAGCTCTAAGTTGACATTAAAACTGCACACATTACCCTTACATAACCTGTGAATATGACCAACGAGTCAATGAAGGACCATCGTAGCTAAAGGGAGTTATACTCCAAAGCTAAAACTATGACCAGGCAAGGCCACAGCATGACCTGCTGAAGCTGAATGTGTAAAAAGAAACCTGAGGTCTGAAATAAGCTCAAGGTGACCATAAACCACACACCCTGTCACTATATATTAATGGGACATAAGTATTTAAGACAAGACGTAACTTCTGGGCAACACTGTAACAGATATTTGCCATTTGGATCTGAAATAACCAAGTAAGAATCTCTCAAGCCATTATTTCTTAGAGGTAAAGGTAATCTGAGGAGAACACTGCATTCCTGGGGCCAGTAATTTGAGCAGTCACACATTTGCTGTATTACTTTTATGGAACCTTGGCGCTCCAGCAGACCACTGCGTGAAAAAGAACATTCTAATAATGACAAGAGTGAAACTTCTTCCATCATAAATTTCATGTCTAATTGGGATCGTTTGTCTTTGATAATGTTTCAAATGAGCCTTAATGACACCGAGCAGCAGACAGTGTCACATTAAAAGCCCTTAAAACGCATGTGGTGCTCTCATTTATTTCTCAATCAGAAGAGGAAATTGTGACACGCAATGCCACCATTAGTCTGCCATAGCATAAAAGTGGCTGTCAAAGTCATGACTTTTTGATTTCTCGGGATATTCACCACCAACAGGGCAAGACTGACGCAAAGCATGGCTTCCTGTAGAGGTGGAAACAGTTTAATCACAGCTTTTAGAGTGGGTAGGGGACCAGGCATCACACAGCGAGCTATTTGGAGAGAGCAATGACCCATGCACTGCAACGAACTGTGGGAAATGTCTTGCGTCCTGAGGGACACTGCAGGGTTGCCGCGGTAACGTGATGGGAAAAGATCCTCGCACACATCAATCACACAGATCGTAGGGGATGATCATAGGGATCAGGGTGGCAAGAAGCTCTCTGGCTTGCATAACACTCTCTCTCAAGAGGCGTCATAAACGATCTGTGTGCCACATAGAATAATACATGAAAGACTTCTCGTTAATGCTACGTTGGCAGTTCACAAGTTGACTGCTGGCAGAAGGTCGAACGGCCAATCTTCAATAAGCTGTCAATTACAGCGTGCTTCACAGGCCCTGGATGCTGATTGGAGCTCAGCTTTCATATCAAGCGTTTGCTTTTACCGTTCTACAGTGCAGTAAAGGACTGTCAAGTCAGCAAGGACTGTAATGTGTGAAGTACATACCTTTCTTGTATTCACTTCAGCAGTGTCAGCGCTCATTAAGCATAGAACAGTCCATGTGTATGATATTCTAGATGAGGCTATGACCGATAATGCCCAATAGTGACTAACTTGTGTGTACAGTGCTCCTGTGTTATTTCTCATGTTTTAAAAGCGCACGCTCAGCATTTAATATCTATAGGGGATATTTCTCCAGGCACAGGACTCAGATATGATGGCAAAGTTTTGTCTCTTCTCTTCCATAGACCTATTCTTTGTTCTTCACAGCATGAGCAAAGACTGCTCTGCTGAGAATGAATAATTCACAGTAACTAGTTAAGTTTGCCTTCACTTTAGACTGTTTGGAGCACATTCCTTCCCAGAGTGTCACCGACTGTTGAACTGGCAACATGACATCATGTTTAATGTATGCTGTTCTGACATTATTTGACACATAAACTTCCTGCAGCAAGTGACTTTAGGAGGCAGACTGCAGGTTAGCAATCAATAATGGAAGTGCTATGTGATGTGACAGGACAGGTCAGCCACCTGACTTAACCAGAGCAACCGCAAAAAAAACTGTCACAGGAGAGATGAGAGGTGAGTTGGAGAAAGTCAAATAGAGGGGGAGGACAGCATCCTGTCCTGGCCTCTACCTTGCTCTTAAAAAAGTCATTTCATGATATATATATATATATATATATATATATATATATATATATATATATATATATATAAATTCTATATACACACACACACACACACACACACCATATGGAGAAGGATTCATATGTAAGTCTATAAACCTTGCACAGTCATGGCACAGACAGTAAACAGGCTCTTCAGTGCTAACTCAAGGGTGCATGATGAGAGAAACCAGTCAGATGATTAATCATATGAGTCATACCGTCCCACAGTCCCAAAGGATGTGCTCATTGCTTTAAAAACTTAAAAAGCAGCCCAGGTCTCTGGGGAAGCAGAGGGTAATAGTGGGGCAGAGGCTCTAGAGGAGCTTGGCTATGAGGATAGCAGCCTAACAAGCTGTGGAGGGCACCTCTGGGATACATTGCGTTTATGTTGTGGTACAGGGGGATTCTGAACCAATTTGGGATAACAGTTTGATATATTGTCAAGCACTCTGAAAGGTCTAGCATTTGTGTATAATATATATATATATATATATATATATATATATATATATATATATATATATATATATATATATATATATATATATACACACACACACACGTATATTTGTGTGTCTTCCTGCTTGGCCACTTAGCGGTTATGTTGTGTGTCAGGTCTTAAGTAACTCATTTGAAAGTCATTGTACAACTAAATGCAATTGGGACAATACAACATCTTAAAGTTACAGTGTCAAGGGAGTAACACACCATTAAGACATGATATTATGAGCATTATTGATTATAACTCACAAATGCTCTTCACTCCATAAAAGCTTTTCCTAGAGTACATCTAATCTAATTTACTGAGAACTTGGCAATTACTCCCTGAGAGCAGACACTTACACAGTAGAGGGGAAAAATGCTCAGCATCTCCATTAAAGCTTCTGCAGGGGTGTTTTTAGATGGATATGCTGAAACCTTGCCAGATTATCTACTGCAGTGTGCACTATCTTGGATTTAGGTTTAAAGTAAACCTAGATGTCTCAATGTCAGTTATGCTCATTTCATTGTCAATATTTAACACGCGATCCCCCTTTAAGGAATCAGAAAAGAAGAACAGAAAGCACACTGCCAAATCTAAGACCTAGGCTTTCAACTGTCTCCTCCCTCTCTTTGTTAAGCACACCATGTGTGATACTATTGCAAGCTTCATTACACAAACACTGGCAAAAAGGGAGGCCTATAACCATGAAACACCATTTTAAGTGACAGCGATGACCTCATTCAGTGACGCACGTCAGTACAAATGACTTCTAAGCACATAAAATAAAGGCTTAAACCCGCTATATTGTAATCACAGTCTTAAACAAAACAGAGCTGCTTTAATGACCACACAAATTGTTGCATATTTTGCTTCCATCTGGGCGATTTTCTTGGGGGAAAACTGTAATTGCTGTTTTTGAATTCGGGTAGCCTGCCTTTCTACCGCTGCAGTAATATGCATTCATCACATCTCAGATGATTATGGAGGCAGTGGATGCCAATCATGTCATTTCCAGCTTAATGCTGATGCCATGGTCCTCTGACAGAGAGGATGTGCAATTTAGGGAGTTTAGGGAGAAAGCAAGGAGAAGACAGCCATGAGAGAATTGTAAGGGGGGTGATTTAGATAATTATAGTTTCAGCTGCCAAACTGAAGGCACACGTTAGAGTTTTGCGTAAACACCAGGGTATTGAAACAGCAGAAGGTAAAAGAGTACTGAGATGATTCTGGCTGGTGTAATACAACACATCTTCTTGGGCTCAATTGAGTCACAGGTCCTTCTCTTAGGCTATATGAGTTAAACTAAGGTAAATTAAAAACATGAATTCAAGCGCATGAGCATACTCAATGCTGTCACACTGCTTCCCATCACACATTCCCTAAAGGGGCAGATCCATCTGGATACTAGAACAAACTACAGTATTTGAATGCAAATGCTACATTTTATATGATACTTAGGAATTCTTAAATTGATTATTTGATGGAGATTTGTATTCCTGCATATCGTCGCTGTCACACAAAATTGTATATCTCCATTTTTGCAGAATTTTACTTTTTGACATAATTTGAATTTGGCAGTTGTTCCTTACACTGTGTCAAAATGGGCCAATAGTTTTGCTTCAAAATAATTTGAAATAAAATCATTTTACACTGACTTCCATTGAAAGTTAGGGTTTATTCAGTCTCCTGTTGTTGAAAGTTGGATTTTAGAGAATTTAACATGGAAAGGTTAGCAAGGTTTTAGCATGGCATCGACAATACATATCCTGAGCTACTTGAGTTACAAAAACATATTTAAATAACTGAAAATGTATGCTTACCTGCTTGAATTGCATAAAAAAAAAATTTCTGGGCCCTTGCATTATTTATGACATTTCAGAAAATGTACATTCCACCAATGTGCCAACTACAAGAAATCTAGATGTTAAAGGGTTTTCTGCTGAAAAAACACTTAAAACTTGAATAAAAGTTGGGTTTGAAACGCGTTATTCAAACCTCCCTCTTCCGGTATTTATTTACACTGCTCACAAGTATTTACTACTCATGAGCCAACTTAGGCCTCATATGAAGCTCCAGATCAGTCCAAGATACTGATTAATGTTGGCATAATAAAGGGATTGCACTTACCTTTATCTACAGATGAAAACAGGCAGACAGACGTATAAACAAAACTAATATAAAGGCATATTTCATTAGATCTATGCCTAGTACATAGAAGAACTTCATTTTTGGTATCATTCAAGTATGATTCATTTTGCATGCATCTACATGTCTAAGTTTCCATTTGCACAAGATGTCCCTCCTATTATATCCTAGTATGTAGCACCACCTACTGTTAAATGTGATTAATTACTGCTATATTAGTATTCATGCCATAATTACCTATGTGAAAGGTTATGCAACAAAAAAAATAAATATAATTATAATATAATATATATATTATAATTATATAATATATATATAATATAATATATAATATATAATATAATATAATATAATATATAATATAATATAATATAAATAAATGAGTGCAGCAAAAAAAAAAAAAAAAAACAACAAAAAAAAACATACATTTGTTCATTTAGCCGTCTGTAGTATCTACCTTCTCATGATTTAGGATGTTTAGACTAGCGTTTATATGGTATTAATAATTGCTGCTTTTTACTTATGATTGTTTCCTTCAGCTAGTGAAATGGTAAAAAGGCACAAATGTAGAGAAATCAAATCACAAAACTAAGCATGTGGCACCACCTTGTGGACATGAGTTACAGTGAGCTACATGCAAAATATTACCTTTTTATTAGCCTTTTTCATCATAAGATACAAGAGCCAGGTAAAATGGCTTGAGATTTTATCATGCATCACATTTAGTACAAACACAGTTCATTTGAACACGTAGTTGTAGCTGTAGCTGTGCACTACTTGAATGGCTGCATTAAATTATGATTAACTGAGAAAGCCCTTAATGGAGACTGAAGTAATCATTAAAAATCTTATATATCAGTGTTCCCCTGCAGCACTTTCAAGAAATACTGAGTGTTCAAACGTCTCATTAAAAGGTGAGGTCAGTGACACTAAGTCAGAACATTTTTGTATTATTTGATGAAGTCTCCAACTTTTTACAGCAGCTACAAATTAATGTTCAGAAGCAAAAATCCAGCCTCTATGGCTGCCAGAAGCTATGTAGACAGGAGTCAATGAGAACTGACGTAGGCCACCAGCATTCAAACATTTAGGACAAAGAGGCATTTCTACTTGCCCATTAATCAGGAAATGCATGCATGGTACACAATAGAAAGATGCAAGATGCACTGCGCATAGCGGGAAGCCCTGCACACAGTGGGAAGCCCTGGACATATTTGAAAGCACTGCACACAGGACAAAGCATGGCAATTTTTTGCAAGCACTGAATACAGCAGTTGACATTGCAATTAGCAGGAAGCACTGCACACAGTGGGAAGCCCTGGACATTTTAGAAAGCACTGCACACAGTGGGATGCACTGCAAATCCCAGAAAGTACTGCACACAGAAAGAAGAACTGCACACAGTGCACAAAGCAGGAAGCCCTGGATATAGGGGCAAGCACTGCACACAGCAATAAGCACTGCTCACATCGAGAAGAACTGCACACTGTGAGAAGCATAGCAAATATTTGGAAGTACTGCACATGAGGCCAAGCACTGCACACAGCACTAAGCACTGCACATGGAATAAACCACAATGCATATTATGATGTATTACACAGTGAAAAGCACTGCACATATCAGGAAGTACAGAACACAGTAAAAGAGCAAAAGCACTGCACACAGTAGGAAGCCCTGGACATAGGGGCAAGCACTACACACAGCAATAAGCACTGGAACACAGTGGGAAGCATAGCAAATATTGGAAAGCACTGCACACAACAAGAAGCCTTGGAAATTGGGGCAAGCACTGCACACAGCAAGATGCACTGTACACAGCAAGATGCACTGCACACATTGGGAAGCATAGCAAAGACTGGGAAACACTACACCCAACTGGAAGCGCTACTGCACACAATAGTGGCAAGCACTGTACACGGGACGAACCACAGCACATAAAGAAGCATTGCACACAGCAGGAAGCACTGCACATAGCAGGGCACCCTGGACATAGGGGCAATCACTGTACACAGCAGGAAGCACAGCACATTTAAGGCCACACCACATCATTAAGATCAACCTGTAACATCACAATTTCTAACACTACGGCTGAAATGTATGTAACTCTACATTTTAGATTCCCCCATGAAAGTTAACTAACATAGTCCCAATGTGAACAACTAACAAGTGAGACAGCATGCTGTTCTTGTGTTTTGCAGCCCTTAAATATAACAATTTGAGCCCTCATTTCACATCTGCCACTACAACATGTGTATCGATGGATGGCACATAGGAAAAATCTACGAATTTTGTGTGTTGATCACAAACTGTGTCTGTGTTCATGCGTTGACTGTTGAGACACATTTTGTCCGGATGTGTTGATAGATTTTATATATTTTGTTTGTGTGATTTTCAGATGGACAATTTGTGTGTGTCGAGCAGTCAGAGAGTGTGCTGGTAACTCAAATTTCTGTGTATCAAAAGTCATAAACGTCTTACCTGTTTGTTTCTTGCAACCAAGAGGACAAAGAAGTGTGAGATCAGGAAAATCCAGAGTCCTTTCTGATGCTTGTGGCGTCCCCTCCACTGTGTTTGCTCCTCTATAGTTCCTGAAAAAAACAAGACAACGTAACCCTTACAGAAAAACCTTGTGAATAAGAAACATGGTTTCTTAGAAGAAACAAGGAAAAAAAACATGACCACATGTGTGAAATACGTATGCCAACTCTCACATATTAATCGTGTTGAACTGCTCTGATCATAATCATAATATAATAATCATGGTGTAGTATAACTTAATATAGTCTTGGCAGTAATGGTCAGAGTAATGATAGTTAATAGTGGCAATATCAACAGTGGTAGACAGCCAAGAGTCCACCCAGGTTTCAACATGGTCATCAGACAGGTAGCAATGGTAGGAGGGTGTGCCGCTGGTCTATCATGGGTGGTGGTGGGGTCTGGCATGGGTGGATAGTTTATATAAATAAATACTACATGCATTTTTGTAGTATTTATTGGTATTGTAGTATTTATCCTTGTTCCTGTCCTATTTTAATTATCAGTCTGTGCTCTTGTGTTCCTGTAGTACTTGCATCCCAAGTACTGTTCCACTCAAAAAAATCGCATCTAGCCAAGTACTGTCCGAATGCGCAGATGTGACTGTGTGGACTTGGCACAGCCAAATATCCCACAATACATTCCTCCCATCCTCAGGACTTTGGACTAGCAAGTTGAACTTGCCAAGTACACCAGTCTAAACTTAGCACTTTGTATTAGGAATCCCTTTAGATTACTTACATATACACTACTCACAAAAACTTTGGGTGAAATTTCAGGATGAACCTAAGGTGACCATCTCCAAACTTTTTACCGCACATGTCCAACACAGTGAATCACCATTGAGAGGCTTCAACAGGATGTTCACTGAGCTTAGAGTGTCACAGAGTGTCATCAGCAGGTTGCAAAAGAGATACAGAGAGACTGGAAGAGTCACAGAAAGGCATAGAAGTGGACATCCTTTGGCCACATCCCACACTGATGACCGCTTCATTGTGAACAGTGCCTTGCGGAACCGGATGATGAATGCCACACAACTCCAGGCACAAGGGAGGTGAGAGGCATATCAGACTACAGACCACACTACCAGGCACAGGGCATGGACCAGGGAGTAGTATTTATGCTGGACGAGGGCCTCAATGCTGCTCACTAATGAAATTCGATTCATGCTGAGCAGAAACGATGGCTGTCAACAATGTTGAAGACGTCAAGGAGAGCGCTATGCATCAGCCACTGTTGTCACCAGACGAGCCTTTGGTGGTGATGACGTTACAGTGTGGGCAGGTGTGCCTAGTCTATACAGAACTGCCATACACTTTGTATATGAGACTGTGACAAGCCCTTACTACTGGAATAGCATTATTAATCCAGTCATTGAGCCTCTGCATGAACAACACAGGCCTACTTTCATCTTAATGGACAACAATGCTCCAGCTCATCGAGGTTGCATCATTAGGGAACGGCTGCTGGAGACGGCAGTACCTCACATGAAGTGGCCTGCACTTTTTTTCAAACCTGAATCCCATAGAAAACCTATGGGATCAGCTGGGTCGCCGTTGCCAGGCTTGTAACTCTGTAACCCAGAACCCCGATGACCTGAGGGCCGCCCTGCAAGAAGAGTGGGATGCCTCAGCAGACAATTAGTCGACTTCGTCGTTGTCAAGCTGTAATTGATGCTCAAGGTCACAGAACATGTTACTGAGACATTGACATTTTTTGTTGGGGTATACCCACCACTGTTGTTGGCTTTTGTTTTAATACATTGTTTGGGATGAGGAAATCCCCATTGCATGCTTCTATTTAAATGCCCTAATTTCATGATATAATATTAATATTGATATTATAATATTTGAGAATTTCTCCATTGTTTTGAGAATTTCGCCACTGTGGGACTAATAAAGGATTATCTTATCTTATCACCAAATATGCCTTTTTTGGGGGGGGGGGGGGAGTAGTGTAGTTGTCGCAGTTAAAGGACACGGGGGTCTGGAGCTGTTTGATATAGCACGTGACTTAGGAACTAGTTGACTGTGAGTCTCGCGTCCGAAATCAGTGCGTAATAATGCGCGAGAGTGGTGAGGCACCAGCACAGGTGAGCTGCGAAGTGCCAAAACCTACAACTTAGCACAAACTCTTGTGTATTAATGCGATTTCACCACAATTCTGAAAGTTAATACATTTCAAGACTGATATTTCCACACAAAAACACAGGAAAACTGATTAACAAGAAAGCTTAGCCTGAGAAAAATATCTGAAGTGATCTGAAGTGAGCACTGCCACATTGAAATGCACGGGGTCATACTGTTCACCTGATCGATTAGCTCCTCGCATTCCAGTGGTGGCTGGTTTAATCGTTTGTTGATGAACCACAGTTGCTGTTAAGGTGCAACATCAGCGCGACGCGGTAATAACGGAAAGGAAAAGCGACGTTAATCGATAACAGCGCTGTGCTCTGGAGGAAAGTCCGGGCAGCTTCACTAACTGTCTATTAAACCCCACTGTCACGGTTCCCTGTATTTGTTGCTAGGTTACGCGCGTGCCAGGTGCACTAATACAGTTGTGATTACTGTTGTCGTAATAACTCAGAGAATGCCTGTTCAGCCAATCACAGTGCGAGGTCGGACCTACGTGTAATTATGGTTAATGAAGCTTTATTAAGGAATACGATTATTATTACCACACAGACTGGAGACAGAGCTAATTCTGATGAGTGATATGAAAATCTTGAGGGGTTGACTAATCGGGCTGAATCCCGAAAGTCTCCTTGTTGCCTAAGTAGTGAACCACTGAAGTGATGCAGTTATGGATTATGTATCGAAATAGTGCTTTAGCTACATGCTTTTATAGAAAATCATATGTATTCTGCTATAGCTCACACCACTGCCTATTCAACATGCAAAATGTGCAAAATACTGTATAGTTATAAAAGCCACAGGTTCACAATGTATGTAGTGCACTATGTAGGGAGTGTAGGACATTTGTGGTTAGCAGAGTGGGCGTCAAATGAAACCAATTGGGCTAGTGGTTAATTCACTGAACGCGTTCTCATTGGCTTATTATGGCACACCCAATTCTACACCCTACACCCAATTCTACACCCTAATTCCACTGCAAGATTACTTGAAATTATATGGATTATTCCTCAAGAGCTGAAAATATTAATGATAAAAATGCATCTAGATGTTTCTTGTTAGCCATCACAGGACAGATTAATGATGTCAACTAATTATTTTTAAATTATTATTCAAATGTCTGCTATTATTTACATTATACATGTTACCACTGGGCTCAGTTATAAGCAGACATGGCGTTAATTTCCATTTCTATGCAGATGACACACAGCTCTATATATCAGCCAAACCTGACGATAAATTTAGATTACAGAAAATGCAGGACTGTGTAAAGGATATAAAACTCTGGATGTCACATAACTTCCTTCTCCTCAACAGTGACAAAACCGAAGTTCTCCTTTCAGGTCCAAAAGACTCTAGAAATAAACTATCAGACTTAATGACTTGGCTGATTCTTCCATCATTCCTGGTTTAGCAGCTAAAAATCTTGGCGTCACATTCGACTCAGATTTATCATTTGAGCAACATATAGCTAATATTAGTAGAACAGCCTTTATGCAGCTTAGGAACATCTCCAAACTAAGAAACTCCTTATCACTACAAGACGCAGAAAAGCTAGTACACGCTTTTATTACCTCAAGGCTAGATTATTGTAACGCACTACTGTCAGGTTGTTCCAGCAGGAACCTCAATAAACTTCAGCTGGTGCAAAATGCTGCAGCCAGGGTCCTTACTAAAACTAGAAAATTTGACCATATCAGTCCAGTTCTATCAGCACTTCATTGGCTCCCAGTTAAATTCCGTATCGAATACAAAATTCGTCTATTAACATATAAGGCCCTACATAGCCTCGCTCCTGAGTACCTGCAGGATCTTATAGTATATTACGAACCATCAAGACTACTTAGATCTCAGGGTGCTGGCCTCTTACTCGTTCCCAAAATTCAGAAAACCTCAGCAGGGGGAAGAGCCTTTTCTTATAAAGCCCCCCAGCTCTGGAATAACCTTCCAGATAATGTTCGGGACTCAGACACAGTCTCAATCTTCAAATCTAAGCTGAAAACTTATATGTTTAGTTTAGCTTTTGGTAATTAATGTTTCTTAGATAAGGGCTGCAGGTCCAGGGGTTCGCGGACCCAGGGAATTGTAGTACACTGAGATGCTGGAGCTGTCGTCTCGCTGCTTACACGCGATCACTCAGGTTTGTTGACGGTGGAGCAGATAGATGCTGGTGTTCTCAGGGTGCGCCCGTGTCCGTGTTACCTTCTGGCTCTCTCCTTTTAATTATGCTGTGATAATCAGACCTGCCAGAGTCGTCAGACATACCCAGATGCTGATTCTCAACATTCTCTGCATAAAATTCCTCTTAGAACTAACTTCTCTCTCTTTACCTTCCCCGAGTAAATGGCCACCCAGCCCGACCTGCTGGAAGATTGCCCGCTGAGGTCCCCTCTACCTGCGTCTAACCAGCTGCCACCTACCAGTCCGGCCAGCGGGTCCCCCCCAACCCGCCACCACCCATGGCTCACCCGCCTGCCGCTGCTGCCTGTTTGGTGGCCGTGCTGAAACCTAGATGGACTCGTGTCTGTCTGACACTATTAATATCACCACTATCAACTTTCTGTTGTATCTGCTTTGGTAATTTTTATCATTAATGTTTAAATAGTCTGGCCAGAGGAGGATGGGTCCCCCTTGTGAGTCTTGGTTCCTCCCAAGGTTTCTTCCTCCAGCTCTGAGGGAGTTTTTCCTTGCCACTGTCGCCGTTGGCTTGCTCACGGGGGTCTTTGACCCTTCATGTTATTTCTTCTTTCTTCTCTGTCTCTGTCCTTTATTAAGTACTAATTATGTAAAGCTGCTTTGTGACGACAACAGTTGTAAAAAGCGCTATACAAATAAATTTGACTTGACTTGACTTGACTTGTTAGTTGCATGTGAATATGTTTAATTTCTATATTAGCAACACCTTTATAAAGTTAATTGACAATAATGTTAACAACTTTGGTGGAACAGGTTTGTGGATGTGATTTAGAATTATTATTATATTATTATTTTAAATCAAGCAAAGATAGTAACCTAGTTTAGTTAATGTTTATAACGTCAAGATGGTTAAATTTGTGGCTCAGATTAATTTAGTTTGTTAATTAGCATATCTCAATGATTAGATGTTGGTTTGTTGGCTAAATCAGGCTGGTTAGTTATGGCCCTTTCATGTAGCCTGTTAAAAAATCTGGTAGACGGTTGTTTTGGACTACATAAAACACCAATGCAGCCTTAAAAAATAAGATTGATGAAAAAGTTGTGTTGTGCACAACTGTTTAAATGCCTTTCTGAGCATTTTAACATAATCACTGCAGCTCATATAATTAATCAATATTATATGTATCCAGTCTGTGACGCTTCTGCTCTTTCATATAGAATATTTTCTCACTGCTTTGTCACACACGTGACAGACACACCTGAGTTTCAGGTAATGGCACTACAAAACTCCAGAGTGTATTTTCCTGACTGGGCACTGAAAAGTCAAAGTAGTTTCAGTGAAGTAGTAATTAGAATTTGCTGGGATAATGGAGAGTTGTATGTTAACTCAACCTGAAGACGCTAGGTTTCCAGCAGCCAATATTCATGCCGAATTATTCTGCCAGTGTTACCTTAGCTAGCACCCTATGCTGGAGCAGTGGACTTAACTAAAGTTCTGAGCCTGTTCTGAGCCTGGTTCAGCTGGGTTGTGAAGTTGGTCTGTTTGACTAGTTGACTAGTGTTTGACTGGTTGGTGTGGCGCAGCAGATAACACCATTACCTACCACATCTTGTGGGAGACTAGGGTTCGATTCCCAGTCTGGGTGACTATGCTGCGCAACACCAGTAAGAGTCCCTGGGCAAGACTCCTAACACTGCATTGGTCCACCTCTGTAATCGCCATAAATTCGCCATAAGTAAGTAAGTCGCCATAAATTCCATAAATGTAAATGTAAAGCACATGCAGTCAGGTGTGTGTTTGTGACCCCATTTTAAAAAAGCACGATTTGATTGTCCAGGATGTATTTACGTTTTTATGGAGCTTGTTTGCTGGGCTCATTTGTGCCTCTGGGAAAATCTTGTCTGTAATGTTCAATATTAAACAATGCACCACACTCCCGTTTCTCCTCCCGGCTCCGTAAACACACAAGACTCCAACTCCCAGAATTCAGAGATAACCCACGTGACTACCACATGCTCTCTACCAACCAATCACAAACTTACATTTTCCTGCATCACCGGAGAATTAACCTCCATTACCTGTTTCAGAGGTCCATCAGTGTAAATACCTGTCCATTGCGAAATATTGTCCTTGCTGGTTTGTGAGTTTTGCGTGTGACGCTTATTTTTCTACCATTCTCTCGCACCTAGTGCTGTATCTTATGCACTGCTCTTTCAGTTTTGACCTGGTCTGGTTTTTACCATATGTTTTTGGATTGTCCTCTGTCCTGGAGTTAGTCCTGGTTTGCCATTCCAGGATAAAAAAACAGCCCTCAGTTTCTGGGGTGGGACCAGTAGATCATCTTAAACATACCCCCAGACGGCCTGGCAGTGGAGGCTACATCCTTATGTGCATGTGTTTTTGTCTAACTTACAAACTTTTTTCTTTTCTGTGGGCTAATAGGAGTTCGTTTTGTGCTCTGACTTATTCTCTTGTTACTCATTTTTATAGGACCTGTGCCTGGAGAGCTGTAACTAGGTGCAGTAGGGGGCGCTCTAACTATTTAAAGGGCCAACTAGACAAAAAAAAAGCCTATTTTGTGTATGCTTAAGAAAATGTATTACTTCTGTAAGTAGGTGAGTGTATATACTGTATACAGTATGTATTTATTCTGGTTTGTGAACAGGGAGACAGGATTGTGTTGCGTGGGTTGGGATGTTTGGGCATTTATTTGTCTTACTGAAGTCATAGTTCCTTCAGTGATACTCATCAATGCACTTGGGACAGTTGAATGCTATGCTCATTGGCTTTCTCTTTATGTACTAGGTCTTACAGAGCTCACTGAAGAGATAATTGAAATGTGGATGGGGCTGTGTGGGGTGTGGTGTTGTGTTTTTGTTGTTGTTATTGTTTTGGTTTTTGTTAAAATATTCAGCCTTATTTTACCCCAGACAGCTTCAGGCAGTAATGGTTGTTTTGCTGACAGGTGTCAGTTGCTAGACAATTGCTACTTTGCCAGTTGTCTTATTTTAAGAGTGACTATATAATGAATAATATCATGAATTTATTGTTGGATTAGGGTTAAATTCAAGTCAACTTTTTTAATGACTTGGAAAAAGAGAGCTTTCCAACCAAATTTCACTGTTGATGTCTGGCAGAGTTGTCTTTTTGTTTTTGTTGGGTGAAATGTAATTTGTTTCCTTTGTGTTTTATGGTATAGCTAGTTTATGTAGAGAGTAGAGAGTAGAGAGGCCGCCCAGGTGCTTGTTCAGTCTCTTGTCACTTCAAGACTTGACTACTGCAACTCTCTTCTGGCTCCCTCTGCGCACCATCAGGCCCCTGCAACCTATCCAGAACGCGGCAGCACGGGTTGTCTTCAATGTCCCTAAATTCAGCCATGTTACTCCACTGCTGCGTTCTCTTCACTGGCTTCCTGTAGCTGCTGCCTGCATCAGATTCAGAACTCTGACGCTGGCCTACAAAGCCAAGAACGGCCCAGCCCCTCCATTCTTGATGGCAATGGTCAAAAGCTGATCTTCACCAAGAGCCCTTGGAGCTTCAAGTTCGGCTTGGCTGGACCCGCCATCCCTCAAAATCCATGGAAGACAAGCGTCCAGGCTTTTTTCTCTTCTGGCACCAAAGTGGTGGAACGAGCTGCCCCTGGGTGTCCGAACGGCTGAGTCACTCGCTGTCTTCAAACGCAGACTGAAGACCCACCTCTTCCGAGAATACTTGGGCGAATAGCAGAGTGGTCACCTTATTGACTTGTGTTTAGTAATGTCTAAACTTAGAGGTATCTTTAAATTTTAGCCTATTCAAAGTAGCTGAGGTTATCCTTAAGTAAATAGCAATTAGCACTTTTGTAAGTCGCTCTGGATAAGAGGTCTGCTAAATGCCATAAATGTAAATGTAAATGTATATGTACAATCAGCTAACTAGTGTCTGTGCTGGGCTTAGACCAGCTGCAGCACATGTATTGTAAAACCATGGATATACTTCAAGGCCACCAAACAGCTCAATCATGCTGAAAGGTTCTTGAAAGAGGAGAATAGCCTCCTAAGACAGGACAATGTCTTTACAGACCAGCTTAGAAACACATATAATTCTTTCTAGTCTACACTGCCTTTTTTTAACAGGGTGCTGAATGAGACCCTGTTATCTTGTACAGCACACAGGGTAAGATACACTAGGGCCTGTATTATGGAACATGAACATTTAATTGCATTTTTTAAAATAAGTAATATGTAAAAGTCTTAATGCATGGTTTTAACAATGTATTTTGGCCATTTTGTATCTTAAAACTACATACATAAGTGAATGTCAAGCACATGTTTAAAATACAAGACAAATATGGACACTTTATTGATTATTGCAAGCTTCAAATCAATCACGGAATGTCTTTCAAAAGCACAGCAAGTGTGTAATGAAATACAATGCATTACTGTACTCTACTGGACTTTCATAGGAAGGTTTGAAGAAATTAGTGTTATCAAACTGTTTTTGTTTGTTTGTTTGTTTGTTTTGACCTTTGTGGCCTGACACAAGTCTGTCACTAATTATATCCCCCACACAAACAATAATATAATTATCTTAATATTAGCCATCAAGTGTTGTAGTGTCTGTACTGTTGAATGGTCTCACCATTATTAAAATTATCATTATTACCTGGAATACAGTTTCTATTATTTCCCCATCCTCTCCTACAATACAAATATCCACAATTATGAAGGAATACTTTGTGATCATCTATTTATAACAAGGACCTTGTTTGTTTTCACAAAGCATTTTTGCAGCATTTACTGCTGGGAATTCCTGTTCTCAATTAAAAAAGTTACTCCAATAGTTCAGATCCCACCCAGTCCAGCTCCACTCAGCTAACTGCATCCAAATGGGACTACTAAATGATCAGTTAGCCAGCACGGACACAGATTCATGCTCATACAATGTCACCCAGCATTCCAGGGCCCAATTTGGGCTCCATAAAGGGCTGCAAAAGAAGAGAGCTGATCCATTGTTAGATGTGCAGACATATCCCATGCCATTGACACTTCATATAATGATGTACACTAATAATTATTACCACCAGCAACACATAGATACACCCAGTAGAAACAATGTTAGACTAAAACACACACATTCTATGTAATAGTATGTTTACATTCAGGTCCTGCATTTGAGAAGACAACTGAGTGAGAAAGATGGAGAAGACCGGGTCAGCTGTACAGCCAGCAACTGGCATTGGCCAGTGGCATAGGCTGTGGTCACCATGGTAATGTGCCAAAGACTTGAGACCATGCCAGTCAAATGGCTCTGCTGGAGAGTATCCATTACTGTGTGTGTGTGTGTGTGTGTGTGAGAGAGAGAGAGAGAGAGGCACAGAGAATGTGCCCCAAACTGTGATCCGTTTAGACCCTATTAGAAGTGAGTCAAAGTGTGTCACAGTTAAATGGTCCAGGTATGATAAAGTGTCAGAACAGCAAGATCCTCTTTCAAAAGCAATGGGAGGCGTTTTATAGGTATTGTTAAGGTCCTCACAACATCCACTTACAGATCTATATAGAGCACATCTTTTATAATTTGTGCTATTCACTTCAAGTGGACAATATTTACTTGGAGTTCCTGCCTCTGTTACCTTTATATATTATTATTATTATTATTATTATTATTTTCTTTCTTCATTTCATATTGCTCTCTAGGACACTGGACAGTGTGACCAGTGCTGGGGGGGTAAAAGCTAGCATGTACTTTCTCACACAGGGACCCCACTGACCACATCTTTTCAACCAGCTGTCTAACACAATGTTAAAAAACAAAACAAAAACAAAAACGATGCAACAGGGTCCAAGCAGGAATTCCAAATAAGATAGAAATGGCTCAGATTTCAGGTATGAAATGTGATATTCACTGCGAACCGAAGCCTCGACTGCAGCCTATGCTTTGGTATGCAGCTATTGCTACTAGGTAGGACACTAGTAGGTAGTTTTTTTTTTTTTTCCCTGGGGCTAATTACCTTTAATAGTGTCCGGTGCACCTCCAAATCTGATCAACTTGAAGGCTGGGCTTAAAGGGGCTTGGCAAGGAGATCAGTGACCGGGGTTCGAGACCCTGGGGCAGAAGCAGGCACTGCAAGGGCAAAACGGGAGGAGTCATAAGGCAACAGAACTGAGGACAGGATAGTAAGAGTGTATATCAGAATCAATGTATTTGAGTATATCAGCGGGATCCTTAGCTAAACTGAACTAGATTAAACCACACTGTAATTTCAGTGTCACCTCTGTACTACTGAAGACAGAAAAAGAACCGTTTGTAAAATCCAACACAATTCAACTGTGCTTCTGTTCATCTGATTCAATATGTCACAAAAAAAGACTTTTTTATTACTGGAACAGATGTATTAAAGGACTGTTATTATTATTATTATTATTATTATTATTATCATTATTATCATTATTAACAATACACATTTTTAAATATAAAATATGAAAAACACTAGACACCAGTGGTCAAGTTCTAAGGTTTAAGTTGAGTGCTTCTAACTGCAATGTCTTATTTCAGCACTTGATGGCAGCATACAACTGGCAGTTAGTTTGTCCTCAGAGTCCTCAGAGTTTTTTATTTAACAGCAGTGTTTGATACGTTTTATCTTTAAACGCGTTGGACTGATGAACAGCACACTCGGACATTGTATGTTGATAAAACAACAGGACTGTCACAATTTTACTCTCCCCCCAAACCCAATTAGCCATACTGTAAATATTTACTACTTTTGCAAGTTTTGCATTTAAATGTCAAGTAAATCACACAAACATGATTATTTATTTCATTGTTTATTTTTTTGTGTTGATATCCCAGAGCAGTTTAACCTTTTTTCAAAGACTTTTTGTCTTCCTGACTTGTCAAACTCCCATATGTTCGTTAGTCACCTTCCTATGCCTCATACCAGTGTGTAAATTGTCTTTGACTAATAATAGCTTCTGAGAGAGTCTGCTTGTCTACATCTCCACAAAAGGTAAGGCCACAAGGGATTCTATTTGACATTAAATGGAAGTGAAAAACGAGCAGATGTGGAGAATTCTAAATATTGTTACAAGACTTTGGTAAAGTTACTGTGTTGGATTAAAATAAATATAGATAATATAAATACACTTTATATTACAGACTGTAAGTACCTAGTTTTTAACAGGTGAAAATGGAGTACTTACAAGTCATTTCTGGTGTGTAAGTGGTAACTACCAGCAGTACTGGTGTGTCATTTGTACTAATACACTTTGCAGTCCTCTTTCTACCATATTACAGACAACATAATACTACATATATACCGTATAGTATATGAGGGAATGTTTTGCATAGGGTGAGTATAAAATAATCAATAAAAGTGAAGTACTACAGCAACTACACCATTGAATATTGTATTTTACTTATAAAAAGTGCTTACTGTGGCATGTACTCAATATTATATATATGTGGCTTTATCACATGTGCTTTTCAAAGCATTACTTTTAAGTAATTATTGCATGCATAAAAATAAGTCTGTACTCACGTTGTACAAGACATGGCTACACAATGACCTCCACAGACTTTCCTAACATGATAACTATAAAAGCTCCACATAAGAGAAAAGAAGGTGAATGCAACAAGCCCTTCATTTTATTATGGTTTTTAATATGCCCATGTCAACTTCTGCCCTCTTGATTTCCTCTTAGGAAAATCCCCTTCACAATTATAACCTTCACCATTACTTTAAATGCTTGCTCAGGAATCCCACAATGTCTTTTTTCAAATCAATAAAAGAGAAAATACATCTCTTACTGGTTTGCAGTAGCACGTTAAATAGGAAGATATTTTGATGTTGCCATTTGTTTGTAAAAAACTGCCAAACAGCTGAAAATGATATGTTTCAAAAAGAGGTTTAAGGAAACCTAAACCTTTTAGAACCAGGTCTTTCTCTCTCTGTAAGAAACCACAACTCAAATCTACTTTGTATGTGTATACATTAGTTTTAGTAGTATACATAAGAACAACCTTTCTTAAATGGTATGTTACTCAACTGTAAAAGTACACTCTTAATAATAAAAGTGCTACATAGGGTTCTTTGAGCAATGCCATAGCGGTGTAAAGGAGCTGTGATTGTGAAGAATATTAACATTGACTTCCTTAAATCTAAAGGTTCTTCACACAGGAGTGACAAATAATTGTTGGAAACCCTGGACTACAGGCCTGGAGGGCCCAGAGACTTCATAAGGCACATTTTAACCACTCTTTTTTTTTTGGTTTTGAGTTACCGAATGATTCCATACAGACAACACAGACAACATTTTAGAGCTCTCAGAATCCCCACCATTGGCTATTAACATTTTCTTGGTGGGCTTTTTCTCATTTGTCTATTTGCTTGCCTTCATTCTTTCCTAAGATACTCTTTTCCTTGTGTGTGTGAACATACTTGGCCAATAAACCTGATTCTGATTCTTTACCTGCTCCTCGTTGTTAACGCTCAATGCTGGTAGTTGTTTTCCTTGGCCCTGCTTTTGAAATGGCCGTAGAGCCATTGTCTAACCTGGAGACAATCTAAGGTTCGTTGTGTTTTTCTCCGGGTGCCCAGTCACATTAAATTGGCAGCAGCTTAAAAAGAGGTGGTTGCTGGTTGCGCATGTGTTGGAGGAGGCATGTGTCGGTCCTCAACTTACCATTGAGTGGGTTGAGTAATTGGCTAAATTGTGAATACAATTGGGTAAAAATAAAAAAAAAATAAAAAAATGAAAACAAAATATGTAAAAACTAAAGGGCCAAATACCTGTGAATTGGAAGCTGAGTTTAAGGCAGAATGGTCTTTCATCGATGTCTTGGCAGAATGAATTCATCCATGCGTCATACATCATAAATAGCATAATCCCATTTTCTGTGCTGAGAATGTTCACATGTATATGTGAACTGTGGTTATCCAGCAAAACCTTCTCTGGACTGACCTTTGCGTATTTTACAAAGGATCAAAGAATAAGAGGATGTCTTCCTCTTGTATCCATCCTGATGTGTGAGTGCTTCCGGCACTGCCTGTGGGCTCTCTCTAAATAAAGTATTCCTTGTAAAATGTACGGAAGAATTCAAGGACTAGAAGGAAACTGCCTTTCCCAGCACTTGACCAGTGCCTGCAACTGACACATGCAGACCTCTCTTACCCAATGTCATTGAACCCACCTGCTTGACTCCACATAGTGCATCATTGTGTCTGGTGACTGGACTGTTGCTACACCAGTTTCATCTACATTCCATTTATCACTCCCACTGAAGTAGTATTTCTCAATGACCTGTCCAAGGCTGTTGAAGAAACGTTCCACATGTGTGCAATTAGAAGTTGTGGCCCGTGTAAGACTGGTTGCCTCTGGACTCCTCATTGACAGCGTAGGGTTCTGCTTCATGAAGAATGTTGAGATCTGCTTTTTCTCCTATTTGGGGGTGTTTGATGTTACCAACTGGCCACTTTATTAAAACCACCTCCTAGTTTCTACACTTACTGTCCATTTGATCTGGTTCATTTACCGTATAGGAGCACTTTGGAGTTCTGTAATTACAGACTGTAGTCCATTTGTTTCTCTGCATACTTTGTTAGTCTCTTTTTACCCTGTTCGTCAATGGTCAGCACTCCACAGGACCACCACAGAGCAGGTATTATTTGGTTGGAGGATTATTTTTAGCACTGCAGTGACACCAATGTCACCAAACACCAAAGTGTGTAAGTACATATACACTCAACTGATATGCAAACCGACCTAAAAAAAAAGTGGAATAAAAAGCTTGAGGACATGCTTTAAACAAATAATAGCAGGCACACCTTGGCATACTGTAAAATTAATAAAAGAATGTGTTTTTTGGAATTAGCATAGTGGTTTATAATTAGTGAAAAAAGTATTATTGTAGTGGTATTCTTTTTTTATGAGGGTTCATGGAGAAAGCTGTTTATACTGAAACCCTATTCTTGATTGGTGGAACTGGTGGTGTTACAGCTCTCCCTTATGTTAAACCTATACCTGGTCTCCTCCTACTCAAAGTATTAGAAACAAGCTGATTAATATTGAAAACACCTGAAAGTGAAGGCAATAGTGAAAACATTACTTGGACAACTTAAAAAAAAAAGTTCTGTGGGCAAGGTGCCCCCAAAACTTTTGACGGACAGTGTACATGACAGCTTATGTAACCTGATTACTTTATTCTGTTACTTACTAAGCTTATATTTGTCAGGCTCAGGCAGTGTTTCTTTTCAGTTTATATGTAATGCGAGATCAAAGGAAGTTCAGCATGCCTATCACCATGAAAATCACTGTGCTTGCTGCCAAGAGCCAGATCCACTCTCCACTGCACTCTCCACCCCTGAGCTGGAAGTGGCCATTGGTGTGACACAGATGATGAGTCATGAGGGAGGATGAGGTAAAACTCTATACTCAAGCAACATCATTTACATAAATAAACAAATGAATAAATAAATAAATAAATGGAGTACCTACAGACAAGACAGGACCTATTCTGTGGATGCGCAAAGACCGTTCTATGCCTGTTAAGAACTTTGTGACTTCATTTCATAGTCTTTCATAGTCTCACATTACACAATGGTTGGAGATTTGGCACAATAAAATAGGACCTTCATGTATATAAAAGGGGCACATATTCAGGTTGTGAATTCACTCGTGAAAATTAAATTTAAGTAACCTATTGCAATCTGACCCCACCAGGGTTTAGGCACAAATGTAATAGACATGTGCAGCTGTTGGTGGGATGTAATATAATATGGAACTGCTTTGTATCAGGTTGTATTGCCATCTTGATGTGGATTTGATGTTCTGAGGCCTATTTGACATTGACTTTATAGCCAATTGTCCCTATAGCCCAAAGGAGGGCTTTAAGCTCTCTGAAACATTTTGGAGGATTGATTTGTTTCGTATTTTCTTGGTAGTCTGTGTTAAAGAGTTTGTTTCTCTTCTTCTGATACCTGCACTGGCTGATTCACTGACTTTTTTTTTAACTTATGTCAATGTCTTACGTTGTCATATTATACCCTTAGAATAGAACCCAGTGTAAAATCTAAGATATATCTTTTACTATTATGCCATTATTAATTGCCCCTCAGTCAGTTCTGTAATTATGTATTCTTGTTTCCATTCCCATGATATGATATGAGACTGTTGTTAGGTTAATTATTTGAAATGCCCTCCTATTTTTAGTTCACATCTCCCAACCACACATAGATGTACATGTACTTAAAGCAGCGAAAACTGCACATGCCTTTTGACCCCCCCTTCTTAATTACCTTTAATTGTATAGCAGTGACTGTCCAAAGGATGTTGGTCTACTTTACAGACTGAAAAAAATACAGGGGAGCCATGTAGGCTAGCTTGTATCAATACAAAATACAGACATTATAAATATAACTTACACCTGTGACTCCATAGTAGACTCTTTTCCTGAATTATTTATAGCTAGCCCTTCATTAAATGTGCATTGTATCAATGTATCAGTAGCTGTACAATGTTCTCAATAAAGCATTAAGACGCTTGTTTCACGTCAGCTGGAGACATTCTTCAAAAATAGGCAAATAATACAAGTTTCAGGTCAATAAGAAGTGAATGTAAATGTGTAGGTATCACATATTCCAGTCATATTCACAGGTGTCCAATAGGGCTGCAGCTTTATTGAACACATGGTACACAACTCGATTGCTGATATTGTTGGGGATCATGTTTAGCATTAAAAAAGCATGCATATTTCATGAATATGCTGCAGAGGAATTGAGCCTTTATATCGAAGGAGTGCTATTCATATCTAGCCTATCAGACAGCGCAAAGATCTTAAGTGCAGCAATATGACCTTAATATGTCAGTAGGGATGACACAGGCTGACTCACACTGCCAATATTATGTCAGAATCAGCACTTCAGAAGTGAAGGTATAGCTGGGATATATAGATCAGCTCAAGAGCAAATAGCAACCCTGAAGGTTACAGGATGCTTGCTGCTAGATGTCACCAACTCAGGCTTTCTGAAGGAATCCTTCAGCCAATACTGCTGGCATGGCTAACTGTGAGGGATTCCATGTAGTTACCGGGCTGTAATCTCATTCGAGAAATGCTAGGTCTACTTAGCTTTAATGTTCTAAAGTTGCATAGCCTACTGATTAAAATGGATGTCTGCATCCTTTTGGATGTATAGTGTGTTTTACAACATTATTTCCACACTCAATGCAGATAAATGTAATATGTCTAGCTCTAGTAGTAATTATAGGCCAGTTATGGAAACCAGAATGATCGCTGAGGCATTGTCCAAGATAAGGAAAGAATCCCTGCAAAAGAAGGAAAGAAAGAGACAGAGCTGTAGAGAATTAAATTGTCTGGACACATTAAAAATATTAAAATGTCTATATCTTTATGTGTAGCCCATGAGCAATTGGCAATTGTAGGATAAATAGGAAAGCACTTCAATTATAATCTATTATTCTAAGACTGAAACTGTAATAATTACTAGGTCTAACTTTAGGGTGACCATACCCCCCCCCCCCCCCCCCCCCAAAAAAAAAAAAAAGAGGACACCGGGGGCACAAGTTTCCACTGTGGTTAGAATGTTGTGGCTGGGGGGCTTAAAGTAGGCTTAATGTGTTAGACCTTGGCAGTGTGTGAATGAGAGTAGGAGTTAAAAATCTAAAATGTTTTTTAATTTTTTAATTTTAAATTTTAAAATTTAATTTAAAACATTACTACATACATTACTACATACATACATTACTACTGTAAGTTTATATATATATATATATATATATATAAATGAATAAAATAACTAAAATTAAAATAGACATTTGATCTTCACTTGAACAATATTTGGAGATGGAGGTAATATAACTAAAGACATTAACCTGAAGAAATGTCTATTATTGTCATGCTGGGTCAGGTGTGGCAGTGAAACACAGGGAAACACTTGTAGGGTTGGACGATGCAAGAATTAAATAACACACAGAACACGGGGAAACAATGTAACAAGAACAGCCAAATCAGAGATACAGCAATCTAGACAGAACTTGGCAACTCAGTCTGGGCAACGTAAAACACCTGGGACTGGGAGGGCTCTGAACGATATATCAGGGAATACATAAACTAAGCAAACACGGCCTAAGGGGCAGTGACGAGGGTCCAACAGAAAACAAAACTCCTTATTTGGGCTTGGGGGCGGAGTCTGGGGATCACCCCGGGGGAGCACCAAACAACGCATGTCTGTCAATTATAATAATTTGTTAAATGTAATTAATAAAAATACTATTTTCCTGTGAGGAGAAAGTTGGGACACCCCCACATTTAGTACAACTTCAAATTCCTAAAATTAGAGTCAGGTGCAGTACATCAGCTGCGGATGATTAAAACATTAGAGGGGATTTTGGAGGAGCCTGTTTTATTAAAACCTCAGACATTTAGTTTGGTTTGCTCTTGATTCGTCATGTGATTGTTATCACTATGGGGAGATCCAAAGGCCTCCAGAGGCCCTCAGATTCTGAGACATTATCCGCAAGAACAGGGTTGGGAATCTATTATATATATATTATATATTATAATGGCAATATAGTCAATTCTGTATTTTATTACTTATACAAGAAATCAGTGCAGGTTAATGTGAGACGTTAATGTTACAGTTTGATGGTTGAGTATTTATGAATCATGGTAGAACTCCTATTGTTGTTGCACATGTGAGAAAACCTATATCCCATTAACAGTCATAAAGCTGTGGAATTTATTTTGCTTTTATGCACTAGTATTTCATTTCATGTACTGATGTCCATGTGTATTATCATACTGACTGAAAAAATAATTATGAATTTAATATACACTATTATTCCCTAATACAACCTGGCACCCTAACAGCTGAGGTCTAACTCCACTGTTTATATTTGATCCCCCAGTAGACATACAACTGGATGGGTCACCATGAATTGAAAGAGACATAAATATAGATGATTCCAAACCAGGGTGTCAGAAGTGTGTTGCCACCTGCCTGCGTGTTTGTTAGCTCTGTGGGAGACATAAGGCTGCTAGCTCACTCGCACAATCTTGTCAGTCTTGGCTATGCATGGGTGAGATATTTCAGTGGAACTGAGTAGGAGGCTGCTGCCATAGCTTTAGAGTTGGAAAGCCATCAGAAACATAGAAGCCACGAGTGTGACTCATGAAATGAGCTGTAGGCTAGTGGAAAAACATATGATATTGTTAAATTAGGGCATTGTTAAAAAATTGAAAGGAGGTCATTATTGCTTGTTGGACCCTTTCGGAATTCATTGAGAATCCCTACTGAAATGCCTGAAACAGCATTTTTACGCTTTTAAGAATATTACTTTTGCATATAAATAAGACACGCTCAGAAACTTGCCCTTTCGCGATTATGCTTCATTTAAGTGTAATTGTTATTGTATCGAACATCAATGTAGTATGACACCAGGAACCCCTGGTTTATGGGTCTCAAGCCCAGAATGTTTTGTCAAAAGCCTCAAATCTTTTGCAGATAATAAAAGGTCACATCACTATCTCTGACTAGACTGGCAAAATCATTGCCTCAAAAGTTCTGGGGAAATATTGCCATCTATGAATCTGTTAGGGAGATGTTTTGACAATTAGCATTTAACTCAGAACTTTGTACATCTCATCCAGGCATCCTCTCTCAGTTCCTATGCTGTCTAACTTGTCAAACTGAGTACACAGATCTTCAGGTGTTTCTGTGCAGTGAACTGTATTAAATGTGTTGAAGAAGATTTACTGTCCACAAAGGGCCAAAGCAATTAGAGCTGCTTATTTACATCAGTGTTTATAGATGTGAACTGACTTTAAGTGAAGGTACTGAAATTAAACAATGTCTTTATAAGGGGTGTAAGAAAATATCAATGTATTAATGTATTGTGATGTTATGTTTTACACTACTGTATGGACTTTCAAAATCAGTATTAATAGTTTACATGCAAGGATAGGTGGCAGACCTATCTGATGGTGTGTTTTTGTACCAAGATACTAAGACAGATTGTAACATCCTATAAAAAAAAACCCCACAATATATTGACTAATAACCCCTGTGTCATATTCGCCATGGTTCTTGCCTAAACACTGCTCCAGTCTTTATGTAGGCCATATCTCATTCAACATCCATCAAGTGAGCTGAATCTAGATCAAAGAATATGAAGCTCAGTACAAATAAAAAAAAATAGTATTTCTAAAAAAGGAATTTATCATACAATACTGTATAATGCACCTCAAAACAGTGAGTCTAACCTTCACATGTTTCATTCCAACGTTAACTACTCTTTCTGATGCAATGATGTTTTAACTGAACAGAATTGGTCTATATCATTATTGTCATCATACAGGGAAATGAGCAAACACAATCAGTTACATTATGCTAAGAAAGATTCGGTGAGCCACCCATATTTGTAATGAACACATCCCTAGGTGCTTAGGTAAATGACGCAACCCACTCTTGTAGGCCCATTATGTAAAGTAACTGAAGGGCAATGGCTTTGATTTTCCTGCCGATGAGCACACAACATCTGCTACACGCATGCTCGTGTAAATAACAGATGTTGTAGATTCAAAGCAACGCTTAAAGGAAATTACACTTTGTCGAAGGCAGAGGATGAACACACCTTCACATAGGGAAATGGTCCATTAGCTTCAAACCAAAGAGAATCTTCTCAAAGGCAAATAAGTGGAGCTTATGAGTTGAAACAAAACTCTGATATGACAAGCCCAGTGTGAGTGAGTGAAATTGAGTGAGCCTTTCATTCAAAATACCAACACCTTTTCTCAGTTTTTATTTCAAGGGCAGATTTCAACAGCCGTCCATTTGACATACTTGTATTTGCAGGTCATTAATATAAAGAGGCGTGGTTGACTGTGTGGATGACAGGTCTAAAACATACACGCAGGAGTTTCGATGTACATCACAGCATGCCATCACCATGCACCATGCAATCACAGGGTCACATTGTTCTTTGGTCTGATCTAGAGCGATATATTATGGGCAACCATGGCTAAACCTTTTATTCTTTTAGCCCTCCCTTGACAGCCACCTGCTGTCGACCCTCATTTTATTCTCTCTATGCCTATTTCTGCCATATTGGCCAGTGATTTTCTTGGGAGAGACACACACCATAATAAGTTCTCCTTTCTGCTGATGGGGTTGTCTGGATGCTGGAAAATGGTATTAATATCAGGTACAGACACAGCAATGTGGATGATCATGCTTTTCCATGGCATTAGGAGAATCGGCTAATGATTGAAATATGTAATTAGCTACAAAACCTGATTTCCATATCAGGACAAAGCAGATATGGATTAATAAATCACGAGCCCCTGGGCAAAAGCTTTTACAATGACAATGCACCACTTTTGCTTTGCACTACCATAACAACAGCAGTGGTAAGAGGAAGAAAAAAAAACTAAAGCTAGACTGGTTTGATACATTAAATACCGCTATAAAATAAAATGTGTGAGTGGGACATATTCATAATTATGTAGTTCAATTAGTTAGCAATTTTAATTTTGGATTAATGATTCAATGTAGCAGTGTTCAAGTCAAGTGTTACTAGTAGTTGTTTCTGTTATGTTACTATTACTTCTATTACTTCTATTACTAAATTCAGATATTCCAATAGAATTCCCAGATGTCTAATCTAGCAAAAATCTGGTGACATGGTGGTATAAATCTGTGCTGGTGGTCGAGCACTAGATGAGCCCAGGAGGCCTGGTTGGTAATCCATCCCTGGGACTAAATACGCTATGTACACTGCACATGTTGTGATACCATCACTGTACTACTTCTGGCTTCTGCTTCGATGCACATTGATTTGAGTCATGCTACTAACAATATTCACATAAATGGAAAAAAAGTTTTTTTTTGTCATATTTTAGCTGAAATTGAATATATGCTTGACCTGTAGCAGCTTAAAGACCTCCAAACAGCAGAGCAATTTAAATAATCTCTCTGTACAGTAACAGTAAGCTTCATTGTGCAGTATCCTCTTGTTTCAGGAGCATTACTGACAGGCTGCTGTTAGATGAGAGCACCTGCACTGAAATTAGACTTTCAGCTAGGCGTGCTATTTGACTGCATTAAGAGCAGGGATGAAAGCGAAGGACACTGGGGTGTTAACACTAGCATAATGGAGACACCAGGCTGTATATTCCCTCGGTTTTTAACGGGTGGAATGGCAAGTCACTTAATTATTGGCCTGATTAATTACTCCATCTCGTCCAGAGGAAGAGTCTTCACACGCAATATAACATCCTCTCATCAGCCCCTTCCTACTTAGTCTATTTAGCACATGGACATTGAATTCACAGGCCAGGGTATGAGACTCAGGTTAATATGGCTATTCACAGCTAAATGGATCAGTGAAGCCTCCATTTACCTCTATCATGTGTAGGACAAACTCAGCCACTGGAAAGATGGAGAATGAGAACAGTCTTTTTGTCCTCCAGCGTAAAGAAAGAATAAAGTGATAACAATGCATTTCAACACTGAATAGTTATTGTAAATTTAATAATATTTCAAATTAAACAGAACTGGGGCCTTATCCTCACCTAAACCTTATTTACCTAAAAAAATAATGCTACATTTTTATACACACCCCTTAATTCCCCCTATAAATCATTTACATTTTCTTGAGGCAATGTTGTTAATGAGCATCATAAGACGACTTCACAGTTAACCCCGTGTTTAATGCTCATGATTTGCATGGTCCTCTACCCACTCCCCGCAGGCACTGGATGTTCAATTCAACATCTTTGACGTCAGATTTAGTTGAAAATGAAAAATCAGGTGTTAACATGTTACAGACATTGAATTTGTGTTGGATATTAAAGTCAGTTATCCATCAAAAAACAGCATTGGGTTGACACGGAGCTCCAATATTATTAATATACACATGTTGAATTTTAAATACAAAACAAAATGTCAACGTTTAACAGGAATTTCACGTTGTGTGGATGGTAATACTATGAAGTCTAGCAGACACTGGGTTTCCGTTACCACTTTAAATTAATATGACGTTGTGACACATTTTGGTCACCTGATGTCATCATTTACAGTCAACCAGATAATCTATCGATGTTGATGGCCAGCGGCGCTAACACACAATTTCTAACTTGGTCAACTATTCAACAGTAGTCTTTGTTCTAATTTGCAAAGTACAACAGCCGATGGAGTGCATTATGTACGTCTGTAAACAGTGTAACATAGTGTAAACATCCCAAATTCCTTTCAGATGTCTAGAACTCTTCAGCTTTTTAGAAATATTTTTCATGCAATATTTCATGCTTTAATAGCTATATACTATCATTTTAAATATATGAGTTCATTAATCTTGTTGGTGGAGAGGGTGAGGAACCCTTCACTGTAGTTTGTGTACAGGAAGATCTGGCACTGGGAACAAATGAAGTTTTATTGTGTTTTCAGCTCAGCAATTCAATAACATTAAAATAGATAATTGTTTTAATTGGTGGATATGATGGTGGTGAAGAAACAGAAGAGAACAAACACAGTTAAGAACTAAACAAATGTTTTTTCCCAGTGTTTACAAAGATTAAGCATGACATAAACACAAGCACATCAAACTCTACTCAAAATTTTTAATACTGAATACACAGACACAGTTTGACTGTATCTAGTACATTGTCACATAGTCTTATCTTTGTTCAAACAGGCCACTGCAGATGTGACGAGAGTTTAGTGTTGCTCTCTTTTGTACTGCAACGGGAACATTATCATGCAGTGCATTCACAAACAGAGAATGACTTCAGACTCAGTTAGCCAAACACATTTGCCACATCAAGGCAAGCGTCATCCACAGTAAAGAAAATGCTTATGCAAAGGGGACGCTGATGGACAGACGCAGCAATTACAATAATGAAAGATGGGAGAAATCTGCAGTGCTGCAGTGCATCAGTGAATTGCCTTTGACCAACTCCCCACAAAATCAACCTGCACACACTGAGACCTAGCTCTGTTTGCCATACATACATACTTCCAAATAAACATTATGATCTTGATTTAATTCAAAAAAAGACATAGATATAAGATATCTGACAAGGGTCATGTTTGATGGAATATGAAATGCCAGATGTTTGTGAACTTTTATGCACTTTATTGCAATTGGAAAATGCACTCACAATACATATTCAAATAAACTTAATGTTCAGCTTGCTAAGCCTTTATCTCAAATTCTACATAGGGCTACCTACTAATAGTGCCTGGTTGCAAAAGGGAGGGGATGGAGTAGAATAGTGGCGCTGTCAGTAAGCTCAAGACAAAAGAGAAAATGCATGTTTGATGATTAAGATATTTTCTACCATTCCTGTCTGCTGCCACACAGTTAAGTGTTTTTACTGTGAACCAAGACCAATGCAGAAAGTACAGCACAATTAGCAAAGGTAATGTCAGTCCAGAACCAGTATCAAAATTGAGCCAATATCAGTTGGACATCAATGTCCATATCAGTTGGACATCATCAAGAATGTCTCCGATGAAATACTTTAACAAATGCAGCCATTCTGCTTTTCTCCTTTATGGAGCTTATATAGGAATGAATAGAAACTCCTACTATGGTTAAGTTTAGGGTAAGGGTAAGGGTAACATTCTCAGTTTAAATCATTTGATTTCTGCATGCATGGGTTGCATCATTAATTCGTACATATTGTGCACAACAGTCAACCTATGTTTAGTACACATATGTTCAATTTCCTCTTTGCAGTCTTGTGACTGCTAAATCACTGTCAGTTATGAGAAAGTATAGTGTCAAACTAAGCCTGGTGATGAGGTTGATTTCTTATGCAATTTTTTTTAGTCCACCTTAAATGGTAGAGTAGTGACATTATGGCACTATTACGGGTCCAGAATAGGCGCTAGAATGCCACTTTATTTAAGGTGAAGCAGAACATTTGAATAAGAAATATAAAAGCCAATTGTAGTCTTGTTAATGAAGGGCTGTTTTTCACTCATGTGTGCATGTTGACTGTCGACCCAGCCCATTTTGTCATTTTTTAACAACTGCTAGCATTTTATTCTTTAATCTGTTCAGAAAGCAAGCAGTGCGTCGTTTCCAGTTTGACTGGAATGTCGGCAAAGTTGAGGATCAGGGAGGGGAGAACAGTCAGGAAAGTCAAAGAGGTGAGGAGAGATTAAACAGAAACAACAATTAAAGTATTTTCCTTTCCCCAGGCAGTAAATATCAGCATGCCACTAAGAGAGACATATTATGACACGGGTGAAAAAAGGTTTATGTACTGTGCTCTTGTAAATGCAGTTATTTATTATTTATGATTCTGCCTTTTGAAATGTTGAACTACGATAAAGTATCTGTAAGAATATACTGTACATAATGCAATCTCACTCAAAAACACCCCAACTAATGCCAAATTTATCCAAAGAAATGCTCCAAATGCTCACATGGGCATCAGGCAGTATGGAGGTACCAGTATATGAACTGTAAATGTGGTAACATACCATCTCCAAAGACAGAGATACAACCACAATCGCTGTTTGTTTTGGACACCTTGGATGTCTTTAACCCAGCTGTGTACACACAGTGGAGATTTAGCAAACCCAGCTATTGAACCTACATCAGCAGTGGTGGCTCAGCATTAGGCATTAGGTTATTGAGGACTCAGAAAACATTATAATGTAATTATTAGTTACTGTAAGTGCTATGGATTACTAAGGAGGGCAACATTGCAAACTTTATCATACATAATCTATTAGTAGATCACTCAAACATGAACTGATTCACTTTATTGTTAAACAAATAATAAAACTAATATAATACAAACGTGCATTTGTCCATCATGATATAATTCACTGTAAGCAATACATGGGTTGTTACTTGACTTTTGGTCAAGAACATGGACACAGAGTATTTAAAGCTGAGACAGATCTGCAAGATAACAGCAGAATAGGTGTTTGGAACATGTCTATCTCCTACAATTTTTCAGCTAAAAAAAGTACCAAGTCCGTTCAAAAAGGGAAGAAGAACGTGATTAGCCACATTCCATGCTGGGCAGGGTAATCTTGCTGACTAAGCAAGTCTGCCCAAACTGCCCCTCACAGGCCCACATCTTGCCTGTTTCCATGGCAACTGTCATCATATCCCACAAAGACATCTTCACAGCCAGATGACACGTCAGCGTTAGCTACACCCAGTGACCTGGGCTCCTGGCATGGGGCATTCAATTATTTTTAGCGTTAATAAATTATAATAGTCATAATAAATGACTATAGGTTAACAGACAAACAAACAAACAAATATATATATATATATATATATATATATATACATACATACATATGAAGACATCCCTTTGATTACTAATATAGAATCAACTATTGTGTTTAATTCTTTGTTAATCTCTAAAGAAAGGCTTTAGCAATATCATGGGACACTCTGCATTGAGCAGGTAATTCCATATACTGCGGTTATTAAAAATGTTGATGGTATCTCAAAATTAAGATGGTATTTTTTTAAGTTACAAAGGGTCTGATGTGTCAGGAATATGTTCTGTCTCTATCTAGTACATGGCCAAAATCTTATTTTCTAAATAGTTACTGATGTCATGCTCTAAAAACAGATGGGAAAAAACAAGCCCACCATAGTTGCAGGTTTAACGACTGAACCTGGAACCAGTTTACTAAAGCCGGGCTAGTTAAGCAAAGGCTAGCTTGATGAATGGGCTACAGATCCATGGGGAAAACAGCAGTCCCTTAATCATTAGTCATCAGTCACTTGAGTCTTTATTGTCTAAATGTAAAAGTATAAGTGGGCTTTCAGTCAGCCAGACTTGAATTTGTTATTGAGACTTAAGACTGTTATGCTACTAACTAAGCTAAGGCTAATCAGCTTCTCTCTCCTGAATCAGAGCAAATTAACATTTGTAATTGTCAGACTGACAGTTTAACATTTATTGAATGATTGACCTCTGTTATTCAGTGTTCACTTTGTCACCCTATGCCCAATGCCAAGCATGGGTTTAAAAGCCCCCACCCACCACTGGGCTCTGGGGAAATGGAACTCTCTGGAGTGATGAGCTGGAGAGGGGGTTCTTATCCAAAACTCAATGTACTCCTCCCAGCAATATCCTAACACATAGTGTAAAGCTTTCCTATAAGTATACGTAGAGATAAATTCCTGTTTAATACCATTGATTTCAGTTGAAACATAAAAAGTAAGAAAGAAAATAAGTAAATAATCCGCAAAAGAGAGGGGGGAAATGAAACAGTCAAGGCAACATTTTCCAATACCTATTTAATCATGCAACATTTTCCATATTGATGGCTCCTATGTTGAAGTGTTCAAAAAGTTAGCGCCTCTTTAGTTGACAAACAAGCCAATTTTAGCCATCCTTTGGGGCAACCAAGGCTGTTTATAGCACTAGAAATACAGATCAGTCAGTAAGATAACAGCCAGATCACAATTACCCTTGAGACAGCTATAGTTTTAAAGCTGTGTGAGCAATATTCAGCCTCTGCCTGGGTTACAATTTCATGCGTCGGTACACTATCTCGCTGCACATTTTCCAAGAGCAAATAAGCTGGCAGCTACAAATCATTTTCAATGGGAGAGTGAAGGTGTGATGTAAAGCAACATCGGGTTTGACATCACTAAAAGCAGAAGCCCAGGGCAACATGACCTCTGATTTGGGTAATAGACCAAGTTGTGAAACAACTTTAGACTGACTCTGGATGTGGTCAAACACTGGAAGCATTAATTATTGAAACAATTATTTAAAGCTTAGTAGTTTACTAAAGCTTCAAACTACTACCCAAGATCTTGCAACTTTAACTAAGATCGGTATACTGAAGGTCCAATCAAACTACAAATTGTGGCTCCTGAGGTTGTGTGGGTCTTGTCATTGTATTGATGTGCTCAGAAAAGTCCAAAGCCAAGGGACTCCAGACTAATTAAGAAGACCAGTAGTATTGTAGTGCCAGTATTGTAGTCCAGGCACACTTACATTTACATTTATGGCATTTAGCTGACGCTCTTATCCAGAGCGACTTACAAGGTAACTCATATTACAGAGGTGGGTCAGTGTAGTGTCAGGAGTCTTGCCCAAGGACTCTTATTGGTGTAGCGCAGCATAGTCACCCAGCCTGGGAATCGAACCCCAGTCTCCCACATGGTGTGGTAGCTCCATGGCAGGTAGTGGTGTTATCTGTTGCGCCACACCAACCACCTTCACTTCCATTGTCTCTTGTTCCTTCATCTGACATGTTTACATGTTCAACTGCAGATGAAAACAGCATATAGGAACATTGCCTTACCTGTAGCATTTTAATAACTTATGTGCAGTAAATGGTTTAGTTTGCTATTAGATTGCATGCATTTAGTTGCACATGCCTTCGATAGATAGCACAAGTGTTGAACACTATAGAATTTCTTTCTTTTCCTGGTTTCCGCTTCATTTATTTATCATCTTTTCTGCTTCTTCCTGGTCAGGGTCGTGGCATGTCCAGAGCCAACCTGGAATCATTGGGCGTAAGGCAGGAATACCCTTTGAAAAGGGTGCCAGTCCATCAAATTTGCCTTTGATGAAGAGAAAGTTGTCCTCTACAGACAGGACCTGGTAGTCATTTTTGAACGATGATCCCAGAGCCAATACTTTGACTTCAATTCAATTCCTGAAACATTTTTTTGATACCTTTTACCTTCTTTAAACTTTTAAATTCAAAAAATGAAAGTGGACTTGCTTAAACCAGAAATGAGTGCGAGAAGCTGGAAAGTGAAAGTATTGACCACAATGAACTGCATAATAATCAAGAAGCACTGAGGTTAATAGCATGCATAGAGAATGTAATTTAGACAGACAATTGGCAGCCTAGATTTTGGAGAAGTAAGCTTTGTGAGCATTTACATTTAATACTGAACGACTATTTGTTTTTTTTCTGTAGTGCTGAAGTATTTTAGATCAAAAAATTAAAGTATTGAATTCAATGTACATGGCTATATATCCACATGAATAACTGGCACTCAATGCATTTTGTCTTTCACCAAATTGTATTATTATTATTATTATTATTATTAGATCCAGGGTTGTAAGAGGAAGGCATGCCAAATATTACCAGCTGGACAAACACAGAACCATAATAAATATGCATGCCTGTGCTATTTAGTTAATTCTAAATTAAGAGACCTGGCACTGTAAACACATCCATCTAGTTTCTAAATTAGATCTTTCAGTGGACTGAGCTCATAGCCTTCAGTAAATCGAGGAATGTTCTAGATTAATCACTAGGAATGTAAGTGCTTTTTGGCTCACAACTGCATTATTATGAGGGTCTCTGCTAAGTTTGATTCAAATTAATTACTTAAAGTCAAGTCAGGATAAATCAGGATGTCTCAATAAAAGTAGGACAATCAGGACTGAACAACCCCTTTGATTAAAGTGAAAGGTTTTTGTTAGTGCATCAAAAGTCTCCTTCTACAGCACAGCTTTATTGCACCTTTATTTCATTATTTACAGTATAGAGAGTTTATCAGCTCAGACATAAGAGTTTAGGCATGGTCTTCTCCCCATGCTGCCCCTAGTTATTGCTTAATTAAAAAGGTAATTGCACTACACTAAAGCTTATCCGGACCATAGTGTGTTTTATGGCACATTAAAGAAGACTAACCCTAAATGTGAACTCCTTTTCAACCTGTCTCTCAACTTTTCAAAACCTTTTACCAAAGTCAAAAGCCCTCAAAGCAGTCACTCCAGGCAGCCTGACTCATCAATCTAGCAACGCTACCCAAACACTGCTCTTCAAGTAAGAGAACCTTCTTTTTTTCTTCTAAGGATGAATTGCTGCTGTCTTCCCTATTTCTCTATTTGAGGGCCATAGTTTGATCCACACAGTTTGTCACTGTTGAAGGTATACAGGGAGAAAGCACCGGTGCACATCGACTAAGTTTCACTTTCCCCTTTCATTTATCACTAAAACTGCTAACAAATCAGTTTGTTTTTTTTATACGCTTTGGTCTCAGGGATAGCTTGTCAATCTGTGTTTCCACACCCAAATGCATCTCAGTTGTCTGAGTTGAAAAGCCAAAGCAAAACTGTCCCTTTCAAACCCTTCAAAACATGTCTCTCGACACAGACTGTCTCACACTAATCTGCATAAACAAGACAACAAAATAGACATGTATGGAAAGCATTCAAGCCTTAAAGGATTAGAAAAAAGCTGTGACTACAGAGTTCTACACTCTTCCTTGACTCCAAGGATTAAGGATTTTTTAAAAGCATGAGTTCACTTGTCAGTGTATGTCTGTTTTTGTTTAGATCTGATATTTAATAAGATTTTTAGATATATAAATATTTCAGACCCTGCCTATGATGCCCACGATGTGAAATTGCTGGGTGAGTCCTACAGCTTTCTTTGACATAACAGTTGTTTTATTCAAAATCAAGTGTGTAAACTAAAATATATTAAAAAGGTAAAATGAAGTTCAGCAAAAAATTAAGTTATAATAATGAGCATATACAGTTTTAAGCTGGCTAAATTGATTTAATTAAGATGTAAAATGTTCCCTTAGAGATTCATCCAGTTGGTGGCACTACCATTTGTTTCAATGTAAAAAGTTCCTTCGTGATTTAGACAATAAAAATAAATGTGAAGACCAAAAATCACAGAACAGGAGGAAGGTAGAAAAAAAAGTAAATGTGAAAAAAGAACCATACACCCTAAGAAAAAAAAAAATGGTGGTACTTTGGGCATATAATACCTTGCTACTGTTCTATATTTCTGAGCAGTTGTATCATTGCATTGCCTGCATACATTCGGCCTTGATTCTGCTTTTTATTTTAATTCTCTATTTAAAAAAGTACAAATATGCACCCTTGCCCCCGGGGAAAAATAATGCAGTGTACCTAACAGTGTACACAAAAGGATCATGTCATACTTCTGAAAGTACAATTACATCGTTTGTACCTTCTGAGAGTGTAGTTCTTAATATTGCAAAGGCAAAAAAGTCTTCAGATGAATGTTTCTTTGAGTTGTCATAGAAAGAAAACCTTTAAAAAGGCTCCTCTGTAAGGCCTCTTCTTTATAGAACAATTACAACTCTAAGGACCATTTAAATGTAAATTTAAGTGTTTCTTTGGCACAGTGAAGTGGTTCTTCACACACTCTTGCAGATGGTTCTTTGTATGGTTTATGTTATATTAATGGTTTACAACAGAAAGGGTCTTTGACAGTATAGGTACAACCTGACATTTGCAAGCTATGTGTCTAAGTTAGTAGTCTTCTTTCATTTTTAACACTTTTGTTGGACTTAGAGAAGGTATAAGTGGAGGTTTGGTGCAACTACTGTATGTACAGTATCTAAGTCATGTGTGTCATTAGAGGTATGATGAACATTGAACATGAAAAGGTGTCTCCTTCAACAACCCCATGAATCTGTAGACCTTAAAAGACCTTAAAAGACCATTTTCTCAGAACTACACGTTGGCCAGAACCACCTTTATAAATTGAATATCTGGAGAACAAGCATGATGTCTTCTCCTCTTCCGATGATATATGGCAGCCAAGTGCCCTATAGACAATCTGTCCAATGAAATAACATCGGAGTAAAAGATAATGCTTTCACAGCAATAAGAATGCACACAGTCTGGTAAAGGCAGCTCATCCTTGAATCAAGGTGCTACCAACCCTTGTAGATGCATGCACTGACAATCTTAAAATACGAGCTAATGATTTGTGACATGTTACGTAATGGTGAGCACATGTTTGTGGGGGAGTAAATGCATCAGGCATACAAAAATAGGTTGTTTTCTAGCCTGAGGTCTTGTCTCAGAATCTCACAAGCGCACAAAGACATTTAGAAGGATTAAAAAAAATTGAGTGACTTTTATAATCCTTATTAATTATTGAACATGCGACTTTTTGTAAGTAGCTTCCTGCACTGTTAAAAATGAAAGTTCCAAAGAACTTCCTCATGTGGAAACAAGCAATTTAACAGGCTTTATTTAACTCAGGTAAATACTTTAAATGAAAAAATACAAAGCAGGATTTTAGTGCTCCTAAAACTGTTCTACTGTTTAGAGTGTCAGCTGGCAGATTTGTGAACCGTAAACCATGTAAAAAAATATAAATAAAATAAAAAAATAATAATGTTTTAAGAAAAAAAAAAAAAAACATTCCTGTACTGTTAACACATAAATACCACAGTTGTTTGTCTGGTGGTTGTTGTTGTTATTTCAACCTAAACCTAAAACAATTACTTTACAAGCCAGCAAGCAAATAAACTGGTTAGGTTCAATAAAAACAACAACAACAACAACAACAACAAAAATAAAAAAACACTTTAAATGAATCAATATAAATCAAAAGATAATTGGTTAGATTAACAAAATCAACTGTTTACATCAATTAAAACCTCAAAAACAAACTATTCTTTGTTTGACTTTTTAAAGTCCATAATCTGTATTTCTTCTCATTCTTCTGAATATGAAATGAGTCATGGCTCAGTGCCAGAACTAAAAGAGAATAGCATCTGGAAGCCATGAGCGCATATCTACTCTTAGAAATGCATGTTGAGTGTTATTATCTATATTATTAGCCTTTGTATTTGCTAATTCACTGCTTCACTTATCTCAAAAAGCTGAATATGACATGCAACATTTGCAAACCCCCTCAACAAAGCATCCTTCCACTCACCCCTGAAGTCCTTCTCAAATTCTTATTAAACCAAATGTGGCTTTTTTTTTGTTGTGACTTAGTCATTCTTCTGTCCGTCAGAACACTTTTCAGTGTTAAGATAGAGATCTCCCCCACATTGCTTTCAATGTTTCAAAATGCTCTAAAATGAGAACACCCTCAAAATGACCACAAATGACTTCACAAGTCTTACGACTGACCACTCATCACTGAACTCTGTGTTTGACTCTTTCTACCTTAAGAACTGCACCTTTTATGCCATTGAATATTCTCCGGAGCGCTGACTTACCTTTATTACTTTGGCCTCCCCTCAACTAGGTAAAAGCCTCAAGATTTTGGATGAAGTGTATTTCTCTCAAGTGTGTGTGTGTGTGTGTGTGTGTGTGCGTGTGTGTGTGTGCTGGGGGGGGGGGGGGGGGGATTTAAATATTAACAGTTGCTCTTCACAATCATATCCAGCACCTTTACCTATCAACAGTTGTGATTCATACAATCATACAAGTGTATTTCAATAGCTGTTACAAGAAAACCAGCAGTGTAAACACCATTACCCTCATCTTAATACAGATGTAGAACCACACAGGAGACATTGTGCTGTTACAGCTGTAATTTATGCGTAAACAGTGAATACATCATCACCAGTAGTTACACTGTTGTTGGTTGGATTATTATTGTGTAACTAAACAGTTATTAGAGACGCTTAATATTAAATGGAACCAAATGCAAATGTTAGTGCTTACAGTCTGATTCACTTTGCCGGTTCTGTAATGTTTGTAATACTAAAGCCTTAAGGAGTGAATGCTTTCAACCGCTCCCTCTACATTTTAAGGGCTAACTCTGTATTGACTTTTTGATTTTACACCATCAGTGATCTAAGTAATATGTACTTTAACATGTACTTAGAGAGCACTGTCAAGGAGATCACATCAGACATCCATGTGCCTTCACACAGTGTAATCAAACTGTAGCCCAAAGGATACTGAACAGAAATGGATTTGTAATGTCCATGTCATAACCATCAAGACCAGTTATTCACATAAAAAGTGTGTGTTGCGCATGAAGAATCAGCCAGGAAAAAAGTGTCTGTGTGTGTGTGTGTGTGTGTGTACGTGCATGCGTGGATCTGTACACCAAGAGCCGTCAAAGAAGATGTAATTAAGAAGCTAGTTGTTGCCATCAGTCCGCTGCCTGGCGCTTGACCTCATGCACTTGATGAATGTTTCAAGATTCTACCATGACACTGGAGCAGTGAGCCATCAGTGTTAGGCAGTGTGCTCTGGATGAGGTAATTAATCATAACACACAGGCCTGTTCTCTTCAATAATTAACTCTGCAGCCAAATGAACTAATTCCTTTTTAGGCAACAGTTTGAGGGCAATAGGGTACGAGTTTTAGGCACCATGCATTAAAGGCAATTTCAATACAATATCAACAAAGTAGTCCAGAATGGGGTTTTGCATCACACCCTTTGGTCTCATTCACACTATCAGAAAAAAAAAAGTGTGCAAAAATGTTCAAATGATGTTAATTCCCCAAAGTACAAACAATGTATCCTAAAAGGTGCAAAACAGCCCTTAAAAACACTCTACATGAAAAGGTTGCAACACCATGATTTATGTATAAATCATATATATAAATAATGTATAAACATTATTTATATATTAGTAAACTGTTCATTAAGCATTTTTACTTATAACTGATTAAGGACCTACCCACCATTGAGTGTGTTGTTATCTGATAGCTTAGTTTCTCATTAGTTTACAGTACATTTGCTCATAAAGTGCTGATTAATACAAATAAACCATGAGGTCTGTTAATTTAAGTAACATGAGGATTTACTAGTTGCCTGCTTACATGCAAGTCCCATTAATCCACCTGTTAACAAAAAACTACTGCTTTTTTTTTAGATCAGTAACTAGTCCTGTATTGCTCATGAGTAGCATCAGCTACTCCATTGCAGCAGCAGGGGTATTTTTTACTCATATGCTCCCCAATAGCTGGAAATTGGAATTCACTCTAGTGAAGCAAGTAGTGCTTTTGTGGCACACATGCATCTCTAAACAAGCGGAGAGACTGAGAAGACTGAGCCTATGAGGGCTGAGGCAGTAGGGTAATATTACAGGATTTAACACAGTCACGCAATTCTCACAGCATTGTTCTTCCTGCTTCTCCAAAGTAACATAGTGCAGTTACCAGTATGCTGAGCCCAGAGTCACAAAGACAAGGTTTTTTCTCCTATTACAAGTCAGGTAAGAATCAAGATCTATAACATCTGTAATAAACAAACTAATTACAAACAAAACTAAAGCCCATTTCAGATATGCTCAGTAAGCCAGAACATTTCCCAGAGGGGCTGTATGTGTCTGGATCAGTTGTTCCTGACATTATCCTTATCCTGCCAGCTTCCCAGTACAGAGTCTGGGTAATGTCTGTGTGAATCAAGCAGGTAATTTTCTGGAAAATTCACAGTGAGTCATGTTGTGCTTGTGTGGTGCATACAAGAGACATCGCTCCTTCACTTAAACCTTACATAACATTTCCTATAGTGAGACACAGAAAATCTCTGTCTGTACACTACATTACAATAGGGCAACTCCAGTAGTGTCTAGACCTGATTCGCCAGACATTTTCCAAGTGTTGTGTGAAAATGGCTTTAAAATGAAACATACTTATGAACGACCAAGTGAACAGTTAACTTAAAATTAATAATGGTAATCAATTACAAATTTACTCATTTTTATAAATATATATAAATAGTTTTTATAAATATATATAGATATTTAAAAAGATATTTGGCAAAGCCAAACTGATTTGTGTTTATTCACTTTTTTGTTCAGGTATTTTTCAGGCTGTGGTCAATCGGCTGTGGTGAGAAGCAGTTTGACCAATGGTTGATGTAGATGCAGGTACATGTAGACCTACAGTGGTGGTAAGAAAGTGGAACTTAAGCAGTTTGAACAAGCAGTTATTATAGATGCAGGTACACACCAATAGTGATGGTGAAAAGGCAAGAACATTTTCAACAAAATCCTGGACATTTTACCCTTTTTGAAATATCAGTTAGATGCTTTTTTCACATCCCTAAAAGAGGACATATGGTCACCCTGTAGTCACCCCATTACTATTGAATGGTGTTGAAAATGTAAAATTGGGGGAACCACACTAGTGTTCATATCAAAAAATGCATTTGCCATATTTGATACCTAATATAAGAACCACAACTGGAGACATGCTGTATAAAGTCCAAATCTACTACCTACTGTTGGTTTATTAAATATATTTATATGCATTTATTAAACATATATTTATTACATCCTCAAAAAAAACCCCCACATTTTTAATTATCATTTACACTGTTTGCTACACACAAGCCTAGACTTTAACAATCCATTGATAAATATCCAATAAGCTTTATTATGCATGCATTAAATCTGATGCACTGGGCCACATATACAGTGGGGGAAAAAGTATTTAGTCAGTCACCAATTGTGCAAGTTCTCCCACTTAAAAAATGAGAGAGGCCTGTAATTGACATCATAGGTAGACCTCAACTATGAGAGACAAAATGAGAAAAAAAAATCTGAAAATCACATTGTCTGATTTTTAAAGAATTTATTTGCAAATAATGGTGGAAAATAAGTATTTGGTCACCTTCAAACAAGCAGGATTTCTGGCTGTCAAAGACCTGTAACTTCTTCTTTAAGAGGCTTCTCTGTCCTCCACTCATTACCTGTATTAATGGCACCTGTTTGAACTCGTTAACAGTATAAAAGACACCTGCCCACAACCTCAAACAGTCACACTCCAAACTCCACTATGGTGAAGACCAAAGAGCTGTCGAAGGACACCAGAAACAAAATTGTAGACCTGCACCAGGCTGGGAAGACTGAATCTGCAATAGGCAAGCAGCTTGGTGTGAAGAAATCTACTGTGGGGGCAATAATCAGAAAATGGGAGACCTACAAGACCACTGCTAATCTCCCTCGATCAGGGGCTCCACACAAGATCTCAGCCCGTGGGGTCAAAATGATCACAAGAACGGTGAGCAAAAATCCCAGAACCACACGGGGGGCCTAGTGAATGACCTGCAGAGAGCTGGGACCAATGTTACAAAGGCTACCGTCAGTAACACACTACGCCACCAGGGACTCAGATCTTGCAGTGGAAGACGTGTTCCCCTGCTTAAGCCAGTACATATCCGGGCGCGTCTGAAGTTTGCTAGAGAGCATTTGGATGTTCCGGAAGAGTTTTGGGAGAATGTCTTATGGTCAGATGAAACCAAAATAGAACTGTTTGGTACAAACACAACTCGTTGTGTTTGGAGGAGATTGAATGCTGAGTTGCATCCAAAGAACACCATACCAACTGTGAAGCATGGGGGTGGCAACATCATGCTTTGGGGCTGTTTCTCTGCAAAGGGACTAGGACGACTGGTCCGTGTACATGAAAGAATGAATGGAGGCATGTATCGTGAGATTTTGAGTGCAAACCTCCTTCCGTCAGCAAGGGCATTGAAGATGAAACGTGGCTGGGTCTTTCAGCATGACAATGATCCCAAGCACACTGCCAGGGCAACAAAGGAGTGGCTTCGTAAGAAGCATTTCAAGGTCCTGGAGTGGCCTAGCCAGTCTCCAGATCTCAACCCCATAGAAAACCTTAGAGTTGAAAGTCTGTGTTGCTCTCCGACAGCCCCAAAACATCACTGCTCTAGAGGAGATCTGCATGGAGGAATGGGCCAACATACCAGCAACGGTGTGTGCCAAGCCAACCTTGTGAAGACTTACAGAAAACGTTTGACCTGTCATTGCCAACAAAGGATATATAACAAAGATGAGATTGAGATGAACTTTTGTTATTGACCAAATACTTGTTTTCCACCATTATTTGCAAATAAATTCTTTAAAAATCAGACAATGTGATTTTAAAATTTTCTTTTCTCATTTTGTCTCTCATAGTTGAGGTCTACCTATGATGCCAATTACAGGCCTCTCTCATCTTTTTAAGTGGGAGAACTTGCACAATTAATGACTGACTAAATACTTTTGTATGAAAAACACGGACAACATAAATTATTATTAATATATGTGCATTGGGACATCTAACAATTTTAATAAATTTTTAATAAAAGTGGATGCCGTCTTGTTGGTGTATCCATTGATATTTATAAAGCCTCAATTGAGGAGCTAACATTCTACATATTGTGTGAACAATAAACAGAGGGAGGAAAAAATCCTACAATATTTTGAGTTATTATCGATGGATAAATTATGAGGTTGAGAGAGTGTTACCCTCTAATGCCTAGGGGCACCAGAGGATCTACATCTGGCCTTGATTGATATGTCCCTACCATATGTTGCCTGGAATGTCATTTGAGTATCACTACATTCTCCTTACTCAACAACAGACTGTATACTGGAATTACAGAAGATGTTCCATCTCCTAAGTGGATCATTGAAAGCAAGCTATTGTGTGTCTTTCATTTGATTATGCTCCAATCAGCTTCAAACTGGAGAGTCTAAATGGATATCTAATTGGCTAGCATGCAGTTTGAAGTCTGCAAATGCTACAACCAATAGCATTCATTAACAGTGAACAAAGCCCAGTAGCATTGGTATTTGTCCACCATAGCTCAAAAGGTATATTGCATCTCTGCACCCAACAGAAGCTTCCTAAAGAGAATTGTGTGTGCTGTTTAATTCATTGATTTATGGCTATTTTGTTCCAGTTACTGGCTCCACTTTCACAGAGCAATCTGTCTCGTAAGGTCAAGCCATCACGTCTGTATAATCACTCATGCAGCCCTATTCCGGTTCGAAACTCCAGATTCCTGGAAGTGCAGGAAGACGGTAGGAGGATCTGGGCAGAAGGAGGTTTGGGTTACAGCGCCTAGTGTAACCTCACTGCCCGCAAGCCGCCTCGACAAGACCAGACAGGGCGGAGGTGTCAAGACCAGACATAGGATCATCAATGACACCTGTCTTGCCTCGCTTTCTCTTTTCCCTCTCTCCACTCTCAGCTCTCTTTCTCTCTCTCTTTTTCTCGGCATCTGGAAGAACAGAAGGCTGCGATATGAAGAGGGAGTGAGTTCCTCTCGCACTGCCGAGCCCCAAACCTGCGCCAAATTATTTACAATCAATGCCGTGAATCATGCCTGCTTAACATTCGGAGGGTACGAGTTATGGTCTGCAATGGAGCTGAATTTCAATAGGGAATGAGGCTGATTCAGGGTAGCACTAAAAAAACCATCTGACCAAGTTAAAAATAACTAATGAAGTTCCAAAAAGGAGAGTACAAGTGTAAGGCTAGCATACAATGCTGAAATTTTTATGCAGCTGCACACTCAAACTCTGTTTTAAAGGAGAGGCTTGCACCTATACATTGCGTCTAGAGAGTGGTGCTACCCCATGCATTTTTTAATTATTGACAAGAGAAGTTTAGGATTTACCCTTTGCCTACTTTATGGCTCTAGTTAAGTACATCTTCACTGAGTAGGGATGCCAGGTTTTGTGTTCTGTTATTTTCTTTGGTGTCCACAATTTGCTTGTGGGATACTAGCTAACAGTAGTTTGTGTAGTGTTTAAAAGAATGTTCCTTGGGTTCTTGTATTATTTCACACACCTCCCATTATTTCATTGCTTTAAATGTTTAAAAACTGAGGGAACTGACAAACACGTGATCATTATTTTGACTCTAAACCACTGTTTTAATGCGGTACTGCTTTGAAAACACAAGGCATGCTTCTACACAGTGTTGAGCGACCCATCCCTTGTAATTATTAATGCAAGTGAGAATTTCCCCACTGCGGGACTAATAAAGGACTATCTTATCTTATCTTATCTTATCTTAAATCTCACATATTTTATGTTCAACATAAGGCATCTTATACAATTTGAGCTGCAATTAATGAAGCAATAACAAATAGCTGCAGACACTGAGGAACATGAATCTCACAGTAGAATATATACATCAATACATAGCCATATGATGAATAGAGACACAGTGTATGAAATGGTGCATGATGCTATGGCATCATAACTCACTGGTGTAATGAGTTAAAACTGATGTACACCCTGGCATCTCATGCAGGTTCATACACCCCCTGTAATCACCCAGTATGAACATATACATTTTTAGGAATTTATTTGGAAACTTATATTGTTAAAGTGATGTTTACACCATGAAAATACACAATGGGATGTTTTCATATTTTATAGTCTGAGTCTAAAACAGGATGCATCGTGTCTAAAGAGGTGCTAAGGTAATTGCTGAGGCTTCTTGAAAGTTATTTAGTTTAGGTATACTATTCAGATCTGGGAAATGCATAAAATGCAGTTCTTTTTCCACTTGTTTTAATTTCAAATCATTACATATCATAAAATACAGGTATTTCCATTGCACTTACAAACACAAGTAAGAAACAAGTTTGGAAGCCAGTCTAATTTCTGAGATTTCTAACAAGCTAAACACAATAAAAAGTAATAAAAAGAATTAGTGTGTCATGCTTTTGTTATTGCCATTGATAGCATAGAGATACCTAAAAATAACAGCTTCAAAATCATGTGATACTCCACTGACCTGTAATAGTGAGTATAGGGTCTGTATCATTGCCACTCTGGGCTCAGTATGCTGCTAACTGCACCATGCTACTCTGGTGCATAACATGGCATAACTCGAGTCATATAATAAAATTCTGAAACATTACTCTACCACCTCATTCCATGTGCTTCTTCCACGTTCATTGATAGTTCTGTCTCTGTAAAAAGTCCAGAAATGCAGGTGTCTCCTTCTTGATGGGTGACGGGAGCCTGGGAGCAATAAATACCAACTCTTGCATAATGCTGCTATAAGATAACATTTTTTACATGACACTGTGCATCCAAAATCTATTATATGTAGATTCCCTTTGCATATTCTCTATTTGTAGCTACTTGTATAGATTTTGAGAACATGCCCTTTGATTATTGAACAGGGATATGTTTTGGACAGTTTTGGACTTGGAGTATTCATGACACCAATTTCCAGCCAGCGCTCTGACAGAAGTGCAACTTGGGTCTAGGATAGAATGAATAACATATCTTATATCGTTTGCTCATCATTCTTCACAATAATGTCAAATCCGGGGTCAGTTGGGCTGAACGAGAGACAAGAAGACTAAGTGAAATGAAAACAGAGACAGAGGGAGAGAGAGAGAGAGAGAGAAAGAGAAACCAACTGACCTCAGGGCAAAGATGGACTGCTACAGCTGGCAATGGCTGAGTAAAAAGAATATGAAAGAGCGGAAAGAGGAAGTTAGTCAGACACCATGGCAACCAAAGCAGTTAGCAATGGCTTCATCAGCATGCCCGCAGCACTTGTACTCTCAGCGGGCACGGTGTGGCCCACATTCAGGATCAAAACTGATCAAAACATCACTCGTTCTTTATTTCTGACTCATGTATGGAATATTAGGATAATACACAACACTGTATAAAACCTGAAACTTTAATGACTTCATCACTCTCTTTTTCTGTTATTGACCTAATGCAGTCACTGGACAGCACGTAATTCAACACACACTGTTTACGGATTAGCACAGAGTATTGCAGCCTTCTGACAAAGCCTGCAATGGCTCTGCTTCGAGTTGTCTAATCATATATATAACCACTCTCATATTTCACTTTTGCTTGTCTACAATGAAACACAATTAAAAAAAACTGCACGTATGATTATTATGTATGTTTGTCTATGCTAAGGCCTCATGTCTTCCTTATTCTGTTTGAGCCATTTTGCATAAACAGCTACTTTTGGGTTTAAGGGTACAGAGACGCCCTGAAATTTCGTAAACCTAGAATTCATTGGTTCCTCAGTGATTTTAAAGCCATCTAGCCTTTGAGAGAGCAAAGCAGTTGGTGGACATAATACTTTGTGTATTCATGAAAATGTTTATTTAGCCACAAAACACTGGTCTGGTGGAATGCTCTAGTGGAAAGCCCAGGCTGTCCTTGTGGGTGTTTTTTATAAGGTAACGTGGCTTTTTTTGTGGTTGGTGTCCATGAAGCCACTCTTGTTCTGAGTTTTTCTCATGATACACTCAAACTTATCAACTGCATAGAGGCCAGCAAAGCAGATCTTTAGCTGTCACATTGAGACAGGGTTTGTCCATTTGAAGATTCCGCAGCAGCTCCGTCACTGACCTTTGAAGGACATTTACACCTATGGAAAAGCAGTGCTATTTTTCTTACAATTCCAAATGGCCTACATAAGATCTTATCAAATTCATCAATATACCACCCTAAGTGCACCCCAAGAAATTTGTAACATTTGCAGGAACATATTCATCCATAGTTTATGATTTACAACAAGCTCATACATACAACACAGCCTGTCATGACAGCGGCTCCACTGCATTCTGCCTATCCAATGATCTAGTACACAATAAATTTAGTACACATTGTACAAATCTTTGTACTAAAATGTTCTTGTGATCAAATATGTAAAAAATTCACACAGAATACCTGACCCTATTTATCTTCAATGCTTTTTGCAAGATTATTTTGTTTATCAAATATTGCCATGTTCTCGAAGAAGAAAACAGCGGAGCAACAGCATTCTACTTTTCTCCATTGTGGAGTTTATTACACAAGGATTAATGGATGGCAGCTTCTGCACAAATGGTAAGAATTTCACATTCTAATATGGTTAGGGTTCGGGTAAGGTTAATTTTAGGTTATGGTTGGGGTAAGGTTTAGGTTAGGTTTACATTATGGTTAGGTTAGAATTATATTTAGGTGTAATAGGGGAAGATATATGCAAATATTTGTTATGAACTTTTTATGAATTTTCTTTTAACATATTTGCTGGCTTTTGTATAGTAGTTTAGCTCAAAAGTTCATACCAGGGACAGTCATTTTAAAGGTAGGCATCCATCCAGCTTACACACACACTGCTAGAACATCAAACAAATCTCACCTCTATATCTCCTCTGATCCTTCTGCTTATCCTTTTCCCTCCTCCCTTCCTGTTGTCATGGAGATTTTCAGCATTGTCTGAAGATTTCTGTCAAAGCCATTTCCTTTATCCCACTGAAGAACTTTAGTTCATGCTCATATTTGAGTTTGTTTTTATTTCTTTACACATTGTTGAAGGAAATCTCACAAACCTGCCAACTCAATGTGGAACCACAGAACCACTAGTGGTCATACATGATGTTGTGTGTAGAAAGTAGGTAACAGATGAATGGTGAATGGTGCCTCTGCCAATCGCTAGTCATACAACACTAACCTCTGCAATAAGAAAGAACTTCTGAACTTCTGAACTTCAGTATATTGATGTTTTTTATGGTTCATGGTGGGGTGAAAGAGGCAGTTGAGGGTATAGAAGTTCTCTTACTCACACTCTGTAGTGTAGAGCAAATATTTGAGATATATAGTGCAGGGTATGCAGATATACTAATGCACACTAGGCAGCAGGCACAGAATGACAGAGTCCCAGGGGGTGACACATGGTCTCCACCAAAGGCCCTGACTAACCCAAAGTCCAACACAAAGTTGCTAAAACCTTGGGGCAGACAGTGCTGGTGTTGTGGGCACTAGTTCAAGGCAATGTTCCAAATGGCAGCCGCTGGGCTGGCAGCTGGGTTAAGGCCCATGTCATTCATGCCCCCAGTTGGCTCACTGGTGGTAGGGGGCCAGTAATCAACCATTTGCTGAATACTGCATGTGACACCTGATGCTGTACCCTGTGTGGTTTTTACATATGGGGGGGGCAGGTTTTTGTTTTAGGTTGAGCAAGAGATCCACATCCGCTGTGATCATCAGCCCTGACCAATGCAGTTGATGTGATAAGCTTACTTAACATAGTCAGAGTCTATAGCATTTTATATGAATATGGTCGGTTTTGCAGCATTACACTGTTCTCGCAAGTATTTCCAGGCTTACATTGTGCAGTTATTACAGTTCAGTGGAGCATCAATGTGATTTTGAATTAGTTCATTTAAGGAAAAAAGGCTACATAGTGTAGCTTTAAGCTAGCTCAGTTCAGTTTAAGCTAGTTCAGTTTACCTCTATCATTGTGGGTAGTAGTCCAGAGACAGCTCAAATGTGTTACTTGGGGCAGTCCACTTTAACAGGCTTCATTGGTGGGGATGTTGTTAGTTCTCCTGACCATCAAAAAAGTTGACCAGCTCTTTTTCCTGGGAACTGTTATGCTGCGCTGATGCTGGGAAGTTGCATGGCCTGTCTTGTTAGGTCTTGTTAGGCTTCTGGCAAAAGACCTCCAAAAATGTTGAGGGAACTAGCTGTTCCCTCATGCCGTCTGTGGATGGTCACTGCCCAAAGCATCTTTCTAGTGCCACTGTTAGAGCCAAACAGTCTTGATACTGTGCCAGGGTGAGATCTGGCAGTGAGGTCTGTAGGGCTCTTCCTCCATTCTGGCCATGACTTCAGCCGCTAGTGGGGTCAAGCACTCATGTGAGTGACAATCAGTGCCAATTTTTAACAGCATTGCATCTAGAGTGCACAGAGCAAAACCAATCACTGTTAGGGCTGTTTCATATATACTACCTCTGCACGCCAAGAGTGACCTGAAACCTCTGTGTGACATGAGTTATAAGGCAATGTAACTATTACAGCTCGTATACACTTCATGTATAGTGTTTGAGCTATGGAACAGGGGCAGCAGGTTTCAAACCAGAAAACTGTTACTAAGCCAGTTCTACATCCATCCTTTTTGCAAATAAACAGTGAGATCAGATGCTTTTCTGTACCTTGTAAAAAAGCATGTTGCATTTGTTTACTCTAGTCAAATCTGTAGGTTTACCAGATAACGTGTGTGTGTGTGTAGCATGACATTTTTAACTTAGTATTTAATTTGACAATGGTTTTATCTGTTGTTTTGCCAGCCTAGAGGAAGCTATTTCCCTTACTGACTGAAATGGTTGAAACACACATGCTCATGTAATGACTCCATTTTGCCTAGAAGGCATTTTCTCATACTGACGGTCTGAGGACTACATTTGCATTTAGTACTGCATTGACCGACCGCCTTGCCCAGCATCAGTACCACGGCATTAGCACACTACAGTGCCATCCACCGGCCTCGCCCAACATCAGTACCTTAGAGACTGCAGGTCATGTCCAGCATTGGTATTACGACGACAAGCAGCCTCACCCGGCAGCAGTAACATTGCTTTTCAATGGCCTTGTCAGCATCAGTACTGTGCCAGCCTTACCCAGCATGGCTGTTGTGGTGTTAGCATTGCTATCGCGGAGTGACCATTGCTATCACACCTAAAAAGTAGTAAATATGTTAACATGAATTTTGGCTTTTATTTATTTTTATGTAGTTACATATTTCTGTATTTTTCTTTAAATTTGCTTGTATATTTATTACATAATTCTGCTATTTTAAAGTAAACTTTTTTTCCTACATCTAAAGTGCTAATTTATATATATTTTAATTTATATTGCTATTGCATCTCCTTGACAAATTATTAAATTGGCATCTTGTTATTAAATCAAATTATTAAATCAATAAATGAAATAAGACGTCTTTGGTAAATGACATAGATAAAACCACATTTGGTTCCTTTAAGAAACTTTAAATTGGTAAAGACCCTTTGCATGAAGTGAAGACTGTTTAAACATTTAAAAAGGCTCTTCACACACACAGACTTCTTTTACAAAAGAGGTTCTTTAGGAAACTAAAAGTGGTTCTTCTATTGCATTCCTGAAAAAAGCTTTTGTAGCTCCTTTATTTTGAAGAGTGCACTTGGTCTGAAATCAAGATGTTGAATAAATGACTGTATTTTAACTCTGTGTTGTATCTGAATATGGCTGTCTCAGTTCCTAAAGGAATGGATATGTTCCACACCTTCTCACTACATTTGTACAAATATAAGAAGGTTTAGGCTACACAATATTTTTCTAGGACATATGTGGCTTGCCACCTTTTTACTTTAGGACTTTTAAGTTCTCTAGGCCCTTCCTGCACCATCTTTTGAAAATTCTGCATTTAGGTTAACACTTTGTTCCTCTGAAGTACCTGGTATTGGATTCAAACTGATTAGGGGCTATGCTGATGTTTACCTTTGCAATAGTAAGATAACAAGCATGCGAGTGGCAAGCATAATCCATTTGTATGCAGATATCCTGATGATTGCACACATCTCCAAATTACAGAATCATTAGTGTGCTTGATTAAACATATGAAATTTGGATTGACTGATTATTATTTTGAGACACACTTGAGTACACTTACTAAAGCAAACAATGGATGAGGATGTACCACTTCCCTGTACACATACCCGTCTACCTCTCATCCATTAGAGATTTCTATTATTCTCAGCACAGCGTTTGTTTTCTTTGTGCATTTTACCTTTGTGCTCATAGACAACAAAACCTTTGATTAGGTTGGATTATTCATTTCCGTTTGTTCCCTTGGCTACTAAATGTGTTTTCTGAGAGACAGAGGGGGAGGAGTATATTCCGATGAATGGTGCACCTTGGAGAGTTTGCAGCACCGTCTTATCTACAGTCTGACACCTGATTGACTCTGAAGGCGTTTGACTCTTTTATTTCCTCTGAAGGGCTATTTAGAATTCATTTTCTACTCAGTGGAGGAGTGTACACAGAAAACAAGGAGGTGCATCTGGAAAAGCAACAACAAACAACAGTTCACTCCAGCTAATTCTGTGTGAGGGAAAGCAAGATGCAGAGAACAGAAAATGCAATTCAATAATTAATTAAGTTGTTGTCTGGGTTTTACATTCTCAACACCTTTGTAACAGAAGGCCTTTCTTAGCGTAAGCTTTCTCATAAATCAGAAATTCAAAGATTTTCAATAGCTGATATGAGACCTGAAGTGACTACCTGGATTGTTTGTTCTCATGTCTGATTTTAGTAGAGCTATCAATAACAGAAAATAACACTAAAAAAGAAAGTTGTAAAAGCGAATATCAAGATATCTGGGGCCTTTCATACTGAGTAAAGCATGTAGGTGTCTGAAGATGCAGAGGTGGAAAGCCTGAGAATTGCCAAAAACCATTAACTCAGAAAATTTCTGGAGGTTTAATAATGACAAAGCAAAATTTCAGCTTTGTCAGAATTCAAGATAATTATTAGAGTCTGTTCTTTCCGTTCACAGTGAGTGGGGTGACAGTTCTGAAATAGATAGATGAGTGAATCATAGCCTCCTTACAGTTTATTCATTTGCAGCAATTTGGGCCCAGTTTCCTCAAAGCTTCACAGTATTAAAATCAAAAAGTGTTCGATTCTTGTGTTAAGGTGCTTTTAGAAACAAATTTCTATATTCAATTATATAATTTTCTATAGTGAACCATGATACCCCATAATTTCCTAGGAGAAACCTCATATCTCCAAAATAGTATTTTTATAAGTGAACAAGGAAAAAAATCTAATTTGTTTTTTAATCATCCTTAATTGTAATGTAATTTATTGTAGCTAAATGTAATGTCATTCTATTTTTGTATTGGCCTATTCATGAAGAAGATAATAATAATAATAGTGTAATAATGTAAATGACAGCTGTCATTTTTAAATGATGTAATAAATAAATAAATAAATAAAACTGTCAGAAGTGAAGAAATATGTCATTCTATTGTAAGGAAAAACTCTTAAAAACCCATACATTTGCATGCAGTTTACTGCAATGCCTCATTGCACTGTTTTCATTTGCTAGATGTTTTGACTGCTTGCCAAACTTACATCATTATCTGGAGACCAATACTAATGGATTTATCATTTTGCTTTCAGATTTATGAAAATGTTCAATCTAATAAAATGTCTATTAATATTTCACCATATATTGATCTATGTGAAGCTACCAAGAATATGTGAAGCCCTGTTTAATATTAAGTAATGCAAATATAAATCAGTCTACTAGCAATTAGCAGTTGAGCTGCATTTGATGACAATTTCATTACATAAGTCAGTTTTTCTGAACAGGAAATGACTGAGATGACAAAAACCTCATTAAAAATGTTGTAACGGAGCAAAAATCCCTAGATGATTCCCCAAACACAACCACAATTCTCTAGATCTGAATTACAAAGCAGGAATTTCAAATGGGATTTAAATCATTGACTCGGCAGATCACAAAGTGAAGCGCAGACACACTGAACGATGTTTAAGGTAGACTGCAGCACTTTACACAATGCACAGACAGCATGTGGTAGGGAGGTGCAGTGGAGGGCAGTCTGGAGCTGAGGAACAGCTGCCACAGTTTGCTTTGACCGTGCTTCTGCCAAAGTGATTAAATTTTGTCTAATTTAAAACGGTCAGCTTTAACACGTGCTGTAATCACCAACATGAACGCCATTTTTCATGCAGATGCAGTGAAATTGTTTGGCATTGACGATTGCTTTACATCCACTAAAGACCAACAAAGCTTTTAGCTCTGCACAGATTACTAAATGTAGTGCCATGTAAATTAATCTAAACTCAGATAGGAAGTAATTAAACACTTTATTCTTTCACCTGAATGTGTCTTACACGTCTTTAACTGTTGGGCACACTGTGTCACACACACACACACCCTGCAGCTGTAAAGACATATAAGATGCCAATGCGAAAAAAAAAGAAAATGACAGTGTTTCTTGCTCTTTTCAAATGATTACATCACAGCAGATGGCAGAGATTTGATGGGAAGCACAAACTTAAAAGGAGATGAGAAATACACACAGACAAATACACACAGACAAATACACACAGGCGCAGCATCAGGTAAAAATCCTTCAGGTTGCTCTTGTTGCTGTTAGATTTGACATTAACTTAGTACAATCTTACGTGGCTTCACTTTCAGTAAATTCATATCCCCTCTAAGAATGTAAGGTGGGACTTGATACGTATTCACAACCACAGGAAATTCAATAAAACGGTTTGCTTCTAGCTTTAGAGAGATCTAATTTCACGCTGAGATGCTCATGAAATTATGGCAAGAGCTATTGCAATTTGGTATGTATGTAGTGTTTCTTTTTGCATGGACCATTCATGCTTGAATTGACACTGATATTTAAAATGAGTAAAGGAGGGCTTTTTGTGTACATTTATTATTGTTTGTACTGGTGTCATGGTTCATAAGTTGCTTCAAAAAAGCATGTGGGAATAAACATGCTAATAAACATTTGTAATAAACAACATAACCACCTCAGCTCAGCTTTCATTGCAGACTCTTATTATGTTTTTTCATTCCACAGGTCTTTCAGTTAACAGAATATAAAAGGAATGGCTAAGGAACAGTTCATGTTTTGTTTTTGATTTGGATTTGGATTTTGATATCCTCATAGCTTTAGCTCAACAAAAGCAATACAGAAAACATGATAATGTAAAATATTATGATTATGCATTAGCTACAATTGAATGGCGTCCTGATGAGTGTTTATGTCTCCAGTCTATTCACCTTAATGTTGCAGATACTGATCCCATCTCAGTGTTCCCACAAAGCGCTGCAGAAATTATCCCAACCAATAACCCTGAATCAACTGTGATGTTCGGCCCATGCTCATGCCCGCTCCACTGCATTTCTCTCGGGCAACGCTGAAGACTACAAAAGGGCCAGATACTACCTGTGTAGATCTCTCAGACAGGCCAAGAGACAGTACAGGCTGAAGCTGGAGGGATGCTATACCTCTGGCAAGGACTGAGACACATCACAGACTATCACCAGGGGAGCAGAGAAGTCACAACCAGCCACACTACACTACCAGACGAGCTAAATGAGTTCTATGCTCGATTTGAGGCCCCCACCCCCGACAGACAGAGAGGGGTTATGGCCAAGGGGAGCATACAGAATGCATCGCTTGCTGTGACGTCAGTGGATGTGTGTAAGGCTCTGAAGAGAATAAACCCACGGAAGGCAACTGGACCAGACAACCTCCCGTGCACTCAAGGTTTGCTCATCGGAGCTGGCTGGTGTGTTTGTGGACATATTCAAACTGTCTCTTGCACATGCTTTTGTGCCATCTTGCTTCATGACCACCACCATCGTTCCCCTCCCTAAGAAAAGTGTTGTGACCTGCCTGAATGACTATCACCCTGTTGCACTCACCCCAATTGTGATGAATTGTGAGTCACATCCAACTACTCTCCTCAACTGGGTGCTGAACTTCCTGACGGACAGACCCCAGTCAGTCAGAATTGTGCTGGTGCACATCCAGCACAAGAACTGTTAGCACTGGGACCCCCATGGCTGTGTGCTGAGCCCCCTGCTGTACACACTCTTCACGTATGACTGCGTGGCCTCCCAGAGCAACACCAGTATCATGAAGTTTGCTGATGATACTACAGTCATTGGACTGATTACTGGTAAGGATGAGACTGCGTACAGGAGGGAGGTGGCTGATCTGGTGGACTGGTGTGGTGGCAACAATCTTTCCTTGAATAAAGACTAAAGACATGATTGTTGATCTGAGGAGGAGGCTGGAGCTACACCCACCCCTCTACATAGGTGAGAGAGAGGTGGAGAGGGAGAAAACCTTCAAATTTCTCTGCGTTCACATCAGTGACAATCTCACCTGGTCACACAACACGCACCACATCGTCCGGAAGGCAGAGGAAATTTGGCACGTCAGACAAAATTATCAGTAACATCACGGTCTGGTACGGAAACTGCACCGCTCAGGACAGGAAGGCTATCCAGCGTGTGATCAAGACTGCACAGTCCATTTCCAGAGCTACCTTCCCCTCACTGACAGGGTCATGAGAAGGGCCCACAGAATTATCAGGGACAGTACACACCCATAACACAGCTTCTTCATACTCCTACCATCGTGCTGACACTACAGGAGCATGAAGTTCAGGACAGACAGACTGACAAACAGTTTTTATCCACAAACCTTCAGGCTTGTAAACACCTCCTCCCCCTTTCCACTCTGAACTGGCTGAACTCTGACATGCACCCATTAATATAAGCCCACTACATATATTGCTGCTACCGTTTGCAATACTGTTTACTTTTGTACTTACACATCCATCCTTTACTTTCTATACTTAGTGTTTTTATTTCTTTAACTTTAGTGTACTAAGTATATATATATATATATATATATATGTATATTCTAATGAAATTCTTATAAATATCAGGAGAGAAACAGAATACAAATAATACTATATATATATATATATATATATATATATATATATATATATATATATATATATAGTATTATATGTATTCTGTTTCTCTCCTGATATTTATAAGAATTTCATAAGAATTTCATTGTACAGTGTAACTGCTGTGCACATGAACTCTTGGATCTTAAATCTTGAGTCTTGAATGATTTCATAATCATGTAATGCAGCCATGGGATTTAGATGAGATATGTGGACAACTGACACTGAAAAAAACTCTGACATTTTTTACTTATTTTTTAGTCTATATTTATATGCAGTAAAATAAATTAATTTCTGATATGTGCTAAGTGGTAAACAGTCTGAACAGTTGAATTTTAATGAAATACCTGTTTAATACTGTTGTGAATCACTATTTTGTAACAAGTATAAAAAAAAAAAAAAACACACACACATGCATTAGCCTTCACAGGTCTGAGGGCCTGGGTCTGTGGTCAATTTCTCACTCAGGTCAGTGTTTTTGAGGAGTTTGGTGTGTTGGTATGTTCAGGTACTCAGGTACCCCAAAAAAGGGTTGGGTTCTGGCCTATACTCTGGACCCAACATGACCCTGACTAGAAGTTGAAAAGAAGTCGAAAATTTCTTTACATTTCTCATATTCAACTGTAAGTAGTTCTGTAGACAAATGCATTGTTACTCTCTGTATCAGCGCAGTGGTGACAAAAAAGAGGCTAAGAACTGGAATAGATTTAAATAGCTTATATCTCAGTCCCTTAAAACATGGTAAATCTGACCAGGGCATCCTTACTTAAAAGTGAAACCTGACAAAAGGCTACCATCAAACTATTTGGCCCAATGTTTCGTAGAATCATGTCTTTTTACTTTCATAAATTCAGTTATTGTAATTAAACCACAAGATGATTAGGCAAATCCCCAAAGCCTAATCTGAAAGCAGAAGAAACAGCCACTAAAAAAAAAAACTGGGGGAAAAAAACAAACAAACAAACAAATAAAACATGCATTGTTTTCTGCAACCCTTGCCTTTGCCTATTACACATTTCATATTTATAAGCCGACTGTTTGCAGGCATGTAAGCTACATTTGGTCCATGATAATGAGTGTGTTGATTGCAGGATTGCAGAGCACAGGAAATAACAAGAGAGATCCAAACTGAGCAGTGTTTAAAAATAATGAGACTCTTAATGAGATGATTGTGAAAACGGGACCCGATGAAATGCCAAAATAAAGAAATAAATAAATAAAACAATAAATATATGATAATGTCTTTCGGAAAGCACATTGAATGTGGGTTATCTAAAGTTCACAGCTAAAACTTGTATTCCACATTCTCTTTTTAAGGCAAAAACCTAGTGATGGAAAACTAGCATGTTTGAAATCAATATTATGGATTGAGCCTTTCTGAGTTAATGTAATGGATGTATTCCTGAATAAAACAAAAAAGGCACCTTTAGAAAATCCAGATGTATATTTTATAACTTTGGAACAAGAATAACTGATAATATCTATATATATAGCCAATGTTTTTGTCCCAGTGTCAAATGTGAGATTCACAAGGCTAATTGCATCTTCTCACTTGTTTCTTAACATGTCTTAATCATTATTTAACGTGAGGGAAAAGAGAGCTCAAAGAATGGTGGGTGTAATGCTGCTTTACTGATGGTGGATGAATGGAGATTATAAGAAACATTAGGGCACATAAATCATTCACAGCCTCTAATGATCTCATATCTCAAATAAAGACAGGCCCTCAGAACATATCCATATAGCACCAGCAACAATGGTTCCGCAATAAGACTTAAAGTTTAAAACCTCACTTCTAAATGACATTTATTACAATCACATCAAAAGCTTCAATTAGCCTCATCCACCTGCATACTTATCAGAAAGTGCAGAAGAAACTCAAAAATGTCCAGTCGTTGCTTTTTATCTTTTGTTTTCCTCTCATTGCTTTTTTAAGGAGGTGTGGGTGTCCTCAGATCTGAACAGTAATGAAAACCTCACTGTTCAGACCAAAAAAAAGTCTGGAAAAGTCTGACAGCTTCAAAGAGAATCTGAGACCCACCTACACAAACTTTTGAAAGGAAGCTAGCAAACAAAGCCCACGGTGGAATGTATAAGTGCTGAAAATGTATTGTTTGTGTTGTATTTTTAAACTCTGAGTTCTACACGGCCCTACCAAACTATTAGGACATCCCCTGGAAGTGTGAATAATCTTAGAAAAATATGCAAAATCAGGTGATTAAAAAATTGGGATGTACACATTAGTATGCAAGTTGTGGAAAATACTAATGCAAGGGCGCTGGGTGAGGGATGATTGATGGTGCTATTTTGAATGTGTGTCAATAGCTATTGCAGTAAAGCTGAAAAGTATTGATCGTCTCAAATAGACGGAAGAGTGAAGATACTGCTACAGTGAAGAAAATCGCATGGTCAGTTATTTTAGGCATTTGTGCTGATTTCCCTGTTCTCTGTTGAGAGTAACATGCTATTTGTTATTGCTTTCTGGAGCTAATTCTGTATGCAGGGGTTAGCTCTGTTTTTTTCTTCTTTCAAATTCAAAATGAAAAATAATGACATAAGATATGTACAATCAGTTTTCATGATTAGTGGAGGTATATTCATCAGAGCAAAACACTGAATGCTATTTGCAGTAATGACTATCGCTGTTAATGCTTTTAAAGGCAATTGATAGCGTCTGATTTCAAAGCAAGATCCTCATTATAGTTATTAATGGAAGTATAGAGGCTCTTATTCATTTCTCTTATCCTCGCACATCTTAATTTGATATTGTGACATGTTTCATTCATTTGCTCAAATGAGTGAAGGGAGTGCAGTAAGCAACACACTCAGTTTTGGCATTTATCATTGTTTAGATAACATCTGCATAATCAACCCTACGCCCTCCAGTCCTGCACCGCACCACGAGTGAGAGAGTGACTGAGTGAGCAATGCAAGACTGCTAGAGTGAGGTTGTTGTTTTTATGTAAAAGTCAATTTGTCAAGAAAATCATAGTACCTGCTACTCTCTTGATGATGTCAATGGTAAGTCAAACAACTGTTACATACAGTACCTACATGCTCTATTGAATAGTTTTGGGATGAGTTGGGGAGTTGGGAATGGTTGGATGGTACTCATCCAAAATTCTGACCTGACTAATGCTCCTGTCACTGAATGCAATCAAATCCTCACAGCAATGTTCCAAACTCCAACAAAAGCAGGGTAAACTCTATTTTCATACCCTTGATTTTGGAAGAAGCAATGAATGAGCAGGTGCCCCAATATGTATTTTTGTCCATATAGTGTACATAATGGCAAGCACAACTCTTACAGGGAGCAGGGAGTAAGCCTAAACATAGATAGTCAGCTGCTATTATTAATGTAGATCTGGCACTGTTCATTTAGTCTTGTTAACTCAATAAAATACCAGTAAAATCAGTCAAATACAAGTCCAGATTTGGATCTGTTTATTTGATTTTAATTTTTCTGTTTGTTCCATTTGTCATCTTCTGCCATTTTTGGCAATGGGATGTGATTCCCTTTATATTATCAAGCATTTCCCATTCATTTTTACTGCACAACTTAGCTTGCACATCTCTGTGATGACGTTGCACAAGTTTCCTTTTTACCCAGTTAGTGAACATTTAGTTGTAGTTCCATTTTTATGTGTAATTTCATTTTAAGGTTGCATTTGTTCTGCATTTGGTGACTTTTAAGGTTTTGTCATTTAATTTTTTATGAAGCATGCGTCAAAAAGAAAAACTGACGCTAATTGACTTTAGTGCCGAAAGAAGCTGGATGGATGAAAAAGTTCTCCTGTAGGTATATTAGTAGGAAGTTTATGGTACTTTTGTATGTCTGTTCTAACTCATTCTGTTCTCCTGAAAAGCCAAACTCTTAAATAATCATTATTCAACTTTTGTATATATATATATATATATATATATATATATATATATATATATATATATATACACACAATTAAACACACACACACACACACACACACACACACACACACACATATATATATATATATATATATATATATATATATATATATATATATAAACAAAAAACACACACACAATTACACACTGGTATATAGAACCAGTTTTGTTAAGTATGTACTTTTATGTTTAGTGTATATTTTACAGTATGGGTTTAGGCTACTCAACTCTATAGCTCTGGGTAAGCCTGTACTCAAGGGTCAGGGGTTACATCAGCCTTTCTCTCACCCAAAACAAAAAATGAAGTGTCAATCACAGTTGGGAAATGAGAAAAAGCTTTGAGGCACAACAACAAGAAACACTATTAATATAAAGGGGGGAGCGATTGACCTGGACACTGGAGGCAAAGGAGGCATCGATTGCTAAAGCTTTTTGTGTATTCAAAGTTTCTTTTTTTCTGCTGGAGGAGATTGCTCTGGGGACCAAATATTAAATGGAAAACAGATATGCAAGAAGTTTATAATTGCACATCTCGCAGCACTAACAGTTACTTTCAGACAAAAAGCACCTATCATCTGATTTGATTTTGCTTTAATGTCAAATCTCACTATCTCACTCCAGAGAGGCTCTAAAAAAATCTCCACATCAAGGTCTCCCAGGTGATGAGTGCCAACAGCAGAAGAATAAGTATGAATAAATAAGCAGCAAGAGGCATGCAACAACTCCCAAGACTTATAAAAGGTGGAGATGAGGAAAACAAACCCTCCAATAAGATCACAGAAAAGTGGTGAATATGTTTGGATAGAAGACTTCCTTGGCTGTTTAGCGAGCTTTTGTTGCCTAGGACTGCATTTGACACACAGCGTCCTTCTGCCGGGGTTGGCAGGCAGCCCAGGGGGTAACTGTCTCTTCTGTGATTAGTCAGAAGTGAGAAACCCAATTAGGATGGCAGGTAGCTGCTTCTTCTTATTACAGCAACAGAACAGAGATGCGCTGTGTCACCCGCTCTGAGGAAACCAGAGAGCCAATGGTTCTATGACTCCGCAGAGAGAGAGAGGGGAAGTAAATGAAATACCAACCTAGGAATTCCTTCATCTGAAGACCTCACCTGTCTTTCAACTGAAGTGTGTCATTTTTTGTTTTTTAGCTGAGGGTAAATTACATCAAACTATCATTTACCTGCTGTAAAGCGCATGATCAAGGGAGTTTTTTGGTCAATTTAAGTGAACACTTGGAAACCTGCATTAAAACGAAATGAAAAGCAATCTGGTTAAAAACTATGTATTATTAGTATAGTACTTTTGGCATAGTGTACTGTTTCTCATTTCCACTCTTGAATCCAAAAGTTAAACTGATTTAGTGATAAAGTAGAATTATTGTTTCCTATTAAGTTAATTATGTTCTGCTCTGGTCCTGGAGGGCTGGTCTCTGGCATAGTTAGGTGACATCTGCTAAATAACAGTTGACCCAGGCCTATTTAAACAGGAAAATCACCTAACTATGCTGTCTCTTTTAGACAATAAATAAAGAGGTGTCGCAAAGGGACTCATGTACCCAGAGGAGCCATAATTCGTTATGGTCTTGCATTCTTTGTGAATACTAAGAGAAAACCTGAAGTGAAAAAAAAATGGAATTCATTAGTTTTACATGATGTGTAATGTGAATTTAATACAGGGGTTGTATTATGACTAATTTGAGAAACCTCAGCTTAAATGACTGACATGGGAGTGGCTACTCGTCTTACGCACTTCTGTCACCACCAAAAAATGTGATGGTAATCTTATAACCCATTTACAGTAAAATTTTAATTTTAATTTGAAAAGTAGCCACTATATGTTCATAAATGACACATATGTAGGCTAAAGGCTGACTTGCCTAAAGCTGCCAGAAGCATCACATGAACATTTAGCCATGTTGACTTGCACAGAGTTAATATAATCTGATGTTATTTTTATGGCTTATTTTATGGTGAGTTTGGACTAAAATCACTAAGGATTTCTACTAATAATTACATTAACCCATCTCCCAATATAATTGTAACTAATCACATCCAAATAGGTTCTTTGTTTTCCAGTTCAGTTCTGTCACTCTGTCCACTGTGTTTTCTGACTGCCCCCTCCTCAATTTATCATTACAGGTTATTACCCTCCACTCACCTCTCTATTCTCCTTCCATCTTTTTTCACTGCCCCTTTCTCTTCACAACCTTTCTCTCCAGCTGATGTAGACAGGTAATTGTCAGATCTACTGCTTTATCTCCATCATCTAAAAAGGCCAAAATCTGGCTTTACTCTGAACCTCTCTTCAGTCAGTAACCCACTGAAACACAGATTAAACCTTGCCTTGGTGTTTAACCAAAAGTCAATCTGGTATTACGGCACTACTGAGAAACACTGGCTGAGAAATACATGACCTAAATGCAGTGTTTCCATTGCATATTCAAGAAGGATAGTTTTTGGAGTTCAGTATTGGACAGTTTGACAGTGGAAAGACTGAGCAGAAGGTCTCCGAGCATTGCAGGTTTTCAGTCAAACAGGGAACTCACAATTCAGTTGTTAACTGGCATACAATGAACTATGATGCTCTACTGTACGTTCAAAAGAAAACTTCAAATCTGCATTAGATACGGTTTCAAACCTCCTGAGATCATTCTAGCTGTGCAATTGAATGCATTTGTTTCCAGCATTCGCCCAGGAACTGGCACGATCCAAATACTTATTCTACTTTCCTTCATTGGAGCATAATCTGTTAATTTGAGTTTTCCTTAATGACATGTGATGTCTAGCTGCATTTTTCATTCCTAAAGCTAATTATCATTTCAAACACATATCATTCCCCAATGCCATCCATGGCTTGTTAGCCTCCCTGATGCATTAATTTAGAAGTTTCCCCATTAGCCCAGCCTGGTCATAATTTCATTTCTGTTATTTTCCTGTATGTTTGGCCGCTAAAAGTACATTAGAACATTACTGTAATGTCAGAAATTGGGGATACCAAGACTAAAGCTTTATTTTATGTATTAACACATTTTTCCCCTTGTCCTGAAAGGTTACGATTTCACAGATAAAAGGTTTACTTATGACAGCAACAATAGACTAAAATATAAGACATGCACAGCAATGTAATCTATCAAGCAGTCTTTTATTCCTCAAAAAAAGCAGAGGCCACTGCTCAGGGTTTACCTTTTGCCTGGACCACATTTCACTCGTCTAATTTACCACCTAAGCGAGATAAACTGATCTCAGACTAAGACACATCCCCTGCCTGGAGCCTGCAATGTTGGAGTGTTGCAGTCAATCAGCCTCCAGAATCCAGCTTGGATCTGTGGAAATTTATGGAGCCTTTATATTTCCCTCTGAGGGGGGTCACTTCTGGTGCTTAAGAGGAATGGTGCAGGTTCTCGCTCCACTTCTGTGTGGGAGATGGGAACAAAGGCGCTTTTATACTATAGTTTGAGGTTCACGACTATCTGTAGTAGACAGTCCCCTTACAACAGCTAACAGCTGTCACTTCAAACAGTAGAGGGCAGTTATGAGAAAGTAAGTAAGTAAGGAGTAAGGAGAAAGACGAGAAGAGAAGAGTGGAGAAGAGTTATTCATGTAGATTGTGTAGCTACATAAGCCAACTAGTCCAATGTAACACAAAGCCCACTGTACTTTGTTAGTACTTGACATTAACCAAACCAGTACCAGTTGTGCAGCATGTTAGCTATTAAAGCGTGAAAGCTATTAAAAAGGATTGTGAAAATATGGGGCTATGTCAATCTGTAAACACACAAAAATAACTGCTTCAGATAAAACTTGATTAAAGGTGCCATATAATGGAAAACTGTATGTACTTTGACATCAAAATAAAAGTTAAATGAAGTGGCATACAGAGAACCTCAAACACAGCTGTCTCCTCCTTCAAAAGAAAATCCTGCATGACTAGAACATAACCTTAAAATGGATGGGTAAATCAAACTTGGCTAGTGAGAAAGCTAAAGCCAGGCAAGGGAGCCCCCTAGTAGGTAATGCAAAGCTAAAAGCAAGCTGGACCACTTCAGAACAGCGTTAATTTTTGGCAGGATTTTGATGAGGGGTTTTAGTTTTAGTCTTAGTCTTTTGACTAAAATGCATGTTAGTATTTAATATTTAAGATATTGTTTACAACTCAAATCATTTTAGTCAAACATTTCTAAAATATTTAGTCTATGTTTAGTAAATTATTAGAGGTGGTATTTATTGCTAACTTTCTTAAACAGTAGTCCCTTTTTTCTTCAAATACATTTGCTGACAGTTTCACTGATATGGCACTTGTCTAATTTAACACTGAGCACTGGTGCATGGTGGTGCTTGAGATGCAGTCCTGCAATCCTGACTGACTGAGGTTTCTCAGTCTGAAAATCCAGGACCCAGTTGCAGAGGGATGTGTTCAGGCCCAGCAGGGATGGTGCATTCTGACATAGGTGTCTTTACTGTCCAGGTGGATGAGAGCCAGTTGGTGTTTGAAATGGCATCGTCTGCAGAATTTTTGGGACAATATGCAAACTGTAGTGGGTCCAGTGAGTGGGGGGAGCTGTTTTTTGATGTGCCTCATGACAAGCCTCTCGAAACACTACATAATGATGGGTGTATGTGCAATGAGACGATAGTCGTTAAGGCAGGACACTGGGGACTTCTTCAGCACAGGGATAATGGTGGTGGTTTTGAAGCACATAGGGAAGACTGCTATGCTCAGAGAGTTGTTGAAGATGTCCATAAAATAATCTACCAGCTCTTTTGCGCATTCTCTGAGCACTCTCCTCTACGTTATGCTATCTGATCTGGAGCTTTTCATGGGTTGACTCTGTACAGTGAGTTCTTTGCACATCAGTGGTGGACAGACTTTACAGACAGTACTTTTTCTTTTGGAGGAGGTGTGGTCTTCCTTGCCGTTATGTTGTTCTGCGCTTCAAAACAAGCATAGAAGTTGTTCAGCACATTTGGAAGGGACAAGCATGTGAAGGTGACTTGTGGTTGGTGATGACCTGGATGCCCTGACACATGCGCTGTGTGTCAGCAGTGTCTTGAAAGTGTTCATGGATTTTCTTAGCGTGCATGTGCTTTGGCTCTCTGATGGCCTGGGAAAGCTTGGCCACTTGCTGTTTTAAAGCCTGCCTTATCCCCTGATTTAAAAGCCATGGGTCATCAAAAAATCATGGGTCCTCAGCAGCATGCACACATCTGCAGTCATTCACGGCTTCTGCTTGGGGTGTATTGTGATGTGTTTGGAGACAGTAACATCATCAATGCACTGCTGATTAGGCCAGTCACTGATTCTGTATACTCCTCTAGATGATGGAGTCACCTGAAGTTGCTGCCTCCCTGAACATGTCCCAATCAGTGTGTACAACAGTTCTGAAGGGCAGAGATGACTCCTGGGGCCCAGATATTCACTTGCTTCTGGTCTGATTTAGCATGTCTGATGAGCGGTCTGTATTCTGGAATATAAATTACAAAGACTGTGGTTTGAGTAGCCATAATAGGGGTATATTTGTGTAAATAAGATCCAGCATATTAGACCCCCTAGTTGCATGCATGTAGAATTTAGGGGGCACTGACTTGCAATTTGACTTGCAGCTCACTGATAGCCACATAACATTTGTTATCAGTTATTGTTATCAGTGCAGCGTTAGCATTAGCACTAGAAGCCATATACTATTATGTACTCCAGCAGCGTTGAGCAGTGACTGAAAAGCAGTGCCGCATTTTTACATCATCCAGTAATTATAATATAATATTCATAAAAATGTTACACAGACATTTGGAAAGCTGTAATATGCAATATTTGATAGCTGTTGTCATCTTGCGGCTATCAATGCACATTAAGGACAGGCAGAGCATCTGCATTTAAGGCTAATAAATTATACTTCTTATCCACCAGCTGCTAGATCCCGGTAGCAACCTAAATGCTAATGTCCACAAAACATGATCAACTATGATAAATGGCAACTGTTCAGCTACTTTTTGAATGACTAGTCAAAAAACAACAACGAAAAATGTCCTGTTTCTAGAGGGGACAAGATATTGTGAATATAAAGGACTGGGGCAGAGATAAAGAAGAAAGACAGATGGACAACATAAGAATGGGGCAGATAAAAATTTACAACAGGGAGGAGTGCAAGCACTCATTCTGTATCACCATACACAGAGGGAAAGAGGACAGGGCAAAGACATATAATAGTAATCTCTATCAGTCAAACTGGTATTTGTGGCAAATCATATGGGCTCCTATGACAGGTGAAGGGAAGCCATTCAAGAAGAAAACAAAAAAGAAGGAGATAATTTACTAATAAATGAATGATAAATGAATAATAAATAAGTTTGTATTGCTATGATAGCAAAAGGTTACATATTTAACATGATGACTTTGCAGGAGACAGAAAACAATTGTAATATGAATTAATGTAGCCAGATTTATGTTAATAATGTAGTAATATAAAACATTAAAAAGCAAACTTTTTTTATATGACCGTAGCAATATAAATTTATTAACATGTCTGTATATCCTCTGCCTGACTGTTTACCTCTTAAACTCGTTTGATATTACTTTATTACTTTACCTAATAAACTCATATTATATCATATATATATATATATATATATATATATATATATATATATATATATATATATATAGCCATGCTTACATTAGCTTCACACTACTAAAAAAATACATCAGATTGTTTAACAGGGTGACCCAGCATATACTAGGTGTACATGTGGACATGGCCTACAAAAGTTTTTATGTGGTATTTTATTCCACTTGTATCATTTAAGAATGTTGAAGAATGATGAAAAACATGATCAATGAATGTTCAAGTCAATAAAATCATCCCTTCGTCTTCTATAAAATAATACAAAGCATGTGTCCTGTACTAACTCACAGTTGTGATAGCAACTCACAATTTGCTTTCACCTTAACTATAGTTCATTATCTCACGCTAAACTCTGGCCATTTCATGTATTGCTGTTTGTCATTTGTAATGCTATCCAGTGTGAACCAGATGAGAGTTGAGTCCTCTTTGGAATGTTGGTTCCTTTCAAGGTCTCCCTCTTGATCTGATCCTTTAGCTTACCCAAAAGTGGCCAGATCATTTTAAAGCTGTTGGTGTAAAAACACTATAAATACATTTCAATTCATTTCAGCATGTGGTTAATGTGGGCAGGGCAGTGACTCTGCTGCAAAGTGAAGGGGAACACCTTAAACTGTCAGCACATGTATTTTGTCATTTCTTTTGCGTATGTGGGTCTTTCTGTATAGAAATATGACATTAGGTTAATAAGGGAGAGTTTAGGTGAGGGCCCAAACCATTGCTAGCCGGCTATATCTCAGTACTTTTTTGAAACATCCTTTATTGAACATGGCTGATTTTGTTGCACTTCTGAGGTTAAAATAACTTTCACAGTAAGAACAATCAAGAAAGGAAAAATACAAGAGCTCGCCATTCTATGTGTATATGTTTCTCTCTCTGTTTTTAATGTATCCTGTACTCTGTCCATGCCAACTAATGCATTTGTATTCTGTGCTTCCTTAATATACACAACGTTCTAAATTAAGACATTGACAAAAACTGTGCTGTGCTACTATGCCTCATTAGTTTGAATTAAAATTTTGCCAGTGTTTTGTAAAGCTTGTCCAACGTTGCACTGCCTATGAAAGAGCCCCTTCATGGATGTGCACAGATAAGCCAGTAGCAGATGATCAACTAAAGTATAGGAAAGAAATCTGGAGTTTTCTGAGTCTGCTCATTTCTCAAGGACAGAGAGGCATGAAGGACATCTCTCTGCATGTGGCAAGTGAATGTAGCTAAGGAGGTGTCTGTCTTTCAGCATGGCTGACTAGCTGACATTTACTGTTGAGGAGATGACAAGGGACAGCAAGGACACACACATACACACACCAGTAAAAAAAATCAACTGGTTACAAGGGAGTTATATTAAATATTAAACACATAATGCATAATTATAGTAGATGACTAAATTTTGGGCAACATCAATACTCATTATGTATTATAAGTCATAATAATGTATTAACATCTCTAAAATGCATATCTTGTAGATGAGATGAGTTCATATAAAGTATGCAGTCATATACGATTGGCTCTCACTAAAGTATTTGTAAGCATGTGTAAGCACTTAAGCACTGTAAGCATTTGCTTTCATGTATTGAACCACTTTATTTAGTGCTCATTTTCCACAGTGTAGTCCAGAGCCCATAGCATAGGTCTGGCTGCATATCAAAAACCACCACCACCATGGGGCAGTTTAGTCAAGTGCATACTTCCTATTCATATGAGCTCTCTCCATCACAAATACAGCAGAGCAACCAAACAGGAGGCAGAAAGAGAAGGAGAGAAAGAGGGGCCGTACTAGGCTCTAAAGAAATATTGCAGACTGCATATTTTAACACACAAACCATGAGTAAACCATGGAGCAGCTGTTGAATTCAGTCAGTCAGCATTTGTGCAAAACACATTTTTCTAAGAACACTTTTATACATTCTTAAATCAAGGGTATTTATAAATTATTGTGTGTAAAATTGAATGTAAAACAAATAATACAATCTGAAGCTGTATTGAACAGCTTAAAATGTGTTTTAGACTTCAGTACTGACAAAAAAGGGGGGAATATCTCACTCTTCTCAAGTTACTGGATCGGTTTGTTTAGATAGATCATTACACATTACACCGTCCTCAAAAGACATTCAGTGTGTTATCATTTTTTCTGCCTGAGAGTGGACTCTCAGTATTTTGGCTTTGGCTTTGATAATTTGATGATTAAAAATGCATATATCAAATATCATCAATACAAAGTTACACATTACAGTATGGGGACACCGATTGCAGGGTTTACACTCATGCTCTTGCTCTTTGTCCTGTAATTTGTTGACAGTCGCAGTGGTAATCAACGCTGACCAGACCCACCTGTGTGGCACAGTATAAATACACCCAGCCAAACACACTTCCCCGTTGCACCTTTGTAGAGGGGCGAACGGTAACAGTGGTTTATGTTGCGAACAGAAAAGAGAAAAGTGAACAGTTGTGAACAGAAAAGAGAAAAGTGAACAGTTGTGAACAGAAAAGAGAAAAGTGAACAGTTGTGAACAGAAAAGAGAAAAGTAAACAGTTGTGAACAGAAAAGTGAACAGTTGTGAACAGAAAAGTGAACAGTTGTGAACAGAAAACAGAAAAGTGAACAGTTGTGAACAGAAAAGAAAAGTTTAAGTTGAGAACAGAAAAGAGAAAAGTTTAAGTTGGTAACTGCGAAAAGCTGAAGCAAGAAGTGAAAAGCATTTGAGTTGCTGTCTTTATTTTGAGTTAACATCACTCCTGGTTTTCCTTTGTTTGTTTTCCCGCCGTTTTCTGTGTTGCTTATGATCAGTGTTTATACTAATACCTCTCACAGCTGTGGTGGCACAATGAAAATACACTGGGCTCCCATTACCAGGGTTGGTAGTTCAAGCCCAACAGTCACTAAGCATGCACCATAAGCGGTAGTTTCATTTCATCATAATAAAACAAATTCTGACTGCACTTGACCTCACCCCCGGTTTTACAGCTACTGGACCCAAATGAACCATTTGTCGTCGAGGTAGAAGCCTCTGATGTAGGTGTAGGTGCGATCCTGTCCCAACGCCTGGGGCCAGGTAAAAAGCTCCATCCCTGTGCGTTCTACTCCCACAGGCTAACCCCGGCGGAACGCAACTGTCCCATTGGGGACAGGGAGCTCCTTGCGGTGAAGTTGGCTCTGGAGGAATGGAGGCACTGGCTTGAGGGGGCCAAACACCCATTTATTGTTTGGACGGACCACAAAATTTGGCTTACATACAGCAGGCCAAACGACTGAACCCTTGGCAGGCCCAATGGGCACTGTATTTTGGCCGCTTTAATTTTACACTGTTCTATAGGCCGGGTTCAAAAAACACCAGGCCAGATGCCTTATCCCGGTGGTGGGAACCCCGGGGATCCAATCCAGAGCCAGAACCGATCATCCCTGCCTCCCAAATAGTTGCTCCCCTCCGCTGGAACATTGAGCAGGACATAGTGCAAGCCCTCCGACGGGAGCCTGACCCCGGGGGTGGTCCTCCTGGTCGGCAATATGTGCCCTCCGCAGTTCGCCAGGCGCTTCTGCAATGGGGACATTCCTCCCCATTTTCTGGCCACCCAGGTGCAGTCTGGACATTGGAGTTCCTCCGGAGACGCTTCTGGTGGCCAGGAATGGACAAGGACACACGTGCCTATGTTGCCTCTTGTGAAGTGTGTACCCAGAACAAGGCACTTCGGTCCCGACCACCTGGCCTTTTACCCATTGCTGACTCTCGAGGTAGTCTCATTTCATCATAAGAAAACAAATTCTGACTGCACTTGAGTCCAAACCCCACACCACACCGTAACAATTGCAATCCTTGTTGTTTTTTCAATCAGCCATAACATTTATTATGACCAATAAAAGTATAGTGGCACCTACCAAAAGTGCTCCAAAAAAGGTGAACTGGTGAACTGACAACAGGGTCACAGGCACCCAACGCTCAATGACGCAATCCATGAAGGTCCCACCTCACAACTTACAGGACTTACAGTAAAGGATCTGCTGCTAACGTCTTGGTGCCAGATAGCACAGGACACTTTCTGAGGTCTTGTGGAGTCCATGCCTCTAATTGTTTCTTTTATAGGTGAATTTGTTGGAGAACATAGATAGGGACTCAAGTTTCCAAGCTGACATGTGTGATTTTGTCTGTCAGTTTTGCTATGCTCCCACACAGATTTGGGGAAATACAGGGTTAAGATTTTTATTTAATTGGATATTTACATGGATATTAAAGTGAATTTATTGTTATTGTTTTGGCCAGCGTAGTCACTGTTGCAATGCAAAATGCAAAGCACACTTAACCACCATTTCCAACTTCATTCACCAACATTTAAAACAAGTCCAGCTTATCCTTTGGAAAATGACAATTGCCAGAAATGTGCATGTTACCCCAGAGAGGTAAACAGCAGTCTTTAGTGTAATACTGTTCCTCCATAGTTTACACCAACAACAGGTTCAATACATCTTCAAATAATAGACCTTTCATCGTGGACTTACTGCAAAGTAAAAATGTCATTGTACAGAGTAACTGTTTGTTTCTGCTGTGCATATGACCAAAATCTCTTGAATCTTGAATGGAAATACATTCGTTCTGAAGCACAGAACAAAGCGCTACATGCAGTAAATGCAATGTTTAAAATAAGAGACAAAACAGCTTCAAATGGTTAATTGTCACAGAATTTGGTAGCGTATGTGCTTGTTTTTATCTGTAGCATGTAGCAATTTATCTAAACTTATCAGGTAATCAAGAGACATTTGAATACAACACAAATTACACCCATTTAAACTACAGACTAAACCAACCGTAATAAATTGTTTTGCCCGTTTATTTTAATCTCTGCATGTAATTCTTAAGTTCCTACAATAAAAGGTTTGTTATTGTTATTTTTAATCATTTTGCAACAATTTGGAATCTATATATTTATATGATGATATCCTTTCAAGAGAGGTTGTCTGCTAGATGATAAGCAACAAGCAGCAAAACCATCAGAGCGAGAATTCTGATTCAGGACACCTAATGTGAAACCCAGTGTAGCCATTGGGCTTTAAAAACCTCAACATCTCGACACCAGGAGAAATCTTTCAAAGAAATGAATCCAAACTGAAGGCTGTATCCAGAGGGAGAGTGGCCTCCTTTCTCTTAACTGGGCAGAACGCATTGATTGAACACCGTGCAAAATGCTCGCCTTTAGTCATCAGCCTTTCAAGTTTTCAAGTTCTTCTCCACTCCATTACAACAAAGATCTGTAGAGAAACTATAGACTTATGAGAGTTTAAGTGTGAATTCCCAGCACCATCCTAGCTGTTAGAGGTGTTACTGTTTGACACAAACTGCCCTCGAAAGCCTTTTTTTAGGACCATCCCTGCAGTGAGGCTCCTGCTTAAGCTCATTACTTTTTTGGAGTCTGACTGAAATGTATTACCACAAGAGTCCGTTGAGTTAAAGCTGCAGATTTACAATTCACTTATCACATTCTCTCCACTGCTGCTGGAACTCTCCTCGCTCAGAAAGGGGTCCCTTGAAATTCAATAAAACTTCGCTTGACTTCAAGGAGTGACTGCATATTGGTCCAACTAATGCACTTAATAGAGTTTGTCAAACAGACCAGTAAAGCCAAACTGAACTTTGGCTTTTTTAGGAGGCTCATCAAAGATTAATGTAGGGTGTAATTGACGTGGGAGTGCGGCATTCTGGGTCTGGACCTTGGTGATGGGAAGCTTTCATTACACATTTATTGCACTTCTCCCTATCCTCAAGGTTCCAAAGGTCTCCCAGATAACCTTACTACAGCAATGCATTCGGAAATGATGATGAGAGATGTGAAGAGATTACCTTATTAAATTAGGAATGACAATAGGTTTATCTGATATGCTAGTGGTCATGCTAAAAACAACATATTTTAAAATAAGATCATCAACCCTTGTCACCAGTAAGCAGGTAACCAGAAAAGTATCTTATGCTCATCAAACGCTCAAGTCTTACATTTGGTTTGGAATTGTAAATGACCATCTCACCCCTGAACCCTGAGTTTATTTCAGAATTTTATTTTCAAGACTTATTGTCCAGTAGCTACAAATTATTCAGGAACTACTATAAGTTATGCTAAGTGCTATGATATATATATATATATATATATATATATATATATATATATATATATATATATATAAACTTGTCATTTAAGTGTTTTTGTTACTGTGCTTTGATGACTGATATACACTCACATGGCATTTCTTTAGGAACACAGCACTAATATTTGAATAAATTTGTTTTTCCATGAAATCGGTTCTCATGAAATGATTCATTGTGTATTTGAATCAGATAACTGCAGGGACTACCGTGCTAAGCCAGTCATCTCCTCATTCTGCTTCAGTGGGTTTGTTAAAACTGTCTCTTATGCAAGTTACCGGCCATAGTGATGATGAATGACCGTAATGCTGGAATATTGACGAAATGCCAGGAGACTCTCAAATTACATCTCCAGCGAGCATGCAATTGAGTAAACATCAGTTGTTTATATTAGAATTTGTCTCTGTGCGTGTTAGTGGGATAGCAATAAGCTTATGTGACTAATCCTGAAGGTAAAACAAGGACAGATAATTAAACTCTAGAATCATTTGGACAGCACTTGATGTCCAAATAACACAAATCTGAAACAGGTATATCAATATTTCTTCATAACTGCTTGGCCTGCAATGTGATCATTTTGCCAATCAGAGGTTAGGGCCAGTAAAAGGCAGTAATTGGAAGAGCACTGCTGTGTAGCAGAGATTAGGATACAACTGTGAAGATGGAAGGAGAAGCTGTCTTAGATCTCCTACTGCTTAAACACTCTCATAGCTCAGCATAATGCCTGCAATGCCAGGAAGACCATGCAGTGTTGTCATTATTCACTTAGTCACAGCTTTCTCTCTTAACACAGAGATCCCTCTAGCAAATGTAGAGAGAGGTCATCTGTATGTACTTATGTTAAGGTCTGCAATGTACTGTCCAAATACATTGTCCAAATGTTTGTGTACACTGCTGAATACATTTAGCTACTTTAAGTTGCACTTGTTGTCGAGACAAAAGCATTGCCAATAGAATAGGACTCTCTGGAGCAGATAAACTGAACCTAATGCCAGGCATGGGCTAGATGGGTATGAAATGCCCCTACATTAAGCTGTAGAGCAGTGGAATTGTGTTCTCTGTAATAATGGTTTTCTCTCCAACACCCTAACCTCAATAACACTCAACTAACACAAAAGCAGGATATTCTTTTTTTGATGCTTTTGATTTCAGAGGACACAATGAATGAGCAGGTATCCCAAATAGTTTGTCCATACAGTGTAAGTAAACTGGTTAATTCATGAGTTTAAGTAATTAGAAATAATTGATGAACAAATATAATGTCACTGTTCTGCAAAAACCTGGTTTTTAATTTTAAATAACAGTTGTTATTTACAATGTGTCAAACTGTTATGATGAATGGGCCAAAGATGGACTTTAGAAGGTTTCGCATGACGCCAATGATAAGTATACTGATTTGAAGGGGGTAGGGTTTAGGCCATGTTTACCTGTATTTTTTATTTCATTACAGCTCATACTGACCACAACATCAAATAAAAATACTTTACATTTTTAAACAGACTGTACATTCTTTATTTGGACTGTTGATACATGTAATTAAGCACTGCTATGTGTAGATAATATTACCTTGTCATGTTGTTTTGAGTTATATGAAGGCAAGAGATACCACATGCTTGAAGTAGAAGTCATTAGCACCATTTTCCAGGTGATGCCATTGTTTGCTTCTGTTGCATAACCAAACTGCCAAGCAGCCCTGCTTTTTGAAACAGGAGAATTGTTTAAATACAAGCTCAATCACATTCACTGGCCATTGAAATGCAAATGAGATACCTCAAAAATGACTAAACACCTCCAGCACTCATTTGTGCTATCTCAATGGCTAATAGCTCAGCTGCAAGAAACAAAATCGTATCGGAAGGGTGAATAAGCAGCAGACCTAAATGGGGGCGGAATTTTAGCACTCCCAACCAAGAATTTCTGGACAGCACAGTGCTGGATGGACCAATCATGTTCCACTCCACTCAATTCCACAGCAAGCTGCAGTGAACTAGGCGACTTTGCGGAACTCAAGGCGACTGCAATCGAGACTAGGACACCACAGACATATGTCCATTCTCACCCAGTTTGGCTCATCAGACCATAATTAGCTCCAAATGTTGCTCATTAAGTTCTCTCCCAGCTCTGGGCCAGTAGTTCTCAAATTAGCCTCATCTAGCATTATGTACATGTCCTCTCACTTCTATGCAGTGCCTTAATACTCACAACGATTTTCCCACTTGCGGATGCTCTGAGACTACGGCTCCAGGTGCTGAAGATGGCACACTGAGCAGGGACTATGAAGCACTGCCAAAGTGAGCTCACACTAGAGCACTGAACTATCAATTTGCTAATGAGGGCCTTTAAGGCATGGATTGGAAGACGCTATTTCTGGATGTAGCTTGGCCTCTACGGAAACATCAGTGAGGTTTTTTTTTTGCTTCTGAAAGGCCCAGGTGACATGAAAAGTTGTGCTTTTGAGTTGTCCTCCCATATTTAGTTAAATTAATAAATAAATACATTTTCATCATGAAGTCTTGGCAATATGTAATACACGAAAGGCTTTTTTTCCAATTTGCAATCCACTAAAGATGTCCCATGATTCTAAACAATAAGCTTCTGCTTCATGAAATTCTTGGAGGGTGTCCATGTTTTCTCTCACTGAATAGCATCCAACAGAACAGCAAAATTGCCTAATATGAGATCCAACAAGATTCCACACATATACACACATACAAACTACATCTGACCACATAATTTGTGTAGCTATTCAAATATTTATAACCTATCAATTCTGAATGTACATATAAATTCCTATTTCAGTGAATGTAACAGTTTATACTTGATAATTCTGGGTTAAAAACTGCATTTTGTCAGTGACTTTGAACCAACCTAACCAGTGACTGCTACATTGAAAATGTCATTGTTTGCAATTAAAGCATAAACAAACTACCCATTTTAAAGATGTGTACCTGTAGAAATGGACCAAAATGACTTGGAATAAAATCTCTTTATATTATTTTATATGTTTTTTTCCTCCTATTTCCTGGTTAGCATTTCAGAGATGGGAGGACTTGTTATGACAAAAACAAAATATAATTCTTTAAATTCTCTACATAGCACATTACAAACCCGGTTGCTGGATGTGCTCGTCTACAGACACTTTTAATCCCTCAGATACAAACCCAAACCAACAGCAAAGAAGGAGAAAAATTACGTCTCAGAACAGCAGCTGGGGGCATATATCTCTTGCCAATTCCTGATGCTTCTCTCCTCCATCACAGTCTTCCAGAACTTTCCCAAATACCACCCCAAGCAATGGAGGACAGTCTGCCCAGAATGCTGCCTACATCTCTTTCCTGTTCTTCTGGCCAAGTGTTTCTATACCTCTTTGATTGAAATCCTGCCGGGCATGGCACTCACTCAAAACCAAAGTGCCACAGAACCACTCTTCAATATAACAGACCCATTATGAGTGGGTTCATTTTAGGTCCTTCCCCAAAATGAGACTATTAGACTCACCATTGACTGCCAAGGAGACTGCATTATGGCAATATTGCAAATCTTCCTGCCTTATGCTGTTTTGTAGCAACTGGCAGGCTCCTGATTGCTTGTTAAGAGAACGAAGGCCACCTATCTCTCTCCTTTATGTTTGCGCGCAGGCCAAACACTCCCACTGGGCAAAGCAAGAGTTGATAATGAATTTCTGTCAGTGCACAAAAGAAAAACACAAGGTTAATCTGTGTGTGAGTGTGTATGTGTGTGCATTTTGAATGGCTTGAATATAGGGTCATAGAATACACAATATGTATCCAGACACTCATTCTAATTAGTGAATTCAGCTGCTGTGATTCAGCACATGCAGGTTGTATAATCCCCAATGAAAAGCATTGCCACAGGAATGATATGCTTTGGAGCAACTGCACAGGAGTCTTAGCTTAACAGGTATTAACCCCACAGAATTAGAGTAAAATTGTTCTCTAGGTCCAATACTTTTAAGAGGAGTTGGAGTGGTATTTGTGATGCAGAAATAACTGCCTAACACCAGTACCTGGCCACATTAATGATCTTGTGGTTGAATTAAATCAAATACTTACCACAGTGTTCCAACATCTATAATGTAAAGTCTGTCCAGAAGAGTAGAACCTGTTACAAAAGGTCAAGAAGGGTTGGGGGGCTCCCTGTTAACACCCCTTTGATAGAACAGAATTTATGTCCAATTCATAAAGTTACTGTGTATCACTTTTTTTCTGCCATGGTAGTTTTAAGTGTGAACATGATAAAAGTATTTTTAAAAGGTATGTTAACGCACTCATGCATATTAATTATCTTAATGTGCCAAAATGGGCTGCAAATGACTATGTATGTTTTATAATCATTTTTATTATAACAGAACAGAATGTATCTTTTCTTAATCTGTATCTGTATTTTTAATCTAATTGGCTGACCCATGTTTAAAGCCAATAAAAACATTCTTGAATTCTACATAAATGTACTTTGAATTTGTTCTCAAGAATTGCATTGGTGATATTTGTCATGATGCTCATTCCAAAGAAATCCATATGTACCCTTCAAACAGCATCACAATATGTGGGCTCTCTCAGAGGATGGTGCGATCAGCTGAGTGCATCATCCGGGCCAAACTCACTGACCTGCAGTCCATCTATGACAAGCAGTGTTGGACCAAGGCCAGAAAGATAGTGAAGAACCTCACACATCCCAACAGTGGACTCTCTTTTTCACATATTGAATTAAAGCTATAGATTGATCAAAACTGTATCCCTACACTAAGATGAAATTAGTTCTTCTTTTAAATCTGATTGTTTAAACAATGTTTGATGTAAAAATACTGAATTTTGCATTAACGCACCATGAAGCCCTTCTCAAGAATGTCAAGTTAATCTCAGCTGCAGTAGTGATCTTAGTCATGATGCTCCAAAAATACAGCCCTAGATATTATAGGTGGGCTCTCCAGAGGGTGGTGCAATCAGCTAAAAGGATCATTTAACCTGAGCTCCCTGACCTGCAGTGCATCTTCAGCAAGCAGTGCTGGACCAAAGCCAGGAAGACAGTGAGGAACCTCGGCCAACCTAACAATGAACTATTCTCTTTTTTTTTTTGCGGTCAGGGAAGCTCTTTGACTTTCTAAAGGTCAACACAGAGAATGTAGAGGAGCTTCTTCCCACAGGTCATCCGGACCCCCAATCAGGAGGATAAACAGTTTTATGACCATTTGGTTTAGATAGGTCTGCATGTACACTGAATGTATATATTTCTGCTACACTACACATTACAATTGTATACTATTTTTATATGATTCAGCACATTTTTATTTGCATATATTTTGTCTGAACATATTTTTATTTTATAACATGATCTATATTTTCAATCTAGTCTTTGTATCATATAGAAACAGACTGTCAAAACATTTTACTGCTAGTTGAACAGTGTATGATTTTGAATGTAATAAATACACTTTGATTTGTTTCAATTTGTTTAGAAACAATTAAATCCAACTCAGCCTGTTACCAGCTTGTTAATCAAGTTCATCCACATGATATTTTTCTGGGTGATGGTGTGTCATTTCTACTCTATTTGCTTTTCGGATCTGGCCCATAGTGTGTCATGGTGTATAATACAGCCTTTTGTTATCTCTCTTATTCGAGAAGAACACATAATCCCCACTGAAAACAATATATTTCAGAGACACATGGATTTCCGTACTTGCTTGTGTATAGGAGATTAATAAAAAGGCTTATTATATTGATCAGATATGCAACACAGTTTGTACTGTGTGGAAATGATTGTGATCTTTATTTAATCTATTCACAGCTTAATAGATCCTGGCACGATGTATTTGTATTATTAGCCCATAGAAGTTTCATCTATATGCGTTGCAATATTAAATATTGATTATACTTCAGGAAAGATAACATTTATCTGGTGAGCAGTTGCAGCATATTTTGTCTACAGAGCTGTGTTTGTTTTCTTTCTTTTTTTTTTTTACAATGTATATTCTATATGAGCAGGGGTTCCCTGCATGACTCTCTTCAACACAGACTGAAGAGATTGTTAAAAAGGGAATACAATTTTAATTAGACACATGGAGATACACTTATCTGATATACTGCTGAGCTCTAGATGAATGGTTTGGGGCCCAAGTTGTCACTTACTCAAGCCATTATATAAAAAAAGAAGAAAAGCAAGAAAGAAAAATATGATAAATGAAAAAAAGGTGGAATCCATGGAGCATTGTTTTTAATTTTCTCTTCCAACTCCCAGTACGCCAGTATGTTGCCATGGAAATGAGAGGATTCGGCTCCATCTGTGTCTGGCGTCTTGCATCTTGGTGACAGAGTGTTTAAAAGAGACAGTGCAGCATTTACAAGTAAAAGTAATTAACTGACGCACAGTGCTGCCTGCCAAGCCCATAAATGCCATCCAGTGCCAGTGTCGAGAGGTGAGACAGTGACATTTCTGCCAGCAACTGAGAAAGCGTCTGTCTGACTCTCTTTACAACCCACTGTTGAAAGTGACTGCCATCACCACTGTTGTCATTTGACTGATCTGTCGCTGTACAAACCTTTTGTGTTTTTAAGTGAGATCTTAAAGGGGAATTTTACTGTTTTTTTCTGCCGTGGCTGAGGCATAAACACACTCATTCAGAGTAGTTTGATGTGAAATTTCATTGTTTTATTTTAGAGAAGCTTTCTGACTTAAGCTTTACAATGGTGATGACAAGCCTTCAACACATTTATAGCCATTTTATTTACCTTACCAAAATTACCACTAAACCTACATGTGTCTTTCTTTAGTTTTATGATCATTTGGTTTAGATAGGTCTGCATGTGCTTTACTGCCATTAACGAATTCATATTCTTCATATTCACATTCTTCATATAATTCATTATCTTCTGGACTAAAACGTTAAAACTATCATAAAAAACAAAGTCTCTGACATCAAACAGTAAATTCCTAAACCATACTGTATATATCTCCAAATATTTGTGGACAGCCCTTCTAATGAATGCATTCAGCCACAACCATTGCCGACACAGATGTGCAAATGCACATAAAACATGTCTTATCCCTATAGAGAAGTATTGTCAATAGAATAGGACTTTCTGGAGCAGATAAACACAAACCTATTTTCACCACTAATCAACCCATTCACAAACATCAATCTATTTGCACCCCTAATGCCAGGCATGGGCTAGATGGGTATAAATCCTTGCAGGGGTGCACTGTAGATCAGTGGAACTGTGTGCTTTGGAAAGACGGTGCTCCATCCAATACTTTTGAGATGAGCTGGACAATTAATCTGTCCGTGTCATCTTGGTAAACACATGTAAAAATGTCCCTTAATGTAATTCACCATGCAAATATGTGGTTTAGAACATGGTATAAGTTACTTTAGTGTGAAAACACTTCTTTTCAGAGCTAAATGAAACTTTTTAAATGTTTATGTAGCTTTTTGACATAAGGGTTTTGGCATGTACTCACAGAGATGAGATCCCAGTCCAGTGTTTGTTAGCACCATTAACCTAGCATCTCACAATCTAGATTAATGAAGCAAACATCATCTATTAAATGTCTTGGTCAAATGACTGTTTATGTTTATTAGATTTTCTTTCACCAAAGTATTCTTTAACCTCTAACATCTGTTTTCCATCACCATCATAGTGAAAAATCCTGACTCAGTTTGTGTAGAATGTATCGTTTCATAGCAAACCCCAAATTATTATACTTGCATCATTTGAATCCTTTGCAGAAAATCTGTGAAATTCCTTCATCAGTTAATCATTTTGGTCTGATGGACAATTTTATGTTTCTATTGCCTCAAATCTTCATTGATCCATGTTCTTTTTTTCCCCTTTTCACTCACTGCTTATTTCTAAACAGGCAGATGACTGTCCTTGGCAGAGACGGAGATCTGATTGGCAGAGAAAGAACATTTAAATGAATTTTACGTTAAATGAAAGTTCAGTTAATAAAATCTAATGTTGCTAAAAATGAATGAAAGTCTGTAGTCAGCAATTAGCACTGCAAATGACTAGCTTCCATTAAATGTTGGCCTTGTTAGAATGTTTGGTTTTGCCATCTTTTTAAGAACCTTCCAACCCAGACAGCAGCAGGGCCAGTTGGGCCCTCTTTGACTCCAGACTTTGGCTGGCTGTGGCAGTGCTGGGACACACAAACACAAACACAAATTTCTGCTACATTAACACGGTCATCTTCACCATTTCTAATATTCAGGTGCTGGCTAATTTTTTATTACTGAAATACATGTGTGTACCAGTAGCAGTAAGGAGAAAGCACTACTTTATCTACGTCCTTTCCTCTAGGCTTTACATCTCAATACTAAATGTTTCATTTATCTCTTGATGCGTTGGCATTTTAGGGTGCTAAAATATTTTTGAATATTTCAGCTAAACTTTTCACAATATCAAAGGACTGCATATTCTATTATCTGCCACCTTATGTCACAGTATTTTCATGGTAAAGTATTTATTTTATAAGTTCCGAGTCCTACACAATGTTGAGTTTTCTATTTAGAACAAAAAAAGCATTTGAACTACAGCCCTCAGACAACATGTTGGATTCATAATTCTATATTTTACTAGCATCTTAAAGAGTATATCCACCCTGAATATTAGCAGGCCTCCCTCTTTCTCAGCACATTAAAAAATGTTATGTCAAGGGGGTTGATGATGGGAAGGGTAATATGTAGCCAGTTAGAGGCTTTTCTGCTTTGTACAACAATGTACAACCAGCCCACATGATATAGTGGAACAATTTCATCATCCATTATGGTGGAGTTACAGACAGAGCAGAATGAATTTTCAGTATTTCATCAGATTTAATTTACTACTTATTTGGTATAAACAAATGTAGCTATAGTAGCCTTTACACATGCACAGATGCAGTATGAAACAAATACTTGTTCATACATGCTGTAGAATCAAAGATCTTCCTTTTACTTCCTAGACTTGTGCTATCCACTGCAATAACTGCATATGAATACATGATATAATTCGTTTGTAGAGTGGGCTACAAGTTTAGCTTTAAGTTCATGGGTAAAGAAAATAATTAGGTGTGTGCTTACTTACACTGGGAATGGCTGAAGCTAATTGTGGTCAAATCACTTTGATGTTCTTTAGGCATAACAAGTACATCACTTTGTGGTAAGAAGCCAAAGGCCAGATGCAAACTTCACAGCATGTAAAAGAACAAAGTGCTGGCTGTATTGGAAATGTCAAACACGTTAGACCAAATGATCACCCAGTACATCTAATTTCAGCACACATTTCCAGCAGTAACGGTGACATGACATCTTAATTAAATAAGGGCCGCATAGAGCATGAACTGAGGTCTGTTCTTGATAGTCAGAAAGAAGATTGAATAAAATCAGTTTGAACCTTAATTTAATCAAACTATAATGTGTTTTAAACCTGCCACCAGTAGCTATTTATATAAATCAGATAACGCTTTGAAACGGCCTATGTGGCACTTTGTACAAGGTGAATGCAATCTTAGACAGGGAATTGGGATTGCTGGTAATAAGTACCTAGACTGCTTTCTGAATGAGACACAATACAGGACAGATAATCAGAACAGAGACACATCAGAAAAGGCTGGTTTCTTTTCTTTATGCTAAATCTAAAATAATAATAATTTCATTAGTCATTTAAATAGCAATGAGTTATATATTGTATGTATTTACATACATGTGTTACGGTAGTGAGCTTGGAGGCAGAGCCGAATGTAAATGCAGATAGAAAATTGAATAGAAATATCAAAACCACCAAACAAAACAAAATAAATAATATTTATAAGCACAAGACCAGGCAAGGACCACTGTGGGGTTCCTTGGTCAGACTGCTGTACTTAGTAATACTGATTTGGCAAGTTTGACTCGGGAGTACAAACTCCCAAGGACAGGAGGACGATCAGCAATCATTTTGCAATTGGAACAACAGCGTGGTGCGTAATGCATTCTGGGATATTTGACTGTGCCAAGTCCACACAAGTCATGTCCTGATGCATCCTCAAGAACACTGGCCTTTGGACTGCACTTGGGTTGCAGTTGATGAGTCCACAGAACACAAGAACAATCGCAGATTGAGACTCAAAAACTGAAACAAAGGGGCTACACATACACAGACACTGACAAGAAACACCTGAGGAACATAATGGGAGGGCAGGGTTACTGGGACTCACAGGTGGGAACACTAATGACAAGGCAGGGCTAGGGCGGAAACAAGGGAGAAGACAAGAACCCAAACTAAACAAAGCCATGTGCTGAAGAACAAATGGGGAAAAACAAGAGAAAACAGAGCAGAAGGGCACAAACGACATGAACCAACACAAATGTCATAAGTAGACCTCTCAGTGACAAGTCGTCCTTTTTTAGATTAAATAACCAATTATCAGACTCTCAGTAACATAACTAACACCTCAACTAAGACCTCAAAATCCTCAACCAGCTGTTATAGACCTGCTGCTAACACCAGTCTGGAATTTAACTGGATTAAGTTTAAGGGGCTTGGGTGAACCTTAGGTTTAGGTTTTGGGTTGAGGTTAAGGTTAGGATTAGGGCCAGGATGAAGGAAAGAAATAGGTTTTATATTAAGTTTAGGACCAGATGAGATTTATAATTAGGTTGGTGAGGTTGAACTTAGATAGGGGCCAGGGTTAAGGTTAGGTTTGGAGTAAGGCTGTGTTAGGTTTTGCTTAATGGAAGTGGAAATGAACTTGAACTTGATGATGCAACATATCGGCAGTAAATGATGCAATGTACAATAATGCATCAACAGAACATTACCTCAATGTATTGGTATGTGCTTCACTACTGCTACTTCCCTGACATGCGGTTGATATTTTACTGATACTCAGAGTTCATTAATCCTCGACAAAGGACCACTCAAAATAAAGTGTTACCCAAAAATCTCACTAAACTTTAATCTATTAGGCCCATCAAAATAAGTTTAAAAGTTTGTCACTTAATTAATTGTTGGTTTTAGTATTATTCCTGGGTCACAAAATAGAAAGGAAGGTTAGATGCATCACTATAATTGATGTCAAGTGCTTTTACATACTTTGAATGAATTGTCAAATTAATATGAAATGGATTTAGTCAAGCCTGTCTCCAGAATGCTATTTTCAGAACCCATGAGAATAACATGTATTAATATATTATTTTAATCAAATTTCTGTTATTTAAAAAAAGAAAATGCTCTTGGGAACAAGAAATGAGACGTGGCATGATAGCTATGCTATGCACGGATGCCATTAGATGCTATGGGGGAGATACTGTATATACCTGCAGGCCTTCATACAGAGTTGTTTTAGATGTAATGTAAATAGTTATGCATGGGAAACAAATTGCAAGGGCAGGTTAAACCTAAAATGTTTGCCTGTGGTATATTTGAGCCCCTTTGTTTGGCAGATAACAACACTCGTTAACAAGCCAAGCCTTTCAGGAACAGCTTATTCTCCTTTGTAATAAAAAAATGAAACCATTAACAGCACTTCAGTGACTGTGGTATACTCCTGGTTCCTAAATTTGCAATATTTGGAATAGTTGAATGCAACACTCTTCTCTGTTTTTGGCACAGCTACACTGTATCACTTAAATATTTATAAACTACGTTGTATCACTCTTCTATAGTTAAATTTTATGAATTTAAATAAATTGGATCTACACTGCTTCACTTCTACATTTGCAATCTGCATTACACTGCCTTACTCCTCTATACACTACTTTATCCTGTTTTTGTTGGAATAACAGCCTCTATTGTCCAGGGAAAGCTTTCTACTATATTTTGGATCAATGTTGTGAGGATTTGATTGTATTCAGCAACCAGAGCATTAGTGAGTTCAGGATATTGGATGATCACCACCCCACCATAACCCCAGCTCCCCAACTCATCCTAAACATATTGGATGGAGCATCATCATCCCAGAGAACAAAGTCATGGTGCCAATAGGTTCATGTTCATCTGCTCCAAAGAGTCCTGTTCTATTAGCAATACTTCTCTACAGGGAGTAGGGAAGCTGTGTGAGAGTGCATAAGCAAATCTGTGTCAGCAATGGGTGCAACTTAAAATAGCTAAATGCATTAATTAAAAGGGGTGTCCACAAACATTTGGACATATAATGTATATTTGCAATCTTTGTGTTTGTATTGTAAACCTTTACACAAAAAAGCTTTACCAAATCCATAAACCACAAATTTTGAGTGTTAACCAAAGAATGGTGTGTCTTATATGACCATTCCCAACCTACCTGTTGTGTTACCTAGGAAACAAGGAAAATTGGTTGGGCTAGGGCCCAGTTTCCCAAATGTTTCATAGTAGTAAGGTTACCTTATTTAAAGAGAGGGTGTTTAATGTGAGTTTGTTCTTTATGCTAAAATGTTTCAGTGAAAGCCAGTCCTGAATAGTTGTGCTGTTTCTTTAGGTTAGGACAACAGAAAAGTGCATTTTTAGAAAAAGCAAATCAGAAAAAAGGTTCTACAGGAGTTTTAGATGTGTGTGAAATTGGACATGCATTGGACGGATCTCTGGTATAACCTAATCAAAACTTCATTAAAACACACACAATGATAAAGGCTACTCTTCTTTTATCTAAATGAATAGACAATTTGACATGCAGTTTAAGAGCCTGCCCTAAGCTCAAATCATCATATGCACTGCATCAGTGCACTCCATATGTGAAAGTTACCCTCCATACCGACTTCTATCATGCCAGTGTGCTCCCTTAAGCATGGACAATGACGTTACAGCACATAAACAGCCACGTGATGAACTGAGGCACACAAAAGAGCATTCAGGACCACATCTGTCACACAAGTTCAGCCCACAGAGGTCCTGGCCTATCTTCAACCTCTCAAAGTATCACTCTGTTGCGTATCTCTTATGTGCCCTTTAAAGATTATTATAATAATCTCTGCTCAGTCTGTCGAGCTCACTGTAGGAGCCATTGTTCTTGCAGGTAACATTTTGTCCTAGCTGAAGTGAAACATAATGGAGTTTAGAGTTCTGCCGCCCACTTCTTTATTTGATTGGCAGTTTAGTGACACTACTAACCCTCCCCTCTAAATCAGAAGGCTTTTCAGAAGTGTGGAGAAATCCTTTCAAACAATTACCAAAGACTTGCCATGGCAATGTGTCTGGGGGGGTTCTAAAGCCTGTGACTGTGTGTGTGTGTCAAGACATGGATATAAGATCTCCAAAAGCATGTGAGTTCACTATCTTGCTTCCAAAAGTGGTACACAGCTCAGTGGGAACTCTGTCAAAGGAACAAGCACTCATCTTTTGAGAAATATAATCATTTTAACACTATGGTTATTTCAGCATTGTCAGAACAAAACCTGTTATCTACAAAAACAGGAACTTTTAGAGACCAGAAAAAGTGTTCTTGACACACTATAAAGGTTAGCTGGTTTAAAGAATGAAATGAAAATGGAAAAAACTACATAAGAAATGTATAAAAGAACAGAAATCCTGATCAGTAAGATACCTGTTCTAAAATGCAAGACTGACCTATGTTAGAAAAGTTAGCAAACCAGAAATAGATTTGACTGCTTGGCATTTCTCATCTACTGACAGGCTGGAAGATCTCCTATGTAGCTTTTATTGTTGCCCAATAGATTACAGTTTACATTATTCAAATAGGAGGCCGAATTGACTTATTTGCCTTATTTGCACAGGAATGAAGCATCTCTCCCTATCAACACTCACATATGGGGTCAGAAAGTTGCTTTTGATATTTTGCTCATTATCAGACCATGATGACTCAAATATAGGATACAGTTATATGCTTAATGAATAAAGCCTAAGGCATGTCACCAATTGTAATTAGCAACTGCCAGCCCAAACAGACTTTCAAGTTGCAGCCGGGACTGATGTCATATCAAAGTTTACTGCTTTTCAGTTAAACATTCTGGTAATAGTACACTATTTTTAAAAAAAAAATCCAAAAAACATTAACTTAATATTTCAGAGTTTATCACAACTGGTTTGACAATTCTTTACAAGTGTTTTAAGGCAAACCTAACCAAAATGTGTCCCACTTTCTATATCCCAGCTCATTGATAGCATTGTCAGCAGTTGATAACAACGCATTATAGAGTATTTATTGTATCCAAAAATCATGGAAACACTTCCACAGATAGACGTTGGACAGTACAGTAACTGATCTAATGAGACACAAATAGATAGAAGTGCTATAAAACTGTGTACAACCATCTTGGATTTTAAACTTGCCGTCCTCTACTTTTTAAGTAGGAAATCCAACTTGTGGGGACATCCAGATAACCTTTTTTTAGAAATGTTTTATGTCTGATTAGCTACAGAGGATGTGTTTATAACTTCTCAATAAAACAAATATGCATATACAGTATTTTGTTGATTTCTGGTTACAGAAAAAAAAAAAAAATAATATATTATATGAATTTTAAATTTATGGTGGAAGCTTATGGAGGCAAAAACTAAACTAAATAATCCTCATTTGTATTAATGTATATTACTCTTGGTTTTAAAATTTATCTACAAGTAATTACATTTCTGTTTCCTCTGTTTCTGTAGTTTTGCAGATGTTCTGCATGAGCAAAAAGAAACCTCTTGTGATTCCAGATTTCCAGATTTTGGGCAGTAAATTCCCATATGAGTGGATAGGACTTCTGTTTGCATTTCTTCTGTTCTGCATTCAAAGCAAGCACCTGTAAAGAACTGAATTGGAACCGCTAAACTGTATGTATTACTCACCATATGGTGATTGTTTGCACAGATAGCATCATTTGGCTAATGATGGGATTTCATAATCTCCTCATGTTCAAATCACACATCTTAGGTGTCTGACAGGAACAGATCACACATGAATCCTCAATGAATAATAAAATTAACTATACATTAATTGTGCTAATCATAAATAAGGTACTAATTTTAAAATAAGTAATATGTTTTGAGATTATTAACTAAATAATACTTTGAATATAGAGTCAGTTTCCCTGACAGATAGTACTAATCAGTCTTTGAACTTGTGTGTGAATGTCAGTGTTATACATTCTCAGAAGGGGGGTGGTTTACTGCTGTGTTTTGCACAATCTATGGTTACTTATCAATAAGTAGCAGTCTCTCGTATAGTCTGGTATTGATCTGTTGATTCATATTGCTTTATTAATTCACTTAGTCTTCCCCATTACATGTACACATGTGGACAAAATTGTCGGTACCCTTCGGTTAATGAAAGGAAAACCCACAATGGTCACAGAAATAACTTGAATCTGACATCTGAAGTAGTGATAAATAAAAATGCTAAGAAATTAACCAATGGAAGTAAAACATTGCTTTTCAACCATGCTTCAACAGAATTATTAAAAAAAATAAACTCATCAAACAGGCCTGGGCAGAAATGATGGTACCCTTAACTAATATTTTGTTGCACAACCTTTTGAGGCAATCACTGCAATCAAACGATTCCTGTAACGGTCAATGATACTTCTGCACCCTCTGTTTTTCTGGGTTCTTTTGTTACCATTCATATTATCCATCTCTTTGATTTGTCATCAATTTTCCTCCTGCGGCCACGTCTAGGGAGGTTGGCTACAGTCCCATAGACCTTAAATTCAAAACATCAAGCTGCTTGGACATGGTCTTATAACCTTTACTTTTAACATGCTTGTCTAATCTCATGCTTTCTTTCTAATCTCCTGAGACAACTCTTTCCTTCACTTCCTCTCGTCCATGTTGAGTGTGGTACACACAATGTCACCAAACAGCACAGTGACTACCTGTAGCCCTGTATATAGGCCCACTTACTGATAACGAGATTGTAGACACCTGTGATGCTAATTAGTGGACACACCTTGATTTAACATGTCCCTTTGGTCACATTATTTTCAGGGGTACCATCAATTTTGTCTAGGACTGTTTAATGAGTTTACTTTTAAAAATAATTCTGTTGAAGCATGGTTCAAAATCAATGTCTGATTCAATTTGTTCATTTTCATAGATTTTTTATTTATTATTACTTTTGTCAGATTTCTGTTATTTCTGTGACCATTATGGGCTTTTCTTTCATTAACCGAGGGGTACCAACAATTTTGTCCATGTGTGTACATGGTAGGTCCATATTTTGGTTTTTACACCAGATACAAACTAAAGAACATTAATACATAAAAAATTACTGATTTACTATCCGGCTAACTGGTCTATTTTCACTCATATATGTTACAAGCAAATATTTATTTTGCCAGTTTAACAAATGGTTGCACATAGATAACATTTTATGCAATTCTGATTAGATGCATTACTTAAATTCCACAAATGATGGTGACCCTATAATAAGTGCTTAGAATATGCCATTCCAGTGTTTTTTTTCCAATGTTGTCTAACGAGCAGCTCGTACTGTGACTGAAAAGCACTCCTCCAGGCTGTGGCATTTTTAAACCATGCATTTAGGTGGAAAAACAAACATTCAGGATGAGTGCACACAAATAAGTGCTATACATCATTATAGCTGATCGATCAAAACTGAGGATGCCATGTCTGTAGCCATTCATTCAACATGAAAGAAAATCCTAGTTTTGGCTGTTTCAAACTTACTTTAATTTCCTTTATTTACATGTTTTGCTATTATTATACAGCTTTACCAAGCACTTCATTAGGAACATGTGTATACCATCTCATTCATGCAGTTATCGAATCAGCCAGTCATGTGGCAACAGAACAGTTCATAAAACTATGCAGATATGAGCCAAAAACTTCAGGTAATGATCACAGCAACCATCAGATTGAGCAAGAAAATCTGTTGTTGGTGCCAGACAGGCTAGTTTGAAGTTTTTTGATAACTCTTGATCTCCTGGGATTGTCATGTGCAGAATGTACTGCAGTGGGGACAGACTTACCAGAACTGGACAGTTGAAGACAGCAAAATGTAGCTTGTTCTGATGAATCCCAATTTCTGTCACACAGACACACAGATGGTCCATAGACCCAGTCATGTTAACAAGGACCAGAATCTCAAAGGAGTGCTTCTAACATCTTGTGAAATGCAAGAAGAATTGGAGCAGTTCCGAGAACAAATTTAGGAGCTACCAATTACTAATATAGTGTTCCTAACAAAGTGCTTGACATGAGAATGTTGTTAAACAAAAATCCCTAAACATATAGGCTTCCTAAACTTAAGCATCTTGCCACAGCAGGCATTAAAATGGTAATTGATTTTTTGTATGTTACCTCTTATGACTTAATTAACCCCTTTATTCCCCTAGACCCTGCACACTGTCATTATCAGTCTAGTCCCTAAACTAGAACCCTGTGGGATCCCTCAAGATATGCTAAACCAAATGGTTGACCAGTATATTTGCAATAGTTTCTACAATAGGATTTATAACCTTTCTTTTGAGGAAAGAAAGAATAAATAAGGCAAGGCCTAGCTCCATGTACATGTGTGTACACAAGTGTGGTTGTTTTCCCGGTATGGTCTTTAATAATGATCTTTGTGCTAAGAGACTTTTGTCAAACTCAAGCCTGACTGTCAATGAAGACATTGTTGTACATTATTCATTGTGAGAAAATTAAAGTGTGAGCTGAATGTTCTGTTGTCTCTGCTCACTGATAGTGAGCAGGGCACTCAGGTTTTAAATTGTAGGAGAACTTTAGTTCCCCCCTCACCACATATGACAGATTACCCACCAAACAATGTTGACCTGGTGCTGGGGATGTCACAGTATGGTTTGGTCTGAATCTTTGCTCACTTGCAATTTCACTTTAGATACAGCTTGCTAACTGCTGCAACATTTTCTTGAAATATTGTTCTTGGCTAAAGTGCTGCAAGTACAACCTTACCGTCCATTTTTCTGCTTTTTTCACTTCTTCACAAAAGGAATAAGAACGGATGATCACTGACATTCTTACCTGACTCTCTGACTCATGGACCTATTTTCTAAAAGTTGACCCAGAAATACAATGTGCTAGCAAGGTGGAGTGGTGGATGAAGACTGTTGTGGTGGACACGGTCACTGTTGTTGTGATGGTATGTTTTGACACTTCAAGCTACAGCATTTAAGAAGGTTTAAAAATCGTAATACAAACTGTGAAAATGCACATAAAACATTTAGAATGGTTTATTTTGCTGTGGTCAAATTTGAAAAGCCTTGTGTATGTTGAATGAATGCACCATCTTGTCTATTGCAAATGTTACAGAAACAGTTCTGATGTCTGACCTAGATATCTGTATTATGGACTGCATGGCACATACTAAAGCAGGTTTGATTAGAATGGATTTCATCCAAAAGCCCCTTTATACTTTTTCTAAGCATGTTCTAAATGTGCTAAATACAAAACACATCAATTGGTAATAAAGGTAATTTCCGATTAAGGTTCTTGTTGTGCACTAAATATTCATTTTTGCTGACCACATACATAGGATTGACTAGTCTTATTAAATAAACATTTGTGAAATGTTAAATTGGTATCATGAAGACCTTGCAATTATATGTAGTTCAGTTTTACATATGTGTAAAGTATTTATCAACTTTACATATTTTCTATATGGTCTCTGTCTGGCAAAATCACATTTTTTTTTACTTTTTGCCAAAATGTGAATCTGGCAGTATTTCTTCAGATTGCCTCAGATTTTAATTATAAATAAATGGACCAACGAAATGCTCTAAATGGCTTGGACTAAATCTTTTTACATTGACATCCATTGAAAGTTGCATGACAGCAACAATATGCAAGCATACATTATATATGTACATGAGTATGTGTGTATATGTATATATGTAAATGTATGGGTTTTTTTTTATGAAAATGTACGCTTTAAAGCTAAACCATAGTCAATTACTCTTATTTCTGAATTATAATGGTTTATAAAGGACTGAAATAAACATTTTGTCTATCATCCAGTTACTTTGTTACATGGCCTGAAGCCTAATCAAACTGTCCAGACTTCTGTGCGCTAATGTTTTTCAGCCGCAGAGAAGAAATCACTAATGGGTTGACCGCACTCAAGACATTCTATCAAAGGTGATGATAAAGTGACAATTAGCCCTGTTGCTAGCCACAAGCTCCATTTTAACCTTTGGGTGAAGATGAAACAGCTTGAAAGAGCTGCACCAAAGGTAAACAAAGACAAAATTACACAGGAGCAGAACTTCTAATTGAGAGAGATTTCCTTTTGATGTAACTCCAGAGATCTGAGAGGCGCCGCTTGCGTACTAATTACAGAGCCATGGAAGGCAGATAATCAGTGCCATGCTAATGAGCCTTGTTTACCGCTATCTGATGTCAAAGCGGCATGGATGAGGATCCAAAAGAGAAGCTGGGGTGAGGAGATCTTGTGAAATGTGATCAATATGATTCTGGAAAGGGAAAAACAATATGTCATGGGTCATTTTTGTGTTATCTACTTCATTATCTGGTGCAGAAGGAATCAAATAATCAATGTTCAAGAAATGTATTACAGGTTGTTTATGTTTTTATGTAACAATTTAAGGTGTAAAAGATGTGTGTAGCTATGAACATAAACATATAAACAACATGTAAACAAACTAAACATTATAGCAACAGAATGAATGGGCTATGTAAATGATGTGGTAGAATTGCAGATAGTAAATTTTCTTGAAAGTATGTTGAAATGTCCTCTAGATACGAATTTAGATTCAACATTTATTGCAAACATTACCACAATGTTTGCAATAAATGTTTATACTTAATTTTTGATTACTTCACTTTTCAGTGATATGTAAATACCATGTAAAATATTATATGTAATCCTTATTGCATCACCCTTGATTAAAACTGGAAGCCATCAGCATTTCCACTGGTGCAATTTTCTGCATTTTGTTTTATACATTCCACATGAAAGCACTAGAATAAGTACTACTCAGGCATGAATGTGTGTCTATGTGCGTGTGTGTGTACATGCACACAAATGTTTAATTACTTCAGCCTTTCAAAAGAAAGTGCACAGAGCAGAGAAATAAGGCAGTAATTTCAATCAAGGCACATTGAATCAGGCGTGAATAAATAATTAAATAAATAAATATAAATTTCAAAACATTTCATTTTTTGTGGCTCATATCACTAATACCTACTGCTGTGATAATATGATTTTGGAAAGTCCAGTCTCATACATTTCCATATAAATTGTGTCCATGAACATGACCAAAGCAATTTCAGATGGACATTCAATATTAAAATATCCTCTTGAACCTTTGAAGAGCAGGCATTAAAAGTTGTTCACCAGTCTTAAAATGTTTCATTGTTTATAATGTTATCAGACTCTCTTAGGCAATCAGACAATCGCATTCCTTTCACCACTCATGAAACAAACAGCTGTGAAAGCTGTGATTTTTAGGTTGTTATGAAAAGGGGAGGCATGAACAGAATCAAATTTTGTGAAATAATTTGAGTGTGGGATTCCGGTGGGAGCACAGTGTGGTCAAGGGAAAAGGGGCAAAAAGGAATTAACCGAGTTTGTCTATAACACAAAGCTTTCCCAATGGAGCCTCTCCCATTCATATTTGATTATCAGCAATTTAAACAGGATGTTTATGATCTCAAAAGACTCCAAGTCTCTACGGCACAAGCCTCCATTCAGACCCATCAGAATGTGGAGCACAGCATCCTTGGGGAAAGTATGCGCAAATTTTGGCTCCCAAATATAGTAAACGTCACTGTGCAGTACAACGTGTTTCAGCCCAATTAATGGCCTAAAATACGGGACATTGTTTTGAAATCAGTTGCAGTGCACGAATATATCACTAGCGCTCTTCTTTCATCCTTCTTTTTTGTCAGTTCGTCAAAGCCAATATACTGAATTACACTTTCACAATGTCCACTGAATATACCACAAATGCATCCAGTTGACCGTCCATGTAATCTCTTCATTTTCACAATGTATGAATGAACAGATCTGTGTGTAAACATGCAGAAAGAGTGCCATGTATGTGACAGAGGATGGCAGTGAGACAAAACGAAATAGCAGAAAGCAGAGTACCACAAATGCTGACTTTTTCTCTCCTACCTTTGTGCAAGCAGGCCTGAGCTAATCATCAGTGACAGCTACAGTGTGTATCCCACAGACCTCAGCAAGACGCTTATCTTGCTTCCCCTTCCTCCACCCACTGGAAGATGCTAACTGAATAAAAAAGTGATGAAGCCATTGAATGTACCAAGTAACTGCCATTGCCATATGAGGGTCTTGCTCTAAAAGACTATACATGCTGCCACTGAAATGAAGCATAGCTTGTTCGAACCACTACAAATAGTAACTAAAGTTCTCCAAGACTGCAGATGACACCCTATGGTTTGAGGCAACTGTGATAGGTATACACATGTGATGTATAGACTATAGCCAGTCCCGGACACTGAATATAGGGCAGTGGCAGCTCCCTGGTTGAAGCACTCGGTTATTGATCACAGGGTTGTGGGTTTGATACTCAGGTCTAATAAGCTGCCTCTGTTGTGCCCTGAAGGGACTTAACCCTTCTCTCCAGAGGCCTGACCCTGCACTCTGATCTTGGCTTTATAAGGGGCAGATGTGGCCTAAACCTTAGAGAAGTGGTCTTAAGACCAAAAGGTTGCTGGTTCGATCACCTGGACTAGCAGGAAGTAGGGGCGGGGCAGTGAAGGAACAGTACTTTTACCTCTCTCAACATTAATGGTTGAAGTAAATTTAAAATCTTAAATTTTCGGAATGTAACTACAACGCACAAGGAAGAAAAAAGTGAAATTCCCTTCATGAAATGAATTATGTCACAATACATAAAGCTGCAAAAATTGTCTGTTTTGAATTGACTGTTTTTTAAAAAGGGACTAAAAGGGAAAGATCATTTTCCAAAACTTGTTTGTATTGTTTCAGACACAATAAAGAACACACAATTAGAGCAGATGCAATTGGCATTTATCAGTCTTAAAGAATAACACACATCAGCATGTGTAATTATAAGGTATAAAGTGTCAGGCCCTCGTATCGCGCCTTCCCCCAGGACGATCCCGGGTCGGCACCCACAGGCCCATATAAGGACTTCCGCCTTGTTTCCTGTTGATTTGTGTTTGATTCATGTTCATGTGTTGCACCTGGGACTGGGAGCATTTAAGGGACTGCCTGACTGCTACTCACTGCTGTGAATTGATTCCCCATGTGGCGGTGGTATGTTTATGTTGGCATCTCCTAGTCTGGTTCTAGAGGCAAGCGCATTACGTCACTTCCTGCTCATGCGATGCAAGCTCATGAGGCAGTCACGGCGTACTCAGGTTGGGCTTGCCTTGTTATCTAGTTATCTGGCTCTCCAGTTATCCCTTCTGTTTTCACAGAGCGCTGCTCTGGTTCATAGTTCTAGTTTCCCCTGTATCCCAAGCTAGGCTTGTGTTTTTTGTTTGCCCCCCTCCTTAGTTTATCTCACTGTTGTATCCTGCTCATCCCCTGTTGTTCCCAGCTCCTCCCAGTCCCAGGTTTGTTGTTTTCACCATTTGGTTTGTCATGTTCTGTTGGGTTTCCTGTTTTGGCCATTAGTTTGCTCATTGTTTTCATTGCACCCTCTTTAGTTTCCCTGTTGTGTTTAAATAAAACCTTGCTTAGTGCCATCTCTGCAAGTTTTCATCCCGCCTGTGTCTGGCTGCACACACCATGACCTAAAGCATGGCTAGCACTATTGTCATTGCGAGATGGGGGAGTATGAGCCTATGAATGGGTATCGGCACTGACTAAACCGCAGAGAAAACTGGGGGAAAGCAGATTGGAAAACTCATGTAAAAATCTTGTAAATAATATTAATGACTGTGCACTTAAACTTTTTAGGCACTTAAAACCACACACATTTTATAAGTAGGTCTCAGGGGAAATATAAAATTCAAGAGACATCAACTACTCTTCCCCACCTCAGACAGTTGCTAAATTATCAAACTCAAACAGTGCAAGGCATGTTTGAACAAATACATGCAGTAACTGTATTTCTTCAAAACCTCAGTGGAAACCTTCTGGTATGAGGCAACTGTGAGAGGTAGGATTTCATAAGGTTAAAGAAAATTTTAATAATTTAAGAGCTGGCATCTTTTCATCTCTAGAGTAATAGCCTGCAATAATATTTCTTAGACACCAACAAAAACAACGGATGATGATGACAATAAGAACAATGAAAAAATGTCCAGGGCACCCACAGAATGCACTGCAAATAATACAATTATTACGTAGTAGTAGTTTAGTAGGGTAATATGCAAATCCTTTTTTATTTATATAAACCAGTCATTGGAAATTGGACATTGGAAATGTGCTGAAATGAGTAACATACATGATGGTGCACTTTGATTCATGTCTTCTGAACAAAAACAGACAGTAAAAGAAGTGTAAAATATATTCCTGTAGTTTTAGACACTAACAAAATGCAAAATTATAAGTGTTCCTTTTAGTTAGACCTTTTTTACATTTTCAGACTTTTGAGAAAGAATGTTATTGATGAAGAAATATCAGAAGAATGTTTGTTTTACTGGCAAAGTCTAAATACTGGCATGGTTGTGACAGGTATCAAAATCCATACAAACATCCATCCAAATAGAGTGTCAACAATAGTAGGAAATATCAAACCTGAAACAGGATACAGCAAAGCCAAAGGGTGCTACTGTGGGACCAATACAATCTGTGGATTCAGATAAATAGCCTTACACTCTCACTCTATCTTGATGTTTTGCCCTTGAAAGTTTTCTGGCATCTCATTCCAAATGTCAATGAGAAGAGGAGCTGCCAAGTTTTGAATTAATGGATTCTGAACAATGAATCCATCCTTCACTAGAAAGGCTTGGTCAAGTGCATTCCCCTGATACTCACGATTCAATTATTAGAAGACAGCAAATATTAATGTGATCCAAGGATCATTGACACAGAATCTGAAAAATGAGTAGGGCTATATCTGCCTGTATGAATTATTTTCATATCCTGTTCAATGTGACTATGTTGAGCATGATCATATGCAACACCTTTCTGCTAATGTGCTAATGTGCTAATAGACTATACAACTCACTGCTTACCAAGAAGGCATCACAACCAAAGGTAAGGTATGTGAGCCAAAGCCAACAAATTAGAACACGAAAAGGCCTGACATTAGGTTATTTGAACTACAGTCTCTGAAAGTTCTTTAAATCTTTGAGGACACTGAGTACCTCACCTCATTCAGGTATTACAGCCAAGGCAGATAAAAAGCTTTTGTGGATTAAGCAGTCTAATTTGCCATTGTCCTTGTAGTTAGTCCAAAAGCCAATAGTGTGTCAACAGCATTGTGTGAGCTGAAGCCTAATGGAAATTAGACAGAGGTGGTCGTCAGTGCTCCTCTGACCTGTAGAAAAACATGTCTAGGACATTGCTGTCATTGCAAACAATATTTGATACAGGACACTTACACCTCCCAAAGGACAAACATATATTAATTTATTATCACTGCACGCCAGAAGATTCTAGTTCCAGGCTTTTTTCAAATGGGCTAAAGGAACTGTTCTTGACTTAGTCAGTTATGATATCTACTAATAATAAAGACATCTGACATCACTAAAAATGTAAATAAAAGCTTCATCTGCATTCATGATAGATTTAGATCTACTCAAAAATATAGGTTTTAAATGACAAATTGTTTAATTTGCATATAATAAAATTTTTATATCTCATTTACATGAATGTTCTTTCTGTAAATGAGAACCACTAGGGTAGTGGTTCTCAAAGCAGTTCTCAGGAATCCCAGGATGGCTCATATCTATGCTCCAAATCAATTTATAGGATAGAGCAAGTAAAATTGTGAGGTTTGTTTCTTCAATGGTAGACCTCTTTAATTCCGGCACTGGATGGCTGGTGTCCAATTGATGGACCCATACTCAAACACATTCACTAAACCTGGCAATAACATATGAGTTGAATAAAGCATGTTTGAGAAGGAAACTCAGCAAGTTGGACACTGCTGTATCACTGGCCCTTCAGAGCTGAAACTGAAGAACCCGGTAGTATGGCATTGCTCCAAAAAGAACCTCTCTTAAGACCTTTAATTTATAAGGGTGCACATTATGACTGATGGAGCTGTCATATCATGACATCACATTACTTCTTCACATTATTAAGTGGACTGCACTGCCTTTGACACAAAATCCACCGAAGCATCCCACTAAATCACCTTCTGGTCTATGGCAAGATAAGGGGACACACTGCGAGAGCATAGCCGCATATCATATTATGCCCTTATTGATGCTTATCCCATTAAACTATTAGGTCTGCATTTAGTTGCCTTCTATGGCACTTCACCCGAACATAGCCTTGGTCACCAGCCACTTGAACATGTCAAGTCGAACATAACGGAGACGTTGTGAAGGTGAGGCCAACATGATCTGGCCAGCCCACCAGCTCCCACAGCTATAACTCCCCAACAGATGGACATGTGAGTGATTTAACTCACAGGCAGTGTGGCCAGAGTTCACCAGGCATGGAGAGTCACAAGAGAGGGATGTGGCATTAGTCATAAATCAAGAAGCCCTGTAGATTAATGGCAATAAACATTAATCTTCTCAACCTCTTAAAGCAATACTGCGAAAGCCTCGGGATTACAGCTCTGCATGTGTGTAATCATTGTTCGGAGATAAATGGAGTCGTGTCTTCAAAAACCCTCCAATTAGACGAGATATAAGGCCTGCCAGCCGCCCTTCTGTGTTTATCGTATCCATTACAGTACATGTGGGAGTAAGTGGAAAAAAATATTCATGGAAAATGCAGGTTAAAAGCAGGATTATCTGAAAGAATTTTGCCATAAATTAATGGCAGTGTGAAAGTGTTTTCCCTCCTCACATAAAAGCATTAATCAATCTCTGAAGTGATACATAATGTTCTCATTGTCTTCTCATTATTGTAATATTCTCATTATCTTTCTTTCTCTTCCTTTTACTATAGAAACTTTTGTTCACCGGAGGTAACATATTCTGTATGTCATGAATACAAACTGTTTTGAAGACTGATAGATCTTACATGCCCGCAATACCACATTCCCTACTGAGTTTAACAGAGCTCAATTTAGCTTCTTTCCAGACTCTTCAGAAGACAAATGACACTCTTTATGGTGACACATTAACATACTGCAGCAAACAAAACTGTGATTTGATGCTTCCCTCTTTGCTCAAAGCATGAATCAGGTTTATGAGTGCAGGTATATGACGTTTTAATGTGCATCATTTGAGCCATTAGGTATACAGAGTCAAAAGCTGCTTACTGTGCAGGAGATGAAGGTGAAAAACAAAACAAACAAACAAACAAACAAACAAACAAACAAATAAACCTTTTAAAATGAAACCTTTCTTACTGCAAAATATTTCAGTAATAAATCAGCATTTATTATATAGTGTGCTTAAAACGTTTGTGGGGGTTGTAGCACTGAATTTTGAGCCTCAGACACAGCATATATTTATGTTATTATCTAATAATGTTGGCTTTTATCAATTCAGTATGCAAGTGTTATTAGAAAGAAATTCAAAATAGAAAAACTGAAAATTCATTGTTACAAATGACTCAGTACGTGAATGGCTCAGTTAGATAATCAGTTAGCTAGTTAGCAGGCTATACCTTACAGCAACAATTACAACTCACTCTTCACTAGCTTCATTTTTGAAATCCTTAATGTGTTTTCAGTTTACCAATAATGGATAACTTCAGCCCAGTTTACATCATTGTGGCTTGAAGTTGTTGCACACATCTCAGCCATTCCCTTTTATGGGCGTACATGACATGAAGAGCAACAAGGCTTCATAGTTCTAGCTCTGCCAAAACCCATTCAAACAAACACCCCAAACTTATGATTATTTTGTGATTGAAAATCTGAATGAGAGTCTACAGGTTTTTGATCTTTTACAAAACTACTGCCTACTGGTATGCCTACTGTTATTTGGGGTCTGTTTTAAGTTCTGCACTGCACAGTGTCTGTGCAAGCCAGCAAACACAATGTCCATTAAAAGTCAAAGTTGAGGCTTTCTCAAAATGTTCTACCTTCATAGTGGCTGTATCCAGAAACCCTAAAAGGTACTATTACTTACTTCTGATCCTCCTCCTGACCCCTGTGAAATTTATTTTGTGATGCTTGCTGTCCAAATACTTAAAGGTGCTGTATATGATTTCAATCCAATACACTTTTTTGGGGCAAACAAACAAAGTAGCTTGGACAGAAACACGTTACTCTGCCCCAGCAAGCGAATGTTTGTAAGAGCTTCTGAAAGTGTACTGAAGGGAGAGGTGTATTTGTTTTGCTTTAGAATTTAAAAGTCATTCTCCAGAATCGTATACAGTGCCTTTAAAGCTTAAAGTTTTATGTGAGAATTGATATTTTTTGCTTCTGGACTCCCCTTCATTCAGAAAGTGTAATTTGATCTTTGAGCGCACTCCTAAAGGACACTCTGTACATATGCATTCTTAGAAGCTGAAAGATACAGAACCAACACTGAAAGTAAAAGAGGCATGTGGACAAACAGTTTCTGAAGCGACTTCTAGCACTGGATACACAAGTGTATGCCATCCAGGAAGTCTCTTTGAGAGTTTGAGAATGATGTCCCTACTCTAATGCCCAGAGAGGATGGACGACGTGAAGGCTGGCTATACTTCCAATGTTGTGTTTTGTTTGTGCTTTTATATTCTATGTATTTTGTACTGTGCTGCAATGACCTTCAAATACCCAGTCAACAATAGTAGACTTCTATTTTCATCCTGTGGCTGTAGAATATCAAAAACATGTAGCCTGTCTGTTAAAACCATGTATGCATTTTTTTTGTCTTAAGTGCTGGAGTAGTCAAATCTATCTACAGGGACGCATTCAAAGTGCATTGGCCATAATATTTTGAAGGAGACTTGCAAAAAAGGTCTGCATGCAAGAGGATTAAACCACTTGTGCTTTTGAGGTGGGGAGATTAAAGAAAATAACAGGCATATCTGATCACAAAAGATGCAACCTCATGTTGTTTATTTTGATAACTGAGTATCAAACTTAGAAACCAACATTATGTTATTTATATAGGGGTTTGAAGGCCTATTAACTATGAAAAGGACTATGAAGATGTATTTATCAAGGTAATTCCCAAAACATTGTATCATCTGTGCAAAATCACAACATGCAGTTGTGCACAAGTCAGGTAGTCCATACAACATTGTCAAAGCAAATGAAGAGCACTTTTTGATCAAAATTAAATCAAAGCAAAGTTCATGCTACATGTACAATTAACAACTCCTTCATGACTGTGGTGGCTCAGCGGTTAGAGCGCCGGGATATCGATAACAGGATTGTGGGTTCGATTCCCGGGCTCGGCAAGCTGCCACTGTTGGGCCCTTGAGCAAGGCCCTTTACCCTCTCTGCTCCCTGGGCGCTGGAGTTGGCTGCCCACCGCTCTGGGTGTGTGTGTGTGTGTACTCACTGCTCTGGGTGTGTGTGTGTACTCACTGCCCCTAACATGTGTGTGTGTGAGTGTGTGTTCACTACCAGATGGGTTAAATGCGGAGGACACATTTCGCTGTACAGTGTACAGTGACAAATACGTGCACCTTTTTATCTTTCACAACTATCTGGTCTACACTGTTCTACGCAGTATTTGCAAATGTTTGTAGACACCCCTTCTAATGAATGCATACAGCTACTTTAAGTTGCACTCATTGCTGACACAGACATGAAAATACTCTCTACAATCTTGTCTAGTCCATGTAGAGAACTGCCAATAGAATAGGACTTTCTGAAGCTGATAAACATGAACTATTGGCACCATGTATAATGCCAGGCATGGGCTAGAAGGGGTCCATATGATGGTATTAAATATGATCAATCCAATCATTTTGGGATGAGTTGGGGGTGAGATGGGGTGGTGATCATCCAACATCCTAACCTTACTAATGCTATTGTCACTGATTGGCCCAATAATTTTGTCCATATAGTGTGTGTATGTATATATACACACACTATACACATGGACAAAATTGTTGGTACACGGTTAATGAAAGAAAAACCCACAATGGTCAGAGACATAACTAATCTGACAAAAGTAATAATAAATAAAAATTCTATGAAAATGAACAAATGAAATCCAACATTGATTTTGAACCATGCTTCAACAGAATTATTTTAAAACAGTAAACTCATTAAACAGGCCTGGACAGAAATGATGGTATCCCTGAAAATAATGTGACCAAAGGGACATGTTAAATTAAGTCCACTAATTAGCATCACAGGTGTCTACTATCTTGTAATCAGAATAGTGGGCCTATATATAGGCTACAGGTAGTCACTGTACTGGTGACATGGTGTGTACCACACTCAACATGGACCAGAGGAAGCAAAGTAAGCTGTCTCAGGAAATCTGCATCAGGTCTTCATAGAAATGAAAGTCAAAATGAAACAAAAGTAATAAATTGCTTTGTGTCACAGTGTGAGCATGATTATATTAAAGAAAAAAGCCAATATGTACATTCCCTTGCTAATCATTGTGCACCCAACACTTTATCAACACCACACCTGATGTCCTGCTTTCTAAGGCAAAAAAGGCAAAAAAAAAAACTTTATCACTTGTTAGAGCAGCTCTCTACAAGCCACAATCATGACATATTTGTAACCAGAAGCTATAACCTTGAGCAAGTACGTCAGCTAATTGGCTGGAGATCATATACTTTACATCTGCTGCAGCATTAATAGAACAATGTGAATTCCACAGTAGATTTGAAGAAGAGCACATACAGTGTCATAAATTCCTCAGTAAAATAATGATCAATGTAAACAGTGTAAAGTGGTGTAAACTCTTTACTAGGTTAGAGGAGATTGAATATAACTGTAGGAAGTCTTCAGTAGGGTTGAGGAAGGGTGGGTACAACTGTGCTAACATTTAACATACAGGGATAAAGTACAGTAAACATCTCATGTAACATATGGTCATTTTATATGTTATGCACACATGATGACTTTCCTGAGCATCTGTAAAGTCACAGAAAACTGGTTGAGCTGAGGTTGTGACTGTTGACCTTCACCAGTCACATGGACATTTATGGCTGCCAGTGGAACCGGGTCACTGGTGTTAATTGTTGACATAACTGTTGATGCTGTTAAAGGAACAGGATGAATTCTGAAGTGTGTAGAGCTGTGCTTAAATGATTAAAAATGAATAGTATAAATGTCATATGGAGCACTGTTACATGACCAAGTCAGTCACATGACCTCAGACCAAATAAGCATTCGTTGCAAAAACTGACGATAGAAAGATTCGCAAACAAGCAACAACTGGTGGGAAAAGCGGCTGTACAAAAGGTCTGGCAAGGTCTGCAATACAATGTTTTCTCAGACTTAAGGTAGTTATGGACTGCAAAGGATTTGCATCCAAGTAGTAAACATAATCCTTAACATGATAACTATTAATATTATTAGTTTGACCAATTACTTTTGAGCTTGTGAAAATTGAAGTAACATGGTTATTGTTTAATAATTAAGTAGGTATTGCAATATTATTATTACACCCCTTGAATTAAAGCTGGGAGTCTACACTTCAATTATATACCTCTTAATAGTGTGTGAAACTGAATTAAATGAGTAAGAGTTCATGTCTGAATAATTTATTAATTATATTTAAGAGTTCAAGTTACATTTTGTTTATGAGTTTAGCTAAGTAGCTCACTCAGTATTTATTTTTTACAGTAAATTGGTCATTACTTTTGCCTTGTTAATCTTTTTTTCCTGCCTTTTAATTTTGGTGGCTTTTCAAAGATTCCTGAAATTGTGTTTTGACATTTATGATCAATCATGTATTTTATGCTCTTAAAGTTACTCTATAATTTTTTTCCAAAGCATTTAAACCATGTTTGTTTATTTGTTTTTTGTTCTGGAAGATAATGTGTCCCTTGCCTGGAAAAAAATTAAACGGCACAGACAATTCAACAAAAATAAATTGCATTTAGTAGCAACAGATGTTTATGGCAAGTGGTTTCTCATAAATTACTATTTGTTTTCTCCACCCTAGAACAGTGACTTTAGAAACCTTGATGTGGAAATGAATATCAGTGTACACTGTGTGACTGAAATTAAGCCAAAAGAATGGAGAAACTGTCAGTCTATTGCTGTACATTTAAAAAAATATATAATTCAACATTGATGCTGATACATTTTGCATGCTTCCACAATCTGGCTACAGAACAACCAATATTTATTTTTTAGTATTGGTACTGAATAACCTATAACCTATTTCATAACCTATTAGTATAACCAATATCCACATAATATGAAGGTTCTATACCTCTTAGCTGTATTGCTATGGTTGCCAAAACCATTCAGGCACATTAATTTGTTTTGCTTGTACTATACATCTTCAAGGCTTTTTCATTTCCTATTTTTGCAAGGATATGCCGCTCAAATCAGTAGAATCAGAAGCACGTAAAAGACCAAAATATTGTATTCTTATTCTAAAGCAAAACATTGAAAAAAAAAATAAGAGTAATAAGAGAGGTCTTTCATATTTTAAGAATTTACTGGCTCTCAGTTGACCGAATGGTAAAGCTGCAAGTGAATATGTGGCCATAATAGCATTTCCTAACCTTAGCCCTATCGCAACTGGAAAGGTTTTCAGTGCTGACCTCCATTTTCTCAACTCATTTCCACGTGGTAATCTGCAGAGTTCTGTATTTAAGTCAGGCCTCAGTGTTTCTCTTGTTTGAATGTTTCTGCTGAGCTTTATTCAGTCGTCCAAACTTCACGCCCATGGCTGACCTGGATCTAAATGAAAACCAGCAAGAAGAGTTACTGCTAAAATGAAGTATGCCATCAGATTAACAGGTGCAGATGGTGTGGAAGATAAAGAAACGCTGCTATGAGAATCTCAAACTGAAATAGATTAAAGCATATTACACTCAGTAATGTGGGCAAAAAGAAAAATTTAGATAGAAGATGAACATCAATAGACTCAGATAACATGACTAAATATAAAAGAATATCAAAAACACCAATCTCAGTGGACTCCCAGGTAGGCAAAGATATTAATGGGATAAAACAAGTGGAAAAGTACTGTAGACAGCAGAGATCAGAGAAGAATATTAGATGACCAGATGTCCAGTTCAATATTTGGAGCTGTTGACTATCCTTTGCTCACAGCTCATGCCTTTTTAATCCATCATGGGGTCAGAATCTTTCAAAACCATTTTGCATCCTAAAACACTCATATGGCAGCTCACAGAAGTGTATTTTTTATGTTATTATTTTTATCTCTTGAGATGTTCCTGTGTATAAATATCTAATATAATGTCAATTGTCAATTGGTCCCATCATATATGTTCTTTCCAAATAACTTCTTGGTTAGACCAGCTATGGTTTACACACAAATCTATTCATTACATCATCAAACACAAAAGACCATAGGTCTATGGGCCCTTTAGCTTTTTTTTTAGCGTAATTCTAAGTTAAATATTTTTATTTATAATAGGGCTGCAAACCCCTGTGATTTCAGAACTGAACTGTAACTGCAAGAAAAAAATAAAAAATCAAGATTAAACACGAATATTAATAATAATCTTAGCCTAGCAAAGACCAGTGTGTGCTTGTTTTAGGTTGGAGTTGTCTTTCCATTTTGTGTTTTCTGTGGTAGCCATTCACTGCTTCAGACTCAATCAGGGTGTGACATACTTACCACATCACATATCAACAATGTAACTGGTCACTGCTCAGCTCATTTGCATAAAGTTCATCATGAATTAAATTCCATTCAGTTCAACTTTATTGTCGATACCAAAACAGGATTGTACAGTACAAAGAAACACAGTCAGGGTACTTCTCTGGAAGGACAGAGCGCAAAGTATATGCTGCCAAAAAAACAGCAACACCACATCCACCCCCCCCCCCTGACCCTGGAGAGATGCATTTAACTGACATCAATGAGCAAATAACATTTTGGTGAATTTCACTTAGTGTGGTAACAAATCTAGTGGAACGAATAGTGGGACGCCACAGACCCACCCTACCCCAACCTCCCCTCCAATCCCCACATCACTAACCAACAAATCATACTTTTGAGAAATGTGCAATACTCAAGCTGAAACTTTCACGTAAAGAAAACAACCTGGTGGAGTATACGTGATCAGTGACTCTGTAGTGCATCAAAAGCATTACTCCCTTTAGGTCTATCATCACACACCTCAAGCAGTGCTCTGAATAGCCATGGTTTCCAGATACACCAATCATCTCCAGCCCAAAAAGTGTTTCCAAATTTAATTACAGGGTAGATTACATATAGACCAACAAGCATTTTCCATACAGGCCTAATTATTGTCACTTTCTAAAATATCAGTTGAAGAATGAAGACATATTTCGTCAACTAAAACAATACACCAGCAAATTATTTTGAAGGATTGAAGTGCATAGGGAAACATCTCCTCTACTGAACTGAAAATGAAATCAGGTGCAGACTAGCAACAACAAAAAGTGGAAAAAAATGGGAGAAAATTCATGCATTTTTAATGACACCCTCACTTAATAGCCAATCCTTAGGCCAAATGGGCACAGTCTGCTGCGGCTGGAGACACATCTTTAATAGTGCCTTACTGATATAAGAACACATTAGCCTAGAAATGAAGCCATTCATTTTTGATGCACTCATCTGTCTTTCTCTTCTGTCTCTCTCGGTCTGTTGCTCACTTTCCTTCTCTGTCTCTCTCTCCCTTTCTCCATCTCTCTTCTCCTCTTTGTTGTTGAGTATTTCCATGCCATTCAATCTCATTACACACGGTCCACCATCGATCGGCCATACTGGTCTAGAGGGGCCATTAGGAAAGCAGTGAGGGGTCTGAGGGTGGGCCACCAGCTGTCAGTCAGTTTCCTCTGACCACCTCTCCCCCTCTCCAGATCTTCGCTCCCCAGCCCCTCTCTCCCCAGCAGGTGTCCTGAGTGTGGTGCAATAATTGAGGTAACCCCGCAAGGCTAATGGAAGCAAAGCTAATGTAAGCTCACATTAACATCATCGGCAGCAGACGGCCACATTGGCACACTGCTTGTTTCTGTTAAGTACAAAAAACTACTAAAGAGAAAAATTTGCTTTTTGTCTTCTGAATGTGGAATACTATGTTTTTCTTAACACTGATGAGATAAACAATCTAAATAAAAGCAATTGTTTATTTTTGTATTTGGAAAAACATAGAAAGAGCATATTGTTTGATTGAATCCTCCTGGTTTGCACTTTCATATGACTATTTTCATTATTTTTTTCACTAAATACAGCAAATAAAGTCTCCTAAAGCAATGTTCTTTTCTCTGTACATTAACACAAATAACCTTAGACACTGTTACATCATCATACTACCTGTTAACTTTTGTTAGTCAGACAAAAATTGTATCATGTGAAACTGTCATAGACAAGCGTATATAGTGTATATGGCAACTATTAATAATTGTAGTGATGGTTGCTCGGTGATTGCTATGGTATCTCAGCTGGTTGCTATCGTGTTGCTATATGGTTGCTAGATGGGTGCTTTAGGGTTGTACGATGGGTTGTATGCTGTAGTATTTTAGGTGTTGTTTGGTGGTTACAAGGAAGTTGCTATGTTATCCCAGGCAGGTAGTTACTCAGGTGTTGTATCCCATGTGGTGGATTGGATTACTACTGTAGGAGTATCATTGTGGCATTTAACGGAGGCTCACTTTGCACCACATTCATTCCTAGGGGGAAAAAACATTGCCACATGGAAACCATGCATCCAATTGCTTTGCAAGGTTACAAAAGACACATTCGTGTAAAATGTGGCCTATCCAACTTATAAATAGCACTTCTTTTAAATAGGGCATGTTACTACAATTAAATGTAATCTACATAAATTGAGATCTTCATTCATGTATCCTCTTAAAATCATACACTGAGACTGTAAAAACATGAGAAATGAGGTTGTGTTCAAGTGCACTATGGCTTATTTAAGATTAACACAAGAAATATGTGTCATCTTCAAATAATGATTACCTGAAACTGCTTTGTGCACACTATGTGTGCATCTTAGGGTGTGTGCAGAGATCCTCTAATAGGCCTGCATTGATTTGCATGTCTTTGTGGCAAATTAGCATAAATTACCATTAAATGGGACAGTCAAAAAAACTCACCAAGTACAGCGCTTAAAAGAGCCTGATTCTGCACATTAGGCCTTGTGGATGGCAAGGTCATGATTATCTAAGCACATATGAGACAAGGTATCTTATTTATGTCAGTTTGTTATGGATATTTGCTCAGATTATTTTTTTCTGCTGTAATGGCTCACACTTGTGTTTGTAAGTGATCCATATCTGTTTTTAACCAAAGTGTTATCAAAACACCTCTACCCTGATCAGTAAGGTCAAGAATGACCAGCATGTGGTGTAAACAATGTCAATATAAACAAATAAGCACTATCAACTCTCAGGTGTTCAAGATCAGAGCAAGATCAACATCAAAAAGATGCATTTTTTTCTGCTATTATTCGCAGCAACTTCAAATTAGCCTCTGCTTGGTCTTCTGATTGGTGCAACCGCTGACCTTCTTATTGGGAGGTCCCTGGTGATGCCACAGCCATCTGTGGTCAGGAGTCCCAGAGTACATAATTGACCTCTCTCTCTGGGTTGGTGTCTGTTAGCTGATGTAGAAGAATTGACAGTTAGCATTCTCCTCTGTGGGTGCTGAGCTATCGAATGAAGTTAGTGTCAGTTTGAAAAGAATGTGTGCTTAACGTGACTCTGAGGACGCACATGCGAGCCTTTACCTCCCTGAGCTGGTTGCATTCACACAGCACTAACCACAACGAAGCTGTAAAATGGGCAAATTCCAAAATCCCTAAACTGTTATGTAACAGTCCTGACCCACTACATATAAGCCCCCAATACATACATACACCCATCACACTGGCAAAAGTCTAAACTAAAGCTATGATTCTGCCAAATGCAACGCCCACTTCAGAAGATTATGGTGTTTGTGCTAATTGTAACACTGGAGAGCATACACATCATCACCAGACAGTGCTAGTTATTGAAATACGGGTAACTACAAGAACCAGGCCTTGTGACCATCTTTCTTTTCATTCAGCATGACTGGGGCACAATATTTAAATACAGAGGCCTCCACAGAACCACAGGTTACACATCATATTTTGTAATAAGAATGAACTCAAATGTCAAAAATCTGTAGAATGTGAATGGGAGAAATAAAGCCAGTATAACAAATCTCAGCAGACTCAAGGGCAACTCAATGAGACAAAGCTAAGTCTCAACATGACCCTTATGTAAAAATGTCCATTTGGAATGATCAAAAAGCACTGTGGCTGACTCTAGCATAGCTCTGAGTTTACTAACAGCGTGCTAAACATGTATAGTGTTGCTTGAAGGCCACAGCAACCCTTTAGCAGTGGAATGGTGATGTAATTTCTCCATTACTGCATGTCTAACCTCACCTCTATTACCTCTAGTGGCACCTCAGCTCACCCCGGCCCTCATTTTGCACTGCTGTCCTTCAGTTCTTCCTGATTAACCACTGCCACCTGCTCTAGCTCATTATGGCACCATGGCTGGGGTGTCACCTTTGAACTTCATCAAAATAATTAAGTCCATTCATCAGGCAGAGAGGTGGGAGGGCCCGGACGACATACTAGGGAGGATGTATGACACCCAGTAAAAGAGACATAAATATCTCTATAGTCTGGCATAGATGTCAGGCAAGGATGACAAGAAAATCTTTAAAACTCATTCGCTGACAATAAGAGCGGGAGATTGTGGGACAGATGGTCTCCTGCAAACATAAGTGAGTTTGGAATACAAAGTGAAAAATGTAACACCAGTTGTGTTGTTTTACTCCTCCTGTTCCAACCTGATATAAACCCAACTGTGCACTGTTCCCTTCGTATGAAATGTGGGCTAAGATGAAGAGTTAATGCTGTTAATTGGCTCTGGGGCTGTCACTATTGATTGTATTTGCAGTCATGTAAATGTAAAGCAAATAAAAAAAAAGAAAAATAATAAAGAAATACTGTATAAAATACTGTGCAAATAATATGCATACAGTATACTGAATGTAGTTCACTTGCAATGTGTTTGTTGGATTTGATCAAATCTGAGCCTATAAAAATAGTTTTTTTTTATTTAAAAAGTATTGTGTTTATCATAGCTATATGAGTGGAAACTCATATACACAAAATATATACTCCTATACTTATATCACAAGTCAGAAATCATCAGTAATAATCTGAGGTGATCCAGAGAAAGCAACAGTGGTATATTCATTTAAATGAATGTGAATCTATTATTTATACAGTCAATGATTCCTTTTCCATGATTGTCACCCTCTTGCTCTCATTCTTACAACTTATGGATTCATAGATCTCCTGCGAGTAAATCCATGTCCGTCATAGTCTGCTGAAGATGTTGAAGGTATTGCATTAAAAGCCATTTAAAGACTGGGTTTGAATGAGAGGCCTACAATTGCAGATTTTATTATAGCAACATACTCTGCAGCAGGGTGTCATATTATGGATGGTTTGAAGGGTCTGACTGAAAAAACAATTAATGATTATAATTGATTATAATTGAATGTGTGTGTGTGTGTGTGTGTGTGTGTGTGTATGTATGTGTGTGTTCTGAATCCACTAAGGACTACATTGAAGGCACTCAAATGACCTGTTTGGATATGGACATTCTCAAGCGAAACACTTCTCTGTCCCATGACAGCAGAGATAAATAATAAATGTGCTTTTAAAAAAGGGCAGATGGTAAAGGAGCCTCATAAAAGAGCGAAGAAAATTAAATGTACACATCTAATACACTTAGTGCATTGCATCAGATTGACTGTCATTGACATGCAGTCTCAGGAGAGAGAGATAGAAGTCTCCTGCTTTCATTTTTTTCAGAACAAACTTGCATCACTGGATAAGAGAGGCGAGTATAATATGGTTATCCAGACAAAAGCAACCCCTCCGACACACACACACACACACACACACACACACACACACACACACACACACACACACACACACACACACAATGTCTCCCTCTTTCACACAAGTTTGTGTTTGTACAATGTTAAAATGTAGGGGTCACATTGTATGTCCTATTTGTGCTTGAAACATAATCATATGCCTTGAATAATATCTTTGTATTGACAGATGGGCCTTATACTAAGATGATGGCTATTCATTTTTCATTTATAACATCGTTAGTATCATTCCCATATAATGGATCATATAAAGCAGATGCCTAGAAAAAATACTATATATCATTTTATGTATTTAATTTAATTCCTTTATCAATTTAGTTTGAGGGCATATTTCATAGAGCATAGGCTTTGTCTTGTATGGTGCTACAACCTGAACAAATGTCACCCTAGGGTCCAGTAAAATATAATTAACATGTTCTTATGAATACTGACTGGCAGAATACTTTGAAAATGCAGTGATGGGTAAATACACTGTTTCTATGTATGTAAATGCATTTGACTACAATACATACAATAGTTGCTTACTCAATTTTACTTAAATTAATCAGTTCTTCACTCATTTAATAGCCAGTCTTAAATACTTTAATAACATTTTAATGCAACATTTGTCAAAGGCAAAGTTAGTAATCTTAATCCCATGATAATCCTAATACCAACTCTTTAACAAAACACTTTACCAAAGTTGTTGGTCTTGACACCTAGGGGTTATTTCTGTTTCTCTCTGGACTTCCTACAAATCATGGGCAATGGTGTCCTGAACATGTAGAGAAAAACACACATATAATATAAGATAATATAAGATATTTTGGCTCCTCTAAACTCAGCACTTTCAGCACTCAGCGTGAATGCAGCCACCAACTCCAAATGGAAACATTTCAGTAATAGTGATCAACTTAAACTGGCTGCTTCAGCCAGGCAAGTAAGGCGTAAGGGTTCGCTTTGGTTGGCTGTCCAGGGGAGGATTTCTCTCCCTGCATTCTGCATTGTTCTCAGTCTGCAAAGATTTACATGAGACATTTTCCTTTTTATGACAAATACTCCCTCATGTTTTTGTAACGGTGAGGAATTTGGTGGAGACAGCTGTGGAAATGAAGGCTAATAAATAAACTACAGACAATGAATAAAGATGAGGGAAAAGTAAAATGAGGCAAAAAACAAGATGAGGTACTTATTTAAAAATGGTGAGCACTTGCCCAGTTTAAGTACAGAATAACAAAACTTCATGAACAAATAAAGAAACTTTCTGTGTGTCTGCTTACACTAAATGTTAGTTGTTAAATGTCTTTATTTAAAAAAAAGGTAAAAGGGAAAATTGGAAACTAGCCAAAAGTATTACTCAGGGGAACATGCTGTTTGCCCACATTAGTAAAAGCTATAACAGCAGATCAAAATGCTTCTGTAGTCGTGAAATGCACCTAATTGGAAATGGCATACTAGGAAAGGAAGAAAGGAAGACAGTCTTATTGCGGCCTGTGCAAAGCTCTAAGATTTTACATTAGCAAATAAGTCCTGAGACATGTCACCAATTCAAACTGGGGACTAGCTGATTCACATTTCCAAGCTTCATACACTCTCTGACCTTCTTAAACCATGGAATTAAAATTTTTAGGGTCATGAGCTTCTCTGAGCAACTGCTCATTTGCTGGTGACAAATTATAACTCCTGTATGACTACCAACAACCTGTGTGAAAGCAAAGCTGAGTCAACTGAGTTGCACTGTCCCACTATGTAATAAAACTCTATGGCCACAATCAACAAAGAATATATTCATATTTTTAATATTACATATACATGTATATTATATTTTTAAACAGATCGGCTTGTAGAATCAGTGCCTTCTGTGTTCTACAATGTGTTAATCATCATATAAAAGACTTTTGTTCTTGTTGAATAAGTGTATTCAACAGCAATGGTCAAAAGCCAAAAGTCTGCACCAAGAGCCCTTTGAGCTTCAAGTATGGCTCGGCTTGCTTTAAAATCCACGGGAGACAAGCGTCCAGGCTTTTGTCCTGGCACCGAAGTATAGTGGAGTACTATGTCTATCTCCATATTGACTTGTGTTTAGAAGTGTCTAAACTTAGAGGTAGAATTTTTAGTCTATTTAAACTAGCTGAGGTTATTCTTGAGTAAAATAGCAAAGCACTTTTGTAAGTCGCTCTGGACAAGAGCGTCTGCTAAATGCCCTAAATGTAAATGAAATGTAAATGTAAGTGGGCCCATGAGTTTATGCATGACAAATCTTCCTATCTTCCTATATTTATTCTTCAAAATGAAAATTTCTGACACCTACAAAGGAAGCATTTATGAATTTTGGACATAGTCAAGTTCATTACAATAATGGATGCAGCAACATCAGTGAGGCATCATGTTGCTAATAAAGAAAAGTACATTCAACAGCAGAAATGGTGAGCCTGAGGAAAAAGATTGATGAACAATGATATATTTAAAAAGCATTAATTGCCAGAGTGATATTAATTGAACGTCTGTTAACCCCTTAACACGCCAAGGCTTGTTATTCACTAAGGTGTTTTACTCAATAAGTACAGATGTAAGTAAGTAAGTAAGATGACAATTGACAAATCTACATTGACACTGATCTTTCAAAATAAGTTGTGACCCACACCTTGTAAAGGTAAGGCACAGAATCTACTAGATGATATTTGAACTACCTCTTATCCTTTTTCCAATGTCACTATTGGCCTGCTAGTGAACCTACAGACGCAGTACGTAAGAGGACTGGTCTCCAAGGAGTCTGCTCTCTAAACGCTCTCCAAACTGCCACATAACCTCATTACAGAATTAGTCACATTACTGCCCTTTGATCTGACTCACAGAGCCAGACTCCAGAAGCAAATCCCCACCAGTTCCTCCCCTTTCGCTCACTCACTCTCTCTGGCACTCGATCTCCTTCCACTATTATTCTTCTTCCCTAACAAGGACATCTGGGAGGCAATTGTGCAACCTTTCCTTCAAATAGCATACGAAGAAGGAGGGAGTTTGGATTTGATGTAAATGAAAAGTAGTCCTCAGTAGCACTCAAAGTTTTTTTTTTCCCCTCCAAGTTTTACTTCTTGTTTTAAGAACAAACGTATGCTATTTCTTGAATTCACAATGTGGAACCATAAGCGAGTGGGTAAAGAGCACAAACAGTTGTTTGAAAAGCAGAGAGTGTATTTTAAGCCTGAAAGCCTTAATCACAGTAAAATTGGAGTATTTGGAGATGTTCCACACATCCCAGGGGGTAGGGATGCTGATGCATTGTCAGGGGGTCATTATTAACCTCAAATCTATCTCCACTTTTGATTTGCGTTATTGAAGCAAGGCATTCAAGTATTCGCCTTCTAAAACTGAAAGATCACACAACCTTTGCACCAAGGATTGTATGTGTTGTGCATGGGGTTTTCCTTCTTTCTCTAGATCAATTCTTATTTTTTCCCCCTATGAGGCACAGAATTCTATTATTTATTTATAGGCTGTATTACTTTTCCTGTTCTGTTTGAGCTTAAGTAAATGTGTGTGAGTCCCATAGTTACAGGCGTAAGAAATATCCACTATAAGCACTCCGGCATTTATAATGGGATATTAGATTTAACCTTGGATCCTTGAACAAGGAGATGGCTCTGTGAAAGGAATGGCAAACAAGGTAGTGGACAAGATGGCAAAGCAGGAGAGCTCACAATAAGCATCTCAAAAATTCATTATCACTTATCAGGTAAATGTCCAATTTCCCTTAGATTTCCTTAAAGCACCTATATCATGTGAAAACTAAGTTCCCTTGCATTGTTCAATAATAATTTGATGTAGCATTGAAACATTGGAAACTGCAAAAACTGTGTCTGGTGATTATTTATGAGGATCCATCCCAAAGTAAGTGCCTGTAGAATACGTTTCAGCCTGGACAGAACAATGCAGAATATTGACTCTTTGGGAGGACAATAACAGTGGAAATTTAGTGCCAAACCTACAGTTCAGCTATATCACCAAATAAATAAATAAGACTGCAAAAACTTTTGCAGCTGTTCTATCAGATGTGGAGGATTCTAGGTATACCCTGACCAGTCAGAAGCAAGTCTCCATAGTGATGAAGTAACACACTTAACCCATCAGCAGGAGGCCCAGCAGGAGGGCTGCACTCACACACACACATACATACACACACACACACACCCTGTCATGAACAGGGAGAGTAGATTCAAAGAGAGCACGCAAGGGTAAGGGCAAGATACACAACAGTAGGCATGCTCACACACACACACACACATGCATGCACAATAGTCCCATACTTAAAACGTAAAAGTACAAATGTTCCAGTTAGAAAATACTCTCTTCAGCTAAGTGCAAGTTTTATTTTTACTCAGGTAAAAGTATAGAAGTACACATTCCTAAATGTATTTACAGTAAAAAGGCTCAAGGCTTTTGAGTACTTGATTTGAAACATTTCTTGAAACGTTGAGTTACAGATTAACACAACCCTGACACTGAGTGTAAATAACCATTTATTTTAGAACTGCATCATCTGTAAAATCATAAGAAATTATATATGATGATATATGGTTCTCAGTCCTTGAAGATGTGATTAACACTAGCCTGTTTCTGTGTTTTCACCTAGACCTTCATTTAAACAAATGTACTGATGCTGTTTCAGTATTTATTTGGCATCATAATTCTATCAAATCAAAGTCATTTTTTAACTTTCAAAACAAAAACTGACACCACTCACTGAAATCAACACCCATTGACACGTTTCTCATTTTTTAATTGTGTCAGTTTCCAGTTATTTGCAGGTTTCAAAAAACTGGTTGTAAAGATGCAGTTTATCAACTTTTTATTCATTTCCTCAGTGTATTCGACAGAACAGCATCTGATACACACCTCTAAAACTCTGACACTTTTACTGTGGAATGAACAGGATAGATATCAGCAGTAATCAGGGCTTCATAAAGGTAGAGTCATAAGAACACATTTGGCTGTTTTGCTAAACAGAAAGGATCTTACTTACAAACGTGTGGCCCCACAAATTGAATGGAATTGAGGTGCGAGGCTAGGGTTAAATATGTATACACTGCAAAAAAAAATAAAAGTAAGTCCAACTAAAACTGATGATTGATGTTTTTGAGTTATTAACTTATCTTAGTTTAGTCAAATGTTCTCCTAACCCACATTTCTAAGTTCTGCATCTCAGTTTGGTAGACAACACAAGAATCGACATTCCAGTCTGGGAACATCATGCAATAGTGGAAGTTCTACAGATGAGAAAATGCAGTAAGTAAATGGAAGGGGAGGAGATACAGACTAAACATCTTCCAAAATATTTCAGCCATTTCAGCTGCAGTAATGTTTTTAGTAATGAGTCTCAACTTAATGTGTATATATATATATATATATATATATATATATAACATAAAATAACAACAGTGCACCTTCTACTGGAATCTGTGTTTGTATCTTGTTAGAATGCAATATCTGTTCATTTCGAATAATGTATTTGTATGTGGTTACATCTAAAGCTGGGCAATATGATGATATTTTATTATATCATGATAAATTTTGTAATCATGATAACAAGGATAGGATAGTGTTAGTGCTCAATAAACACTGATCAGCTGCAGGTTTCTTGACAAGCAGTGTAATTAGATGAAGTGCAGCAGATTTAGAATAAAAATCACTGTAATCAGTACGAGAGAGTCTCTGAATAGTAGTTCATAGGAATCTGTTGCTAGTGATGTTTTTAGCCTGTGACTACATGTATCATGATAAATATCAAGTATCGCAAAAAAAGTCTTTAAATAACGTGATATAGTATTTTTACCATATTGCCCAGCTCAAGTTACTCTAAAGCACTCTAAAGTCTTCTCTAAAGCATGCACACTCACACACACTCTCTCTCTCACACACACACACACACACACACACACACACACACACACACACACACTCATTATCTGAGTCAAGACTGCTGCACACAAAGACACATACATGCACATACACACACAGACCCGTAAACCATTGCGTCAACACCCTTCTTAGATTGACTGTGCAGACACATACTACACACAAATCTCATCAAGTCTACTACCTCCAAGACAGATAAGGCTGGCTCACACTGCAGCCCTGCAAACATGTCAACAGGCTCTCACACAAACTATCCAAACACACCCTACACACACTCATGCACATACACTCGCCTCACTCTAGTCATCTCCCATAGTTTCTTTTGGCTAGATCAGGCTGACATACTAATACACACACACACCCACACACACACACACACCAACCCACACAGATATTCTGTCAGCAGCTGTTAAAACAAGGACAGGACATACACACACACACACACACACACACACACACATTTTAAAACAATGTTAGTATGGAATCTGACAGATGGACACGCACCTACCTTTACATCAACCAAGCATGTCAGACACACAAACAGGTTGATGTTCACTGAAGCTTACCAAATAGCAACAATATAGCATGGGCTTCCTGTGTTGTATTCAAAATACTCCTCCCCTTTATTTCTAACGTTTGATCCAGTGGTCCTGTGCGAGTGTATGTAGCATAAGTAAGAGCTTGATTGATTGATTGATTGATTGATTGATAGATAGATAGATAGATAGGCTTTTTCAACACACACACACACACACAGAGGTTGATGCTAACTGAAGAATACCAAAAACAGCCATAATAAAAAAGTTCAATTATGCTGTGCTCATAATTAATCTAGCAATAAAAAAACAGAACTGTGAATGTCATGCATTTTTTTTCCACTGTTCATTAGCCTGACTGACTGCATGAGACCTGAAACACAACTATTTTTTTGAGAGCCAAAGCTTTTTTGTTTGCTGTGTGAGCCATTGCAATCTGTTCTGAGAACATCCTGTACCATGGGTGCAGTACTTTTTGTAGGCATGATATCTTCCTGCAGCATTAAACAGGTTAAATCAGCTCACCTCAACAGCTGTATTTTTTAAATAGTGGTATGCTGTTGTATGCGGAATTTGGAATGACTGTAATTATCATGCAGTCTTAAGAAACATTTGGGCACCCTTGGCCCAATTATACAATAATTAAAACAAACAGTATACAGTAATTAAAAACAAAACTAAAGAAGTAGTGAACAAATCCAAATTCACAGATATTTTTTTTTTATTTTGAAATCAAGATCAAATCAATATTATCAATATTGCCTGAGCCTGAGATCTTATATTTGGAATCCCCCACTTTAGTTCAGAGATACCTTTGGGCTATCTTGCATACACATGTTGGTGCACATCAATCTACAAGTTTTCTGTGAGAGCCATTTCCAGTTTCTTTAGATACACTGTAAAAATGAGCAGTGAAAAAACATGTTATTTCAATGTTAAACAGTTGTGTGTGTGTTTTTAACAGGAATAACAGGTAATATTTATAGAACAGCCAACATTTTATGATTTTTTTTTAACGTTTTTGGCAATACTGAAACTGATGTTGGATTCTGATGTTGATATTTTTCAAAAAGTATATGTCGTACTCTTTCAATAATATACAGTAGTCTTGAGTGTGCAAAAAATGTAAAGTAAAACTCCTTTACCATTGGCCTTTAGAATCAACTTTTTGCATATTGGGTGTGTACCCACCTCTTTCACTCACTTTCAGTGTGTAGTTATTCCCCACATGCTACATTGTTGTTTTACAGCAAGTAACCATACCATTACCATGGCTCTATTCTGGCTGGGTATTATAGTCTCTTGCATTACTACATGATTAAACTTTCAGTTTTCTGGCAGATAGTTATTATGAGTTAAGGAATGAAAGAATAAGACTAAAAACATAGATGCCACTAAGAATTTTTAAGTTGGTCAAACATGATATTTTTACAGTGTATGTATTTATTTTTCACAGGAATTTACTGTACACAAAACAGTATATGAATATCATGAACATCACATTTATAGTTGCCAAAAAACCTTACTTACTCATACATTGTGTCCATATATTTTAAAGTGAAATTCTGGCAACCACAGATGCTGGTATTTTACTGTAAATTTTATAGATTTCTTTTTACAGTGTAGTTCATTGTGGATTGTGAGGTATATTCTCAATTGTTATCCTGCTGTAGACACGATCATCTTTTCACCTTTAGTCTTTAAACTGATGTTTTGACATTGGCATCCAGGATGTGCTGTTTTTTTTTTGTAGAATCCATTTCTCCAGCTGTGGAATATTGCCACAACTTCAAAACACAATAGATCCAACCCCATGCTTCACGGTAGGTTTTCTTTTCAAGAAAAGTTGATTTTTTTTTTCTGATTGTGGCCAAATTGTATGTACTATTTTACCTACTTATTATATTTAGCTGGTTTTTGATGTATTTTGTACACAGCTTTTGGCTGCCATGTGTCATGGGTGTACAGTTGTGTAAGTAGCAATATAAGAAGGCCACTGCTGGCAGTTATGCCACTGCCAACAGCACCAACCTTAGCCGTCACACAAAGGATCCCTTGAGCTTCTCCAGATCACAACAGAGCAAATAATAGCGAGTAGGTCCAAGTGTCAAACATACAATAAAGCAAGACAGAGTGGTCACACACACAATACAACAATACAGGCTCTCTGCCCTGGCACCAATAATTCAAGGCTGTGACACTGAAGAGTCTCTGGACCTGTGATTTCAAAGAAAAACTTCAATTAAAGCTGAAAAGGTCTGTGAAAAAGACTCCACTAAAAGTCAAAGTAGTATGCAGAGCATGCATTCCTTCATTGAAAAAAAAGTCAAATAGTCCTCCAGCCTAAGAAATGAATACAGTAAATCTGTAACATTCATATTACCAACATTATGAAGGCATGACTATACATTTACTAATGATGTTTATTATGTTCCCAAGGTGATTATTAAAGTTTTAGTCTTTCACACGTTGCTAGGTAAGCTTGACCACTGTTGGTCCTGTCACACTGATATAGTGTTGATATAGGGTTGTAAATAGATTTATTAAACTATCTGATCTATACCTGTTAAACATTTCCATTAAAGCATCTACAATGTCTCTACAAAGATAGAAATGACTCTTTAATGTAGAGTAAATTTTGCTAAACCTCATTTTTTGCTTGTTAATCTTTAATTTATTTAAGCGAATTAATTTATTTATTTAGCACTTTTTGCAAAAGAGTTCATCACAAAGCATCTTCATGGAAATGCAAATGTAAATGTATAAATATCATGGTGCTGATATCTCAGCATAAACCCCAACATCAGAACCGATTTAATTTATACTGTGTCTCACCTCTTGCATGTGCTCTACCACAACCCACTGAGATCAGACTTCAGAAACCTCTCCTTTGTTCTAATTTCTATTTATGTCCTTTGGACATGGAGCTAGACGTCAGCCATTTTCTGAGATTGAAAAGCACACCATTCTCCCTGGGGTCCCTTCCCACCTCCTCCACAGACTGGATTCGACTACACTGTCTGTATTAGCATCTGCAGCTGCCAGGGAACAAAACCCAGGTCAGCACGGCTGGAAAAATGAAAAGTGAAGAAATGAATGAAAGGACTTCAGTAGCGCAGAATATATCAGTCCTTCCTTGGTGGTTATTTTCTATAAGTGAGTGGAAGTCATTCCTAATGGTTCATCTCTTTCATGGCTATATGTTCTTTTAAATGTCACTCATACTGCAGAAGATCACGTGACTTAAGGTTCTAAATCTCTGCTATCCAGTCTCGGTTGCAGGGTTTCCATGGTTGCAGGCTGTCTCGGCAGGGGTCTAATGGAAGGCCAGTTGAATGGCCTGTTGAACTGTGGCTTTGCCATTTCATCAGCAAATTTAGATAAAGCTGAACAGCAAGGGCACATAATTCTTCTGTAATTGATTAAATTGGATCAAATTGCAATCATGCATAAAGTTTCACTATTATTCTGAGCTAAAAAAAAACATTGCACAACATGCTCCCTCTATGAAGTTTAAACCTTTCACGACTGCTTTGTGAAACCATTGGTTCAATCATTGCTAAAAGTCTAGGAATGCTTTATGGAGAACATTAATCACTCAGCATGGCTATATGACTATGCTTTGACAGAATTAGTGCATCCTTCAGATCCCTACAGTCAAGTACCCCCGCTCCAAGGGGACCTTGTCATCTTATGTTGTTGTATTTCTGGACACATAGCTTGGGTTCAACTTCAAATGCACTAAAAAAGCAAGACTTGGGTTAATGTAACACATTTTATATTTAGCATTTTTTTTTATTTGCAGCCAATCAACACAAATGAACCATGTATAATGATACCCTTCTTATATCCTTTAAATTCAAAGTATTTTTTAATTGTGAGATGAACTGATATTGAGACTTTGATTTCATATGCAAGCCACAACAATTATAAATTTACTCTACATTAAAGAGTATTTTTTTTTGTCTTTGTAGAGACATTGTAGATGTTTTAATGGAAATGTTTAATAAATCTATTTACAACCCTATTATGTTTACCTCAATATAAGATCATATAAAAAATGGTGTTGCTCTCCTCTTAGTGTTCTCTAAGCATGGTGTGTGATTACCTACCTGAAAAGATTGGGTTTTTGTAAATATTTATGTGACGTTAATGTAACAAGTCAAGACTGAGACATAACAGAGTGGGTTTGGAATTGGCACATGTGTAGAATTGGCTGTGTTTTGGTTATCCAGTGTTTAAGGTTCTCTTCCATGTACCAAACTTTCATTATTCAGCTTTTTCAAGGAAAATACAGCACCTGTAAAGAACCAACTATTTTAAATAATTTGGAAATCAAAAGTGTTTTTTTCACAGCTCCTCTTTTTGTCACATTTTTGTACCAGAAGACTCCAGAGGCAAGCTCACAAAAAGGAAAACTTTAATCCTGACAAAATGTTAACAATATGATGTTAACAATTTGTGGCGAAGGCCCTGTTGTCGACCCAGGTCTTGAAACATCTGGACCCTCATGTATCCTGTTGCACATGAAAGGAAGGGACAGAGCCAACCCTCTGGGCAAATGGACAGGACCAAATTGGTGGAAAGAAAGGGCAGAAAGACCAAAACATCAGCAAAGAGGCTTTTAAAGACAGTTGGAAGCTGGTGATTTGTTGAGGTGAAGATGATGCAACATTAGAGTCTCTTAGTACATTCACTAAAGCTTTCATTTTTATTTTAATGTGTGGAATTTTGAAGCCACATATTCATTCTCTTATCAAGATACCACACTGAGATAATTACATTCTTTCTGTGGAGAGGATAAACCCTTCTTAACACTAATTGGGCAACTAATGAGGTCAATAGGATATCATTCCAGCCTTTATTTTATCTAGAAAGGTGCAGTCTTTCTTCACGAAAAAGCATATACCTATAATTGTATCAATGAAGCCCTCTTGTGGCATCTACAGTACTAAGTGCTTAGGACTTATTTTAATCAGACACGTGAATATTATTTTATTGGTGGAGTATGTTTTTATTCATGTGTAAAGTAATTAGAATTCTGATTGTTATTTACCACACTTGACCTACATTTTTTAACATAGAATTATAAATTTTTTTACATGATCTGAGCTTTCGAAGATTGCGGACAGGTAGAGTGATGAAAGTGCACCCTGTCCTCAAAAGTTAGAGAGCGAGAGGGAGAGAGAGAAAGCAAGAGAGAGAGAGCCTTAAAATATATTTCAACCTGAATGTGTAAAGTGTGCATCGGTAAGCACCTCCTCTGCCATTTCCCCTCCAGGCTTTTGGGAATGTAAAAAGGGCAAGGTGGTCTCTGTGATTTGAAATATGTTCAAGCAAACATTTGTACCAGTATTTTTCTCTTCCCCCCACACATTCTTTACAGGAACCTTACAGGGTGCTCTCCAGACTCCTAGATTCACTCACCATCAATGAAATATGCTCTTTACTGCAGGATTCTTGTTGGCATTTTTAAAGCTGGCACTGGACAGATAACCTTAATAAACTTTCCTGCTTTTTTCCTGAAAATGCAATTTGTATCAAAAATGAGGGGGAAAAAAAATGATGCGTTGTTTATGAACTTTGGCCAAATCATCCCTACTGGGCATTACTGCCTGTCACCTCCACCAGTGCCTTCAGGCCAGCTACAGGGTCAGCAGACAGAAAGCTTCTCGCATGGATATTTACAGGTGCAAACAAACAAATAAACAATTGATAAAAAACAACAACAGATAAACAATTTTAATATTTGGGCATTTTTTCTTTTAATAATTCACTGGCTCTGTCTTAATGAACACCAACCAAGGCATGTTCTTCATGAATGCATTGCTCATACTATCTTTTTTCTCTGTTCATCTGTATCTCTTGCTCGTTTACAGTGAAAGAAGCTGGAGCTGCCATGCATCACTGCAGAAGATCATTGGCAATTTTTTTTTGCAATATCCATGACTTGTCATCTAAATGATAGTGTATCGATCTTGACTGAGGTTATATAGTAGAGAGAGAGTACACAGTATGGAGGTGACACACAGAAAGATCCATAGTGCGAAACCTTTATGTAGAAAAACGAACAATGTTTGCTGACCGAACACTGAGCAAGAAAATGACCAGTAAGCAACTTCACATAATGAATATCTAATGAACACAACTAATGAATATCATCATACAAAAAAACAAAACAAATCAATCCTACTATGTTGGTTTATTGTACATTGCCACAACTACAAAATAATACAAATGTGGTAGTGCTGTTATTAGTCACAGTGTCACTGTATTAGAACTCAGTGTGAATGTTGGACAGTGATATTTGGACAGTGGTACCTGATCTAATACAACAAAATGAAAATTGGAAGTGTTATCTTTACAAATGGATGCAAGTAAAAAAGAAGCATGGCATTTAACTTTTTTTTTTTTTCATTCACGCAGGTCATGTGGCAAACAATGGCAAAATTCCCCTTTCTCAGTTTCTCTCTTTTGTTTATGTCTATTTGTAGCTAGTATCTGGGGAAATTTCTCTCCCACCTTTTTCAACCACCTTACAATATTTGTGGGTTCCAAATGCATCACTAAAAAAACCTGATGGGTCAAGGTAGAACATGACAAAAGGCTTGATAAGTTGCAGCGAAGTGGAAGCATGACTGCCCTGCAGTCGTTTGAGCCCAATATCTACTGTTTCCAGTTAATAACCTGATTTCATAGTGCCGTTCTACTTGTAATTATTAATAACTGCTGCTTTGGAGCAGTAGTCTGCTGCAAACATCAGTCACGCTGTATCATTTAAAAAATAATTAGAAAGAACAATGACAAGCTGTGCCCTGAATGTGATACTGCAGACAGAATCTACACATATTTAACAAACCAATGATCCTGCTGTGTATTTTATGTAGTGATGAAAAACACAGAAGTGCTTAGAATCTGCAGATTCAACACACTGGTACAGCACTTCCTATATCTTGTAGGTCTGGCACCAGATCTGTTGGGTACAACAATGTAGGAGGTCAGTCTGTGCTGCCACTTACCAGCAGAGGGTGACGGTGGTGAGGCACTTTTACCCGAGGGAACTCCAATTCCCAATCAGTAATTAGTGATAACCAGACTCACCTGGTGGTCACTGCATTTAAGACTGTGGCAAAGGACGGCTCTCTGTCACACCTTTGTAGAGGGGTGACTGGTATGGTACACAGCTGTAAAAGAAAAAGGAAAAGGAAAAGACCCAAACCAAGATGAAAAATTTAAAAATGAGAAATGAAAGCAGTTATGATGCAAAAGAGTTGGAAAAGAAAAGGGCTGAAAAGGCTGAAATTAAACAAGAGAAAAATAGAGATCTCTGCTCAAAACTCAGTCCAAGGAGACTAACAATAGGCTAAGGTTGCACATGCACATGCTTGCAAGGTAGAAGCTTGTACTGCTTTTTATGGAGCTGGTACACACCCTGCAGCAGTTGGCCATGATCTGTATCAAGCATTGAGCTGTTGTGCAGACCTAGTGTTTGGTGTGGTGAAGCTCCAAGAAAAACTTGGAGTAGGACTTATGGTTCAGAAGTAATCTTCCAACATCAGTACCAAAGACCTCAATAATACTCTTGTTGCTGAATGCATTCAGATCCTCATAGCACTGTTCTAATATCAATCATAATGCCTTCCCCCAAAAGACAAGTTCCTCATTAATATTATTTTCAGAAATGAAGTCCTAAAATAATCCAAGTTTGGAAGAAGGGCCATGCTTGAATCTGCTCTTCCTTTTGGGATCCCACCAACCCCCACTCCTCCCTTCTCTCTTTCTATTCTACAACCATATGTTGACTGATGTCCAAACTAAATGAAACCTTGAGGATGAGAATGAGTGTCTAAAACAGTTAACCATTTAATGTAGATAATTTTACTGAATTCATAGAGGTAAACTATCTTGATGGAGATTTTTATTTTGTATGAGGCATTTCCTTAAATATCTAGATTTCCATTGCATTGTTTTTTCCAGTTCACATTGTTTTTTCAAATAAATGGTAAATAATGTCTTAAGCACTTTTGCAAAAAGCTGTTAATTCATCAGCTCCTGCTAGGTAATATTGTCTGTTTTAATAAGAACTTGGGTTCTTTACCAACTTCACCCCTGACTACCAAAGCCCTGGGTGTGAACATTACCTCATCAAACAGTTAGGCCACAGTGCCAAAAACATTCTGGTATATCACCACAAATCTCTTTCCTCATAGTTTCTCACGTTTAAAAAAAATCATGACTGAATGGAACATCCACTTCAGTCTGAATTAGTCTGGGAACTAATGGGTTAAACAGTGTAGAATAGACAGTTATGCTGTGGAACATAACTGTACACAAGGACCAGCACACTTTAGTACACCACAGTTAAGGGATAGTAGCACTTTGACCGTAAATGTTTCAGCACTCTGTCAGTGCCCCAGTACTCCTCAGAGACTGCAGTAACCTGTATGTTTCAGTGAGATAAAAAAGCACACATAAGAAGAGGGCCTAAAACCTCACTGCTGTGCTCACTCTGCGAGACTCTTTTGCTACGCTAGAACTCTGGACTGCATTACCATCTCCACAGGAAGTGGTCGTTTACAGATGCAGCGTGTGCAAACCCACCGCCCCCTAACCATTCACTCAGCTGAAGGTCAGGGGGGCACACAGACACTGTTTACCATCCAGCCTGACTGGAATGGAAAAAGCTTTAAGTATAGCCTGGCACAGAAGTCATCTCTTCTGACATATTTGTAGTGAAAGCAGAAATCCACTTTTTCTGTCCTGTAGACAATCACCCTGCATCACAACTGCACAACTTCTGTAAATTAACATTCCTTTTAGAACACTAAAATCACTATGTACAATTTAGAGTTTGTGAACATGACACATGTTTAAAAGGATACAAAGCTCTTACAAATAAGACATTGTTGATTTATCTAGTAGGATGGTTAGAAATGAGTCTAAATTGACTTTGAAATCCATAAATACTCAAGAATGAACTGAAGTTTTTGTATATGTACACATTTTATGAGCTCTTGTTGATCCTTAACCTCAATCTAGGTTTTACATGTCAAAAAATTAAACAGACCAAATAATCCTGACCCTGTTGAGATTTGGTTCATATTGTTCTGTTAACAATTTCAATGAAGTAAATCTATGACCTACTAAAGTATGCTATCCAAACAAGCAATACTATGTTTATGCTGTCCATTGTATACATGCAAGGAGGGTGCTGATAAAGAGGAGTAAATGGCAAGATGTACAACGATTTGCAGGGACTGAGATGTCATAATGAAATCATTTCAAATAAGTTCTTGCAAATCTACTTCATCAAAGTTACTTAGTGCAGTTAGCTTTTTTTGACTTTGAAGCTGTTCTGTTAAGGTAAAAAATGCTACAAGTTGCTCTAAAATCACCAGTAAGTGCACAAAGCAACAAGTGATCCGCACAATGAAGTAAATCTATGACCTACTAAAGTATGCTATCCAAACAAGCAATACTATGTTTATGCTGTCCATTGTATACATGCAAGTTCCACAGCATAGCACACCACTGTAAATGGATTATAGCACTTTGAGGTGAGAGCAAAGCATTTGAGGAATACAAGCCACAAAAACACTTCTCCTCCACTGAGCAGACTGCTTTCATTCTCAGTGGTTTAATGAACTGCTAGCTTCTTTAGGATGTTATTAGAATCGGTTTAACAGCCTGTGGTATACATAAGAGTAGTGTCATGTTTTTAATCATCAGAAGTGGATGTCATTAAGATAAAATAAAATTAGATTAAGCTTTCACAATGTTTCCCATTTGCCAAGTTAAAATTCCATACAGTGAGCAGAATATGAACATGAAAAAGAATAAATTGGATGGATGGATAGATGGATGGATATCCACAGGAAAAAAAGGGAGAATGAGGATATGCAGTAATTAAATCCTACATACTAATCAACCTTTGTGAATCCCAGTGCTGCAGAGGTGGCTTCTGCTTCTTTCTCCTTAATTCCCCACACTCTGAGGAGGAGAGAAATGGTCTCTGCATGAGTATTTGATTACGTTTAAATAAAATAATTTATTAAACCTAAATGAATGCCACTATTTAATACATCTTCTCAACTAGTTCACCAACTCTCTGGGAAGTTTCTATGGTATTTACGTATACAGGTTTAGGAAGGCAAAATTCTAAAGTCAAACTGTAAATATAGCCATTAAGTTGTATGCAGATGCTTTACGTGTATGTTTTAAATGTACACCAACTGGACACCCGTCTATAACACTTAATTATTAAAGAATATCTTTAATTCAGCAAATGATTGAAGATGATTTTACTGTTTTTACAAAAAAATCATAGCATGGTATTTGAAAAGGGGTGTTAAAGCATTTGCATGTGTTTAACAGTAGCATAACTCTGCGTAACAAGTTATGCTTCTTGTTTATGCTTTCACACCTCAAAACCCCAGATTAAACACCCTTCACTGGATTAAGTTGTGATTTTTTTTTTATTTATTTATTTATTTTTTTATTATTATTTTTTAAACCTGTTTAGGGAGCTGGTGTCACCTTGGAAACTAGCTTTACTTAGATCATTTTTGCTGTATGGTGTAAGAGGGGGCCATGGCCTAAAGGTTAGAGAAGTGATCTTTGAGTGGAACATTTGCCGGTTTGATCCCCTGGACTGGCAGGAAGTGGGGAGGATCGGAGTGAAGGAACAGCAATTTTTTTTCCTCCATCAACAATTATAAGGTGGTCTTTAGCAATACAATCATAGTCATTGGAAGGCTATTTTAAGTCAGTGTATGATTTTTCAATTAGAACTAGAGACTGTTTTGTTATCCCTTGACACTACAGCAGGACTAGTGTGCATGCCCCCAAAATCCCCTTTTTTATTTGTGCAGATTCGCAACATTTTGTGGTACTTATAACATGAATTCTGTTGAAGTTTGTCAGAGTGCTGTTAGGAAAACAGTGTGTGTGTGTGTGTGTGTGTGTGTGTGTGTGTGTGTGTGTGTGTGTGTGTGTGTGTGTGTGAGAGAGAGTTCTGTTATCTGCTAGTAATGGCTAGAAGAGTGGGATGGAAGGAAGGTAGTGTGGCACAGGTTTTGTGTGTCATGCTCCTCGTCATTAGAGGGGTGCAAAGCCCAGCGGAACTCGTTAGAGGACGGGGAAGGAGCTGTAAATAAGCTTAATTGGGCTGATGTGTCAGAGTAAAGACAATGCACCCGCTGATGAGCCACCAACTAGAAAGTGACACCCTCCACTGCTGTTTGTTTGGGTTACGGCAAATAGAAAAGGGTGTGTGTTTGGGGGGGGGTGCTGATAAAGAGGAGTAAATGGCAAGATGTACAACGATTTGCAGGGACTGAGACGTCATCATCAAATCATTTCAAATAAGTTCTTGCAAATCTACTTCATCAAAGTTACTTAGTGCAGTTAGCTTTTTTTGACTTTGAAGCTGTTCTGTTAAGGTAAAAAATGCTACATGTTGCTCTAAAATCACCAGTAAGTGCACAAAGCAACAAGTGATCCGCACTCCAGCGGATAAGACTCAGACTGGTATCCAGCTGTGGGCCTCAAATGAGTGGAATGTGGATTTCAGGTTTCAACTAGGCCCCATTGTTACAGCCCACCCTAATCTCACATTGGTCCTATCTAGGCCCCATAGGCTGTGTACAACCCAGCTGGAACCCATGTTCCCCCTCATAGTTCCATCGCGGACAATGGTGGGTATCCAGATGTGGAGCCAACATTGAACCCATGGACAACACTTTCTGGTTCCCAGTTGGGCAGTGGGGTCAGTGGTGGCTCAGCGGTTAGAGCGCTGGGATATCGTGGGCGCTGGAGTTGGCTGCCCACCGCTCTGTGTGTGTGTGTGTGTGTGTGTGTGTGTGTGTGTGTGTGTGTTCACTACCAGATGGGTTAAATGCGGAGGACACATTTCGCTGTACAGTGACAAATACGTGCACCTTTACCATACAGGCCCTACATAGGCATGTTATTTGGGTAAAAGTGGCATAAATCTGTTACTACTGTGTTTGTGGCAGCATGAACAGCAAAACACATTTTGGGTTACTTGAAGTGGTTCTGAAATTTAATACCATACAATGCTACATCAGTCTGAACAGCCAGATTGGAATTACACATACACACTCAATTCATGACCATTACACGTGCACAAGAACCAGCTTACTACTAAAAATACTTACTACTAAAGTTACACTTTATTAGCAGGGTGCGCAAGAAAGAGCTGGCAGTGTAAACAAAAGCACTGCACTGTCTAATAAGAAATTGAAAATGACTGCTCCTCAAAATAAAGTTTACTTGTCAAGTTTGAAGTAGCGGTTTTCTCAGCTTGTTTTGACACCACTTGAAAAAAATGTGTTAACCCTTTCACAAGTGACTTCTGGCTATCTGTAAAGTTCAACTGGCAAGAACTGAGCCAACAAGCTCTGATCAAGAATCCTGTGGTATTTATCATAACATTTTTGCATATAACAGTGGTGATTTTTGATTCCAGCATTTTCACTAGAACAGATTACTCTAGTGTTTTAAAGCTCAAGCTGAAGTTCCACCTTTTCAAATAGTGCCTGTAGATCCTGATCCTATTTAAAGTGGAACAGAAAATTTCTTGTGAATAACTTTAGTCTTGTGGGTTCAGTTCTGAATTTGATGGCAGGAATGTTTTATTGAGGTTAGGTGATGAGATGGTTAAAAGCAGACTGATCAGATAAACTAGTGGAAGTAATGTTGATTTCTGCATCACAATTGAAGCTGGACATTTTACGCCAAACATTCTTGTGAAAGACCCAGAATAGCTCTATTGGATGGAGCAGTGATCTTTTGTGCATGCAGGTCTGTTCACCCGTGTGATCTGTTCGTATATACGCCACAAACTCAGTCAGTCATGGGGTCATAACTCCCATCCTATCCATGTCTTTACCTAAATCATATAAAATGTGGTGTAATGGGTATGTGTTCATTAATGCATCAACTTTTAGCAAAATTAAAAAAAAAGTTGCATTCCTTTATGACCATTTTCTGCCCTTCCACCTGTTTGTCATCCATAACACAGTGGGTGAGATGTCAACTGATTGGACTACCAGTGTAGTCAATTGCTGCTAAATGAGCTAGCTGCACCATTACATGGCTGTAATCTCCCCTCCACGCTCCTCAGTTATCTGATCAGATGATGAGGCCGTTTCCTCCTAACCTGCAGATCTAATTATGGGATGTTTGGCTCGATCGGGACCTGTCTGTGCATTAGCCAGCACAATCAGTGCCCTGGGCCATTCTCGTATTGCCTCTCTCATGTGTCACTTTCCTGTTCCTAAAGTGCATTAGCATCAACCTCACTCAGGGCCAACCAAGAAGGCCCACGAATCCATTAGCACTTAAATATACTATTTCAGAATGATGAATTTAAATGCTAGAGGTACTGTACATTTGAGTATATACAAAGATATGTCTAACATCAGCAGACTGATTTAGTGCAGTTCACACAGTTTTTAAAATGTACCATATCATGGTATCATGTCAAATCATTTATGGGGATGCTTCCTGTTTGAAAATTGATCTGGACATTTAAGATTATAACATACCATCACAGTGTTATCCTGTAGTTTCTTCAACTCTTATTTAATTGTGGAAGACCTGCACCAAATAGGCTTAGATATTTTCATCCCGCTTCAGGGCTATTTACATGCAAATACGATGAGCATTAAAATAAGCAAGGAAAGGTCTTAAGATGTATTACTTAAGGCCACTCTCATATAATTGATTACTATGTTAGACAGTTACTGTAAATAATGTTCTCTAGGCTGACACGTTGGATGCAGGAGATATTTTCAGTAGTAAGGACCATAGTAAATTTTGAAACGGGTAATTTCGTCATGACCATGTGACTGAGTTGGAGTTCCAACTCTGCTCCTGGTCAGCTTTGGTGGGTAACTAACGATAGTGGTCCAAGAAGGGACATATAAGAAGCTGGCATCATGGTACTGGACTTTCTTTTAAATTACTTGCATGACCAAGTATGTGTAAGCCATTTACCCATGGAGTATGCTGCATCTGTCACACCCAGTTGTATGCAAAGGTATGGACACCCCTGTTTAAAATGAACTATTGTTCCAACTTTTACAGAAACTAGGAACAGAAAACTTTCTGTACATTTTAGACAATTCTCGTTAATTTGGTGGCAAAAATGATTATATACACACAGAAGGGAAGAGAAAGTGAGTGGTTAGAGAAATGGCTGTAGTTTGTGGAAGGATTCAAAAATGCTTGAATCATGGCCCTTCATAACATGCACAGATGCGATAATCGATTTTAGCCAGAGTTCCTCCAAGATTCTCATTAGAATTCTGATTAAAATCATGAGATACAAAAGAGCACTAAGGACTTAATAACTGGGTTTGTTCTGGTACAATCGTTTTAAGCTGATTGTTCTCATTCAAAAGTCATTTTCAATTAGAGCTTTTATAAAGGCCACATTGCAGCAGAATTTGGAGAAGGCAATTCAGAATTGATTTGTATGATGTGATTTCAATAAAAATGCAAAGGACTCAGAAAATTACTGAAAATACCATCACTACTCAGCATGCATCACCTCTCGTGCAATTCTGGTGGTTTGACGTGAAGGCCTTAAAATGTGTCCTTTTCAGTAATTTCAAACCCAATCTTTTCATGATTTTTTTTTTTTTTTTTTTTTTTTTTTTTTGGTATTTAACTGTAAGTCTCTATATAGAGCATTTCATATGAAGTGATTTCATTTCAAAATCACCAAGTCAAGTTCAAATTCCTTATTCATTTATAAGATCCTAATGTATCATTACAAACAGCTGACCACACGATCAGGCGGAACACAGTTTCTTGTTTTGCACATACAATCTAACAAACAATAATATCAAACTGACGAGAGAGAACCACTGCATCATGGTTGTGTGGTTGAAAATGTTCAACAGTGTGGTGCAAACAATTAAGCGACTGTGCATGCATTTTGCCAGATATGTCTTTAGGCTTCCAGTACAAATGGTGATTCAGCTGAATACAACAGTGGTAGCAGCTCGCTGCTATAACTCCATGGTTGTTATTTGAGTCTTCTAGTAACAGGAACGCGTGTGTGTTTGTGTAAGTTTGGTTCTATTAAGCAAACGCCTTAATACATTGCCAAATTAATTTCCAATATTTAAGTTGCCAAAACAAAATCTGCAGAAATGAGTTAGGTACTGTTAGATACTGAGTCTTTTCATAATTTGTAAGGACTGTACATTTTTTTTAAAGCTTCTAAGGCTGAACACCACTTTAGTGAACCTAATACCCTTGTTAAACTCCTTGTATTGAAGCTGAAACTTTACACTTCTGTCACATCTTGATTTGCTAAGGTGGTGGAGAGGCAAAATGACATTTACACTTATGGATGTGCATGTGTCTGCATGTGCAATGGTTAAACTACTCACTTTTACTTCAGATTACCCCAGCATTCTGCTTTCCATTTAATATGCTACTGTTAACAGAGTACATAAAAAGAATGAGTCCAAATAAAGAGCTTTTTGTTTATTTGCTGCTTTAAAGTTTTAAAGGCATGAAATAGACTGTGGGTGTGCTATATTGAGACATGCAGCCTGCTGAGGTGCATTGCGGGTGCTGATCATTAAGAATAAGTTGACCAAAGGCTATTGATCTCAGCTCCCTCTTCAAGCCTCTTTAGCATAATCCCGCTTAGGGTCCATCAGGCAGCAAGATATTCATTAGCGTTGACTCTCTCATGAGAAAGGCAAAGAGAACTACTAGAAATGAAATAAAAAGTGTACACATGTTTCTAGGCAACATTCACTACATGAGAAGGTCTAGACAACAAAATGGTTTTTGTCCTCTTAGACGGCAACTTCATGGCTGGTAATTGAAAATAGTTGGGTATCTAAATTCTGAGGGTGGTTTCTATGGTGAATGTTCACAGGAGATCTGGTGCCTGTAGCACAGCACATCTGGAATTTTTCAAATGAGCTATTTGGAACAACTACAACTAACTGGTTTACAATATATCTATATCTAGCCCCCAAAAAAATTGGGCACCCTGCATTGTAAGCACTTAGTAACTCCCTTTGGCAAGTATGACAGGATGTACACTGTGTGCAGAATTATTAGGCAAATGAGTATTTTGATCACATCATCCTTTTTATACATGTTGTCCTACTCCAAGCTCTATAGGCTTGAAAGCCAACTACCAATCAAGTAAATCAGGTGATGTGCATCTCTGTAATGAGAAAGGGTGTGGTCTAATGACATCAACACCCTATATAAGGTGTGCTTAATTATTAAGCAACTTCCTTTTCTTTGGCAAAATGGGTCAGAAGAGAGATTTGACGGACTCTGAAAAGTCAAAAATTGTGAGATGTCTTGCAGAGGGATGCAGCAGTCTTGAAATTGCCAAACTTTTGAAGCGTGATCACCAAACAATCAAGCGTTAGCCAACAGGGTTGCAAGAAACGTGTTGGGGGGGCGCAAAATAACTGCCCATGAATTGAGGAAAATCAAGCGTGAAGCTGCCAAGATGCCATTTGCCACCAGTTTTGCCATATTTCAGAGCTGCAACGTTACTGGAGTATCAAAGCACAAGTGTGCAATGCTCAGGGACATGGCCAAGGTAAGGAAGGCTGAAAAACAACCACCTTTGAACAAGAAACATAAGATAAAACGTTAAGACTGGGCCAAGAAATATTTTAAGACATTTTTTTTTTAAGGTTTTATGGACTGATGAAATGCGAGTGACTCTTGATGGGCCAGATGGATGGGCCCGAGGCTGGATCAGTAAAGGGCAGAGAGCTCCACTCCGACTCAGACGCCAGCAAGGTGGAGGTGGGGTACTGGTATGGGCTGGTATCATCAAAGATGAACTTTAAGGGTTGAGGACGGAGTGAAGCTCAACTCCCAGACCTACTGCCAGTTTCTGGAAGACCCCTTCTTCAAACAGTGGTACAGAAAGAAGTCGGTATCGTTCAAGAAAACCATGATTTTCATGCAGGACAATGCTCCATCACATGCATCCAAATACTCCACAGCGTGGCTGGCCAGTAAGGGTGTGACATGACATGGCCCCCTTGTTCACCTGATCTGAACCCCATAGAGAACCTGTGGTCCCTCATAAAATGTGAGATCTACAGGGAGGAAAAACGGTACACCTCTCTGAACAGTGTCTGGGAGGCTGTGGTGTCTGCTGCACGCAATGTTGATCGTAAACAGATCAAGCAACTGACAGAATCTACGGATGGAAGGCTTTTGAGTGTCATCATAAAGAAAGGTGGCTGTATTGGTCACTGATTTGTTTTTGGTTTTGTTTTTGAATGTCAAATGTTTATTTTATGTGCTATATTTGTTTACCTGGTGAAAAAAGATGGGTATATATTTGTTTTTTATTAAGTTGCCTAATAATTCTGCACAGTAATAGTTACATGCACAAACAGATATCCTCCTAAGAAAGCCAATAATAAAAAAGAATCCTCTCAAATACAACTTGCCTAATAATTCTGCACACACTGTTTAGCAAACTTAGTCTTTTAATATATTAATTGCAAAATGCCTTTAGTTCTGTGATATTCTAGGTCATCTTGCATGCACTGCTTTTTAAAATTTGGGACCATATGGGAATGCTGAATGATGCAGAATTTTGTGGTAAGGACACAATGACCCTTACATAAAGGTCAATAGAACAGTAACTTTCTTAAGTCATCCTAAAGGTCTTTTGCCGTCCGGTGGGGTTTTGATTTTCCTTTCTAGCAATCCTACAAGCCATTCTCTCTGAATGTTGTGTTTGTTTTTTGTCCAAACAGACTTTAACTTGTTCTCCATTATCCTGAATTATTACCTCCTCCTCAGTTGAACAACATGTTATGTTGTACATGCACTTTACACTTGACAACTTTGTCTGCATTGCACATTTTTCTATTGTGTAAATTTAGTGCATATTTTTACATTTTTAGTTATCAAAGCATTTCACTACTAGTTGTATCATGTATGTAGTTATAACTATGTATGTGGCACAAAACTTTAGTTTTTCAGTTTAGTCTTTTAACTCAACTTTTATTTCTGTTAACTGCTATTTTTAAAGTTACAATACAAACTCTGGTAACGCTACCTGACAATGCTTCTTATTTTTATAGCCTCCTTCAGTTATTTCAGTTATTTTCCATTTCAAAATGGTAGGCAGCTGCTTAGAGGAGCCCATGGTTGCTGATTATTCGGACATGGTTAGAGGAGAAATTTAAGCTTGGAAATTTGCATTACCTGGCCTTTTCTAAAGACTGTGAAAAGGCCATAACCCTAACAAGCTAAATTAAGTCGGAGACCATGGTAAAAGCTATGAGAGCTTTTTTTTTTTTCTTGGGGTGAAAATATTTTTCATCTTTTAGCTTTAAGCCTTTTTGAGATCTCTTGGAGACTCACTTTCCAGTCTCAGCTGTTTCCAGTAACACAAATTAATCCTGCTCAGAATTAATAGCAATTCCTTCTATACTGGTGTGTGTGTGTGTGTGTGTGTGTGTGTGTAAGGGTAGAGTATCTTTATATGCATAAGGGACACTACCAGTGGTTTTCTTATAAATGTGCAGATAAAAATCATCACAAAGCAGTAGAGTGAGATGGGTGATATGGAAGAAAGTAATGTGTTTGGGTATACTGCCCAGCCTGTGTCCTGTCAACTCACCTTAATGCCTCATAGCAGAACCCAATCTCCCCTAGCAGAGATAATATCCTATTTAGTTCATACTCCTTATTCGACCAGCTCAGCCTGTCAATATCTCTGACGGAGACAGCCTAGCATTAGCTAATATGCTGCTAAGCAATAAACCCTGAGTGATGAGCACTCTTAAAGTGGTTAGGGTTATTGACTGACCAGCCCTGACATCTTAAGTCAATGCAGATCTCGCCTCTTCACACCCCTCCTCTTATCAGGGTCCCACTGTACCACCTTGCCCTACCATTCAAGTAGCCTACATGTATCTGCCCTCCTAGAAAAGCCATATAAAAAATAATGAAGCAGGCCAAGTGTCTTCAGGATTGAGACACCCAGGTAAATCATTTTTTAATCAACTGAGTGCACTCTTCTAATAAACGATCGTGCTGGGAAGTGCCACAGAGTGTGTGTAAGTGTAGTCATGTGTCTGCGGTGTGTCCTGAGTGTGTCCTTGAATGTTTCCCACGTAATTCAATTATTTATGCTCCCAGTCATGATTATGTAGCAGATAAATCACAGGGTTAAACTTCTATGGGTTCAACAGACAATAGACTGAAGTGGTCACCTTTTAAAAAAAGAGTAAGGTTTATGGACCATGATGATAAATACCATAAATATAGCAACCTTATTTAATTCAAGTTGAATTACTGAAGAGGTTTTAATAGAGCTCTTGTGATTCTTGACATGAATTTGGGCATCAGCCTAAATTAGCCTTCAGCTTGGTCTCTTCACCTTTCAGAGCAAGGTTATAATACATATCCCTACTGGTTTAAGAATTCTTAGATGCTGTCATGATCCACTCTGTCTGACAACGACGGGAGAACACTCGCAGGGGATGGACTGAAGCGAGGAGTTTATTGATAAACCATAAACAAAACAGAAATGCAGCACCAATTACTAGGGATAAGGAAGAACTAAACAAAACTGACAAACCATACTGGGCAAACAAAAGGAACACACCTGGGGCTGGTGAGGCACTAGGGCAGTGCTAGCTGCCGGGGCTGAGCCAATACCATTACTCAGAAACATAAACCTCCAAGCCGAGCCTGGGAAAGCTATGAACTAGGACATATAGAGTAGCGCTAGTCAGGACACACAGAGGAGCGCTAGTCAGGCGCATTGAACTTACTAGACTTGAGAGTGTGAGGAGTCTGCCACCAGACCTAGACGACTGTTCCGGTCCGACGGTGAGGAGAGCTAACTGCTGAAGCAAGCTGGAGAGTCGCTCACTCCTGGAGAACCAAAGAAGCCTGGTGAGAGATCGCCGCAGACCTGCAGTAGCTCCCTAATGGACCCTGAGATGAGAGCTGCCTAGCTAGTTAGCTTCCCCTGCTAAGCTAGCTAGGTAGAGAGAGAGTCCTCTTGTACAAGGATGCACTCTACAGACTAGACCAGTGAATCCTGAGTCTATACCACTAACTGAATAACCTGGGTGCATGTGGTGCACTAAGGGTAATCCTCAGCAACCAGCAGCTGGCCCTAGCCCTACTTAAATACACCAGCCCACAGGTGTAACACATTAACCAGACAATGAACAGTCACATGACAAACATAACCAGAAACCAAAATGGCGACGAGGGGTGTCAACCCAAAAGTCCCTTTCAACATAAGTCCTTCCTTCGAATAAACCCGACATGGTTCAGTAACAAATAGTTCATCTCTTCCTTTGAGCCACGGCCCGGGACCGCCTTTGGGGTGGGCGCGGCGGCGCGGGCGTAACAGATGCTTACTTGGGTTAGTGTGGTAAAGGTTTCTGGGTAATCAGTTACAAAAGGCTATTAAAGTCCAATAAGACAAATGAAATCTTAAAAAAGGGCAGACTTGTTGGACCATTTTCAACATTTTTAATTAATTTAGACAAAGATTTTAAGGTCCAAATGAATTTGGTGAAATAAAGGCTTTAGTTGAAAGCATGACTATTCAAGCCAAAGTCAGAACAAGAGGCCTTCTGCAATAAGCTACAACCACTGAAAGACTTGGCTTCTATAAAAAGCACTTGAAAGCTATGATTTCTGCCAAATGGGGAAGACTGATGACCTACAGAAGATGTGTTTACCACTCAATAAAAAATGGTGCTTAAACCTTTGCATACATTGGTACAATAAAGAAAGAAAAGAGATATGGAAGCTACATCCCATATCCAAGCAAGCCATGCTCTTTTTAGCTTAGGTTCTCTTCTGAGACCCCAGTGTTAATTCAGCACCTACCGTTCATTCTAGCTGTACACAAAATAACACTAAGTGATGATTTAACATTGGGGATTTTACAATATATACTGTCTGTCTAGGCAAGGTAAATAGTGAAAATTTATTCTGCAAAATAAAGAGGTTCTAATAAATAAGTCATTTATATAAATGTATATAAAAAAAAGTATGTATGTATGTATGTGTGTGTGTGTGTGTGTGTGTGTGTGTGTGTGTGTATATATATATATATATATATATATATATATAATGTGTGTGTGTGTGTAACTGGGGGGGATCAAATTCAAATTCCAATCCTGTTATAATGCTCAATTAAAACTGCCATCCACGCGAGACAGATACGCACACCGTCTGGTTGGGAAAACAAAACACCTTTTCCAGCATTATGGAACGGAATAATTTGAGTCAATATAATCTCCCTTTGAATTAGCTAGCTCTTGGTGAGGTTATGAATATAAAGCATTGGCTCAACAAGGCTTTAAATGAACGCAGACCAAACTACACTTCAATGACAACTAGGGGTCGGTTTTTTACATTCTGACTACATATAACACCACTTTAGAGTGCATAAATAATTTGCATTTCTCCACACCAGTGCAGAATACTAAGTGATCATGGTAAAAATTGCAGTCCTGGAAGAACGGGAGAGGCACAGGCCCCCTTCTGCAAGCACCACATTCCAATTCGACTCCTGGCAAATGGGGGGAAAAATCCTGCTATTTATCAAGTGCTCCTCAATTATGGATGCTGGAAATCTTGCACAGGATTGCAGTAATATGTTTCCAGATGGTAAATGGAGGAAAGGGGTGTTGAAAGAATGGCTGAGGCATGCACACTTTTCTCCATAACTGACAAAATGTCCCAGACAAACAAAAGGCCTAGCAGAGACCAATCAATAGCTTTTGTTGCTGGCCCTCTGTCTTTATGAGGCTGCCTAATCAGGATGTATTGTGTGCAACATGACTGTGCACATAATATGACTTGGTCATTAAAAGGCTATTACGAAGTAATCTTCTGCTAACTTGTTACTCATGTGAAATGCGATGTATTAATAAGCACACTTGTTGTTTTTCCTTCCTGTCTTTGGCTCGAAATCACTGAACAGCATGACAGCCCTTTTAAGCACAGGAAAATAAGGACCCTAAACATGGTGCAGTTTTGTTCGTTAGGTATTGTTTTTTTATAATCCGTATCCTCAACCAAATCAGCCCAGCAACACATACGTAAACAACCAAGACAGATAAAGCAACAGATAAAGGCTGGTAGAAGGTCACATTTCATGACTTTAAAAATAACAGGCTGGGTATCTTACACTATCTGACTAGTCTCTGCAGATTTATTTTAGTGACTGCAATATTGGGGATCACACACTAAATGACTTGGGATCACAGACTAGACAGCGTAACTCGTGAGAGCTCACATGGACACACAATCTCTACCCATTACTAGGAGACAGAGACAGCAAAACAAACATGGAGGCACAGCAGTGAGCTGCGGTTGCCATCTTCATCACTGTTTTGCTGAAGGACTACAGAAAAAATGGGTAAAATGCATTTGGGTCATGGATGTGAGGCATGATTATTTGGTATGGAGCATGGTCATTTTCACAGCTTATGCAGTACCGGCACTGGTTCCCACCTTTTAACCTTAATTTTAAAATCTTTTTGCAATCAGTTGTCTCAGTTGGGTAAATCAATTCAGATTGAGTTGCTGACCAGTATACAGAGTAGGATTAAAAAAACATTTACTCCAACTGGTCTGAGGAGCAATTTAGAAGCAAGAAATCTAAGCTGGTTTTCTCTCCCAACCATCCACTCCGAATACATTTCAATTAATGCTAAATATATCCATTCAGGCAAATTTATCTTAGCATCAGTAAACTTAATCTCATGCCAAACAAATAAAACAGGTATTTTTTATGTTTGAATGATGAAGTCAAGAAATAATACTTAAACCTTCATTTTAACTTGTTTTTCCATCCGTTCTACAGCTGTTCTTTATGTGTTTGAGGTCATTGCCCTGTTGGAACATTTGTCCAGCTGATGGTTTAAGGTTGTGCTGAAGAATTTTGAGGTAGTCCTCCATCTTCATGATTTCAGCCACTGCAAAGTACCAGTTCCAAAACAGCCCTGGAACATGTTATTCTTAGGCTTGAATGCTTCTCCTTTAATCCTCAAACCACATGTATCTGGTCATTGTGGCCAAACAACTCAATCTTGTCTTATCTGACCCTACAACTTTCATCCAGATGGCCTTTTATTTTCACATTTTCTCAGCTACAAACTTCTGTCACGCTTAAAGGTGGATCAGGGGCTTCTTTTTTAGATGACCGCATCTCAGTACATGATGTAAAACTAGCTTGACTGTAGACAGAGACACTGGTGTTTTCTGCAGCTTTTAGTTAATGACTGGCCTAACCTTGATTGTTCTTGGGTTGTTCCTGAACATCTGAATCAATGTCCTCTTAGCTGAGGGGGATATTTGTTTTTTTCTTTGTGGATTGATGATCTCAAAATCTTCAGTTATTTAGGAACAGCTCCAAGAAACATTTGACTTTCTAACTATTAATCTATGATCATCCTTCTCAGATCTGCACTGACCTCCTAGCATGTTCCCATTGTACTGTGTTGGTCAAGAGTGCTGTTTAAAAAAAATATTTGTGGGCACAGAAAAGCTACCAGCTGTAGTTAATCATGATCACTAATGAAGGTAAAAGGCATTGGTCTTGTCAAGTTAGTCAGGGTCAAGTCTGACCCAGTGTGGGTTGAAAATAAAAGTACCATGATTTTCTTGTCCATGATGAGTTTATATGAACTTCTGACCACTGTAAATAGAAGGCTAAGAGACAGCAAACTATATTAGTTATTATGCACTGCAAACAATAATTGATTTAGGAGGGCAAGAACCATATTTTATAAACATTCAATATCTATTTCCTCTCCATGTCTCCCCAGCATGCAGTAAAGTAATCAGACAGGTTATAGCACATTGCTCCAAGCAAGATCGGTCTCACCGTGCCAGTAACAATAACATGAAATCAGCCAGGACAACGTGATCCCCACACTATGAATTACATATGATACAGGAGTAAAGAATATGTATAATAAGATTTTGCTAATATTTTTTGCTGATCCACTACCCTGCTCATAATATATCAACCTGGGACCTTTGAAAGGAATCTGCTATGTCGGATTTAACCTGGTCAGGGGTCTCTTGTTTGGCTATATTTGCAACATTTAAATTCACTGTATGATAAATAGTTATCATTTAGGTATGAATGTATGTACAATGTCCTGTAGAACTATTGGCACCTTTAATAAAAAATGTAAATGTTTTCAAAAAAAGAATTCCACATTTTCAGAAAGTTATTTCAAATTTGTGGTAGATATTTATTCACATTGATATTTTTACAAAGCATTTCTTAGAAAAACTCTTGTGTAAAAAAAGACCTTGTTCATGGTGTTTGCAATGTTTGCAGATCTGTCTCTGTTCCTTAAGTAGTCAAGCAATCAGATCTGTATATTTGTAAATGCAATGCGTCCAGCTTGGCTACATTAATTGCATGCCCACAGCTGTCAATAAGGTTCACATCTAAGCAAGTTATTTTCAGGTGTCTGCATGTATATCCAGGCATACCAGTCTATATAACTGACTTTCTTGACTTCAAAACGTTCAATGAAACAAACACTGTACAGCCTATGTAGACCTCTATTCTGCCAACACCACACCAGCTTTATTGAAAAGTTGTAATACTCTGCTGGAAAATGAGATCTGACCACGGTGTGAATGCAGCGACCATATGTAAATGTGCTGTATTGATTAAATGATACTAAAACTAATTCGTTGTGAATAAATGCCACATCCCTCAGTTATATATCAACTCAAATCAGAGAATGTATTAGTTAAATTAGAGAAAATATCTGGTACCTGCATTATAAATGTGGAGAAGCTTATCCAGTCCTGAGAGTTTAGATCCAAAACACCTGGCTTTATTACTCAAATGCTTCTGATAGCCTTGATTACCTGGATCAAGAGTGATAGATTAGAATTGGAGCTGAGCTCTGCAGGGTGCTAAATCATCAGGACCAGGATTGGGCAAACCTGGGCTTGACCAGGAGCTCCAGTATATTTAACATTTGTGTAACCAGGATAGTGGAACTATGATATAATTATTCTGTACTGACTTACAGTTTTTTTTTGTTTTTTTTTTATCAATGTATGGAAATGTGCCTGGATTATCTCAAGGCATTTATTAAATCCTACTAAACCTCATTACACTGCATATGATGGGTGATGGTGCTTTTTGTTCAGCTGCCTCTTGTATTTGGAATACCCTGATAGCCTGAGCCACAGACTTCTTTTAAAACACACCAAAACTTCCTAAAAGAACAACAGTCCAGAGACGTCTGCTGGAGTGCTGAACTTCTGTTTATGAACTTAATCTTAACTTTGAACTCCATTGGGCCAGAGCTCCTGTAGGTCAAACTGACTGAGCTGTCAGTGCCAAATCCCATCTGCTGGTGGATCATGGATTTCCTGACCAAGAGCAGGCATCAGGTGCGCCTAGGAAATGTGTAGGACGCCCAAACTCTCAGTACTAAAGCAGTAAAGCTGTGTGCCCTCAGTCCCTGATCTTTTGTCTTTCCATGAACCACTGTATCTCCAGGAACACATCCGTCAAGATTCTAAAGTTTGCGGACGACTTCATTGTGGTTGACGCAGCGACCATTGAAATTCATCCTCACATTATTTAAAACCATCTAGTTTGGACACAAGCCAACATAACTAGTCATACCAACCCCAGAGCTATGGCACTCAAACACCGCTTATTCTGATTTACCACCCTGTAACTCCACTCCCCTGACGCAAAAACTGCTCTCTGTCAGTTTTGCTTTTGCACAATTGTACAACTGTTCATATCACTTTTACACATTTGGAATTATAGCAGAATTTTTTTAGATTTTTAATGACCTCTTCAATACATTTATGCTATTATGTTTGTTTTTAAATTTGAAACATTTTGAAAGGAAAATAAATAGTTATTGCAATGGCATTGATGATAACACTATATGATCTTAACATTATCATTATTATTATTATTATTGATTATATATGTACATATGGAAACTAGCTTGAAATCTAGTGTGGGGAAAAAGTTTGAAAAAATATTCATAGTAATCACTCAGAATACCAACTGCCATTTATGATGCACAGACCACACACAAATTATTTAATATGATGTTAAAATTGTACATTCATTCATATAAAACAAGAACATAACAAGAACAACATTTCTTCTTCTGGAAAGTTACCATTTCAGAATAGCTAATAGCAATGATCTGCCATCATTTACTTTTTGGTCACACAGAGGAAGTCTGCCCATCTGAAATCTGTGATAATACTTTATCTCAGTCAGCAGAGCCTAAAAACTCTATTGCACTGCAATGGAATTCAGACACCCATGGAATATGACACACATGGACACCAGATATCACACAACACAGTAAATCTACTCAAGACATATCTGGCACTCCACATTAAAGCCTCAGTATCCTACATCCTACATTTTCCTTACAGGGTCTACTTATGATATTTGTGTGGGGTTTTACAAGACAATTTTCCAATATCTATATTTTATTATTTATTTCTTAGAAATAAACAGGCTGGTGCCAAAGATGTAGCTGTTGTTCAGCTGTGCTCTCCCATCTAGTGAATCTCCATTTATTCAAACCCCCCCCCCCCCCCGCACCCCTTAAAAATGCTTCTTACACACATGTGACTGACACATGCACAAGCAGCCTCTTTTTGAACTACTGCTGATGCAACATCACTAGGAAAACAACACGCTCTGAGGAAATTGCCAGCAGTACACTAAAGTGATGATTATGACTAGACTAGTTATGATCCAGTTTTAGGGGGTTGAAACTTTCCTGTTGTATAAACCTATTTTGGGTTATGCCTTTTTAAAATTTCCCCCCCTAAAGAAAACAGGTTAGCCTTACCTGAATATAAGTATTACTGGTCTGCAGTGCATTCTGTGTGAACTGTCCACTGTGCACTTGGCAGTGTGCATTAGTAAGCAGATGGCAGCAGAAAATATTCAGTGGTGTGGGTTAGGGTCATCTGTAGCTTTTCATGCCAAATTTAGCCAGACTCACTAGCAGAGCTGGAACTCTAAAATGACAGTGCCACACACACTCATTACACTCTCCTCAGAAGAACATTTACTCAGAAAGCTAGAGGCTGTTCAGTTCTGTTGTTCAATCAAGAACGATGTGAATGTGGGAAGCGGGCTGGTGGGAAAAAAGCAGCACACACAGATCAATATGATCAAATGTGCTGTTTCTAGCCTCCAGTGACACTCAGGGGCTAGCATGCAGAGAAAGAGAGACTCCATGCTATTAATAGGATTATGACTGTAGCTGTTTAAATTTGCATTGTTCGCTACTGGTGTTACTGTTCTGTATTTGTTGGACAAAAAGTGAGAGAGAAAGAGAGAGAGAGAGACCTCTCTGTTTGACAAATTTGGCTGTTACCTGTGCTTGTGGAGAACCTTTATAATTCACAGTGGACACAGAGCTTACTGCATGACTTCCTTCTGACAGCCCGAAGAGCTTTTGTGTATAAAATCACCTCAGCTGCCCCGAGAGGGCACATCCCACTGAGAACACACTCCGTGTGTGTGTGTGTGTGTGTGTGTGTGTGTGTGTGTGTGTGTGTGTGTGTGTGTGTGTGTGTGTGTGAGGCAACAAGAACTAGCACTAAGGAACTTGGGGCACATCTTCTGGGTGGGAAGTTAGAGAATGTACTGTGGCTGGCCAGCTGAGTCGCACAGCTGCAGCATTAAGCTAATGATGCCATTCATTCCAGAAATCCTTCAGGGGCGGATGAATAAAACCAAAGAATAAAGATATGAAAAGATAAAAATATGATAATCCAATAAAGCGTTCATTATCAAACTGAAAGGGGCAGCAGGATCAGCACTCAGGAAACAACTGCAGTAAAATATTTTAAATCTTTGCGGCCATCAACCTTAAACCTTCAGAATTGCCCCTTTAACAAGAGAAGTAAAGGTAAGAAGATATTTGGAGCATTTTGGTTGGTTTGTTCACCATGAACTGCTAGATTCAAATTGTCAGAAATGTAAAAATGGAAGAAATAGTGATACACGATTTTTGCTGGACAGCGATGATCTCTTCCTTAAGACAAATTGTACCAAACAAGTGTTGTGATGGTCAGTATCCCTTATGACATTCAAACAGACACGATAAAGTGAAGAGTGAAAGTCAAACACTACTAAAAATGTTAGAGACAGGGAAAGGGTGAGACCGAGCATGAAGAAGAACCCAGGCCGTGAAAAATGATACTAAAGGACAGTATGGGGGGCAGAAAGTATAGCGAGCAGCTTAACCCAGAGTGGCAAGTCAATGTAGCAGACATACTAAAGAAATGACTTTCTTTCTGCAGCATTATGAATCACTGACAGTAGGAGATCTGGAGGCGCCTTTCTGAACAGAGTTGTGTGTGTGTGTGTGTGTGTGTGTGTGTGTGTGTGTGTGTGTGTGTGTGTGTGTGTGTGTGTGTGTGTGTGTGTGTGTGAGAGAGGGAGCGAGAGTGGCAGACCTTGCCATGAGCTCACCCGAAAGGTCTCATTAGACACACACTAAATTAGCGCCCAGGCCACTTCCATTACTACTGTGTCCTTGGAACACCAGCTATGTGACTGCTTATGTAAAGACCCAATGAATGCCTTAGAAAAAGTGCTATGGAGTAGACAAGACCATTTAACGTCAGCTACTTATGGACAATTATAGCTAATTAAAGACCGGTTGCAGTCGACAGGTGCGCAGTTAGTTTCTGAATGTCACTGAGTGTCAGAAAAACACCTTGTATATTTTAAATGGATATTTCAAAGGATAATGAAAGAATACTTTTCATTTAAGTTAATGGTTATTAAATATGGAGGGTTATTTATAAAGTTTTCACACAAGGGAACTGGCAGCAGAAGTTTTCAAATGGTGTAAAAAAAATAAAATGAAGAGAAAGAAAGAAAATACAAGTTTGTTCCATGCCGTGACCTGTAACAGATGATTTAAGCACTAAACCCCTAAAACCCCTAAATGACATTTGTACAATTTTCCACTCGCCCCAAATGTTGTTGCTTACTCGAGACACTTGTACTGTAAAAAAAGAAAATTAACTTCATGTAGTATAGAATTTACTGAAATATTGATCTGGATTATTGATCACATGGTTATGGGTTCGATACCCACATCAGCTAAGCTGCCACTGTTGGGCCCCCGAAAAAAAGCTCCATAATATCTCTGACCTTTAGCTGTCCAGGCTGGGATATGCAAAAAGATTAATTTTATTGTACAAATATAATGACAAAAGTACTAAAAATACAATGAGCAGTGACCATTTTTGTAATTTTGCCTGTTTACACCACCTTAACAGATTTGAAATGAAGCAATCAGTATGTGATTGAAGTGTTGACTCTTAGCTTTAATTAAAACTACTGTTTAAAATTTGGCTAGAGACATTTTAATTCGTATCAAACCCACTTAATGGTGTACAGAGGCAAAATGACAACAAAAATGTTTGCATCCAAAACTTATAAACCTGACTGAATATAAATATTTTAGATTGATAAAACTAGTTAAAGCAGCATTATGCAAAAATGGGCCTTTCTTGCTGCTGGGCTCCCCCTACAGTTGAGAAGTGTAACTTTGTGCTTTCACAAAATGACAAGCTCTGTACATTTTTGAACAAGCTGAGGGATACAGAACTGTCCCTAAAAGGCAAAGAAGCATGTGGGCTGAGGTGGTAAAGTGATATTACAGGACATAAATATGACTTTATGCAGTTCTCGTCCATAATAGAGACGCGATTATCTAATAATGCTTTAAATTTTCTTTTTATGACGTGTTTCTCACTGGAGTTATGAGGCTAATTTAAATAACAGTAGTCCACATTCATGTCCCACTAATTAGCATCATGAAATTTCAGTTTTGTCAGAACCTTTGGTACACCTACTGTACTTTTGTACCTACATTCATTGCCCATTTTATAAAAAAACAGCTTCCATATACAGATAGGTGTACTTGTTGCTGCACATTTTATCAGCATCTGAGAAAGCAATTATTGTAGGTCCATTACTGGTCACATATTGTTGAGTTGGGTAGCATACATTTTTAAGAACAGAAGTGACCCCAATATGAGTGGTGTTTGTGGCACTTTAATGTGTTAATTATGTGAATAATCTTTTAGCCCTTCATTATTGGACAGATTCTGACCAGAGGAGCACTGTTGAGTAGTATATTTTGGTTGGTCGACTTATGGTGGACTGTTATATAAAAAGGAAAAATATCATATTGTTTGTAATTTCCAAAAGGTGGGTGGAAAATAAGATTTAAATTTTACCCAAATCATATGCCAAGCTTTCTGCTGATCAAATATAATGGCGTCCTCTCCTTGAATTTCTGCACCCACAGAACATTCACTTGGTGTTTTACTGTGAAATAACAATGAAGCGAGGGTGTGATTCAGGAGCTAATGAGTGTCTATGGCTGGGAATGAGTCTGAAGCGCAAAAAGCGCCTCCAGACAAGAAACCACACAGCCTCATTATCAGTCGTTAGTGCAGAATGAAACCCATGTCAGCAGTTTCCCTCCAGGGCAAACGGGAATTAACCTACCTTTCAGAAGCGCAGTTAGAAAACAATAACGTCACAAATCTGATAACCTCTGCAAAGTAAACAATCCCTCATTTGTTTCAGAAGGCCTTTAGTCAGTACCTTCAAAGCCATATGATTGAGGATGAACAGGAGCTAAATTGGAGTTCCATCAATAAATTCAATCACCTGGTCTCTAAATATTCTGCTTCCCTTGCTTCTATTGTTCCTTTACCTTTACTGCCTATCCAGGTTCTACTGAATGACCATGAAAAGGCATGCTTTTGGTTTGTAGCATTATCTGTAATTAAAGCTGCTCACAAATTGGGCATTTCTGATTGGAAATCAAAAATAAAAAATAAATATTTTCAAAGATTCCATTTAATAAGGAAATGATGCAACAATCAATGCACAAAGAGAATACTTCATGCTTCGAAATGCAAGATGAACGAGAATATCACATATTTGAATTTTAAATACAATTTGCCGCAAGCAGTTTATCAAAACAGCCACCAGCACATATTTAATGACTGTAGCAGACTTGCACTGAGACAAACGAAAGTATTTTTAAATGGACTCATGCTTCTTAAAATGTTGAAATGGCCATCAAGACTGAGTTTGATTATTAGTAGTGGAATCCTATCTAAAACAACAACTAATTTCTCCTGAAATATAAGAAAGAAAACAAAAAAAAAACAAACAGCAACTCAATCAACCTTTTAATTTAAAGTAAGTAGAAAAAAAGGGATGCTCAGTGAGAATTTACAGTAAACAGAAATGGACTGAAAATAAAAATGATATTTAATCAACTCAAGCTAACAGCAATTGAGGTAAATTAACACATGGATGTTTTAAGTAAAGCAAAAATACAAAAAATAAACAAACAAACAAAAAGCCACCCTTAAAGAATTATGCTAGGAGCTGCTGGGTGATATTTGTTTTCCTCATACATATTAGTTATACGGCTACTGAAGATCATGTGTTAATAAATATTGAGCCTAAGCACTAAGAGTGCACTCATTGAACTAAAGATTTTGTCAGCCTGCTGGCTACAGGTAAGACCCTCCACATGAGAAATGTATACTGAGTGGCATACATTATCAGGTTTAAGAAAGAAAAGGAGGAAAAGAGCTGAGATATCCTTTTGCTGCTGTTTTGCTGAAAGCTCATTCTCTAAATGCTAAACTAGCAAAGGCACAAAGCAAAGGCAAAACCTTAACACTTCCATTTTAGATGAAAAAGATTACACAAGTCATCTAATTAAATCTGCTAACAGCTTTGCTGCGGCACTTGCAGAATGTGCATCTACAATAGATTTCGTTGCAGAGACTCCTAAGAGCTGCATGCGCAAACTTCCATATGCTGTGCCACTTTTTGTAAACCTGAAAATATTGCTCTTAAACGTAAAGGATTCTTTAAAGCAATAGCAAAAAACAGCGGGTCTCAATTCCAGCCCAAAACTATTTTGATTTCCACAACAAATCAATGAGGTGTAAAGGTGTGAAGAACCTCCAGATATAGGAAAGGTTCTTTTAAATGACCATATGTCTAACCCAAGAATCCATCAGGAACCTCTATTTTTAAGAGCATGCAACAATAACCACTCAAATCTCCAATGTCTTGTTAAAATGATGGCAGCCCTGTTTATGCATGTGTTTCTTTCCTACAGCTTGTATGATTATGGCTAGAAGGTGCAGGTGATCATTAAACCTGTTTATCGCCAGCTCAAGCTTGTTGCATAACAATCTGTGCTTATTTACAGATGCTTCTAATTATGAGGTGAACCTGGCACAGGCAGAATGATTGCAGAGTGTCATGACACACTCGTACTGACCATGATAACCTTGAGAGGAAAGCAGGAATAGCTGTAATGTGATGTGATAGACAGAAGTCTGTTTCACAAGGATGTTTAAAAAGGCTAAACTTTAGAGCTGTTTTGCTCTGAATTACCATAATGCCTCAGTCTCAAGAATTCTATACAATGATGAGTCTACATTGACAACTTATACAGTAAAAACTGCAGCATTACTAAAAGGAAAGTCATTCCAGACACCGGGTGTATTCTCTTGTATTCCACGGATACCTTTTACATATAGATGTGTAGAAAATACTTTAGATTTACATCAGGGACATGTTTTTAAAAACAAGCCTCTTGAACAGCAATAATTTCAACCCAACATTTTGGTAACTTGTCATCAGTCATGCACAACACGCTTCTCCTTACAAAACTGCTTAAACTCTGTGTTGTTTGTGGGCTTCCTTGCATGAACTGCTCTTTTTGTTGGTGTTGGTCAAAACTGAGAAGAACAGGGTTATTTTTGAAGAATAGTGGCTTCCTCCTTGCTATTCTTCAATGCAACCCATTCTTATTCATTTTTTTCCTGATGGTAGACACATGAACACTTCCATTAATTAATGAAAGCAAGACCTTTAGATCCTTGGATATTACTCTTGAATGTGATGCTATTTGCTATGATCTTGGAGTGTTTTTTTCCTGAAAGATTGATTCCTCTTAACTAAAACACCTCCTGACTTTTATTAATAACACACTGCCCCTTCCCATAACACTGACTAGTTGAACTCTGGCCAACACACACACACACACACACACTCACACACACACACACAGCTATATAGAACTATACTCAACTATACAGAGACACTACAGCGGTAAGAAAGTATGTGAACCTTTTGGAATTTTATAGTTTCTACATGAATTATCTTGTCTTAAAATCAAGCGAATTGACAAATATACTGCACCTAAAATAATAGCACAAAAAAGATCTTGCATGCCTTTTAATGAACACACTCATTCAACAATGAAACACCCGGCAGCAATAACCTCAACCAGACACTTTCTGTAGCTGTGAATCAGACCTGCACCTCACTCTTCAAAACTTCCTCAATAATTGTAAGCTGGCCAGGCCCTAACGCAGCAAAGCAGGCCTAAATCCTCAGTTTCTTCCACCATGCTTTACAGTTGGGTTATGATATTTTATGGTGATGTGCAGTGTCTTTTTTGTTTTCAATAATGGTAAAATCTGGAGACTGCAATGCCTAAGTTTTAATTTTCACAGGAGCCTCCCAGTAGCAAAACAGCCCCAAAAGCATCAATGATATTTTTAGTGGGTATCAGGTACTTTCTCTCTGTATGCAGTTCCAGGTTTTCATGCTGATGGTGTGCAAGACTAAATTATATTACAAATTAAATTTCTGTCTCATCTTACCACATCACACGATTCCATTTGTAGCTCCAATGACATTTTGCAAAGTTCAGGTGCTGCATTTTATGTCTTGCACTTAGAAAGGGCTTGTTTTGTGGAACAAGCTTCTGGTCATGAAGGTAGCATCTGGCACTGAACATTTTAAAAGCCCAACATTCAAATAAAATGTGTAGTTCTGAACCTGAGTTTTGGGTTCCTCACTTATTGTTCCCCTTCTTGTGTGTGAGGTCTTAAGCAGATTGATTTAAATAATAATATTTGTAACTGTAGCAAATTTTATAACCCTTTGGTTTCACTCCTGTTGATGAATGACTGGGGTTGGACACTGCAGCCTATTCTCTATATAATGCTCTACTTTGAGGTTCTGCCATTTTGTGGTAGTGATCAAAACCTGAATGTCCAGGTCTCACAAGCAATGCACCACAGTAAGTAGTGCATAAATTGACACTGCAGTGTTTAGTTTGAAGATGACTTCTCTGAAGAGGACAATGCTGATGTCTCTACAGGGCTCCATTCCTCAATGTTATAAGTGTAAGTAGCAGATAATCAAATAAACACATTCTCTTTTCAAAGCCTTTGCTATAACTAGAAGCCACTTAATTGACCACAGAACTGATAGCATGTGCATGCTGTTTTCATGTGAGTCAGGCATCTTGTCAGATTATGTGGTTGTGTGGTACAGCGATCAGCCATAACATTAATACCATCCTTTTGTTTCTACACTCATTGCCCATATAATTTTCACATACCATATCGCAGCACTTATTACAGCAATAATTAGACTGTAGTCCATCTGTTGCTCTGCAAACTTTGTTAGCTTCCTTTCACCCTGTTCTGTAATGGTCAGGACCACCACAGAACAGGTATTATTTGGGGGTGAGTCATTCTCAGCATTGCATACCTGATAAAATAAACAATGAGTGTAGAAACAAAGAGGTGGTATGTATTCTGGGTGATTTGTATTTGGATTTTGTGAATTTGTAAACTTAAAAATCTTCTCTGTAAGTAACTGGAAGCCAGTGTAAAAATATAAAACCAGAGGAATGTGCTTTGTTCCCTTCCTCCTGGTTAAAACACTTGCTGTTCTGAATGTTCTGAATGAGCGTATGCTATTTACTGCTCTTTTTGGGAAGTCCAGAAGGCCATTACAATAAAAAAAAGGATACTTTTTGCACACTAACGAGCAAAACCATTTAATGTACTGTCCAAAATCGTTTATTACTCTCTCAAATTATGTTCCCTATAAGGGTGTTCTTTCTCCCACATTTCCCAGTGTTAAGTCAACAGTTAAACTAGCACTAAGTCACTAACCACATTACACTGGCAAATTTGCTGTGTTCAGTTACCTAGATTTTTGAATGTAGAAATAGTGATTAGGGAACAGACTGCAGGATTTGACTTGTGTATAACTTCATATTTTACTGCAGAGAAACTAGATTTTACTATTAATAGGCAATGTGTTTAGGGAAATTTAACATTTGCATTGTATTTCATCAACTATGGACAACATGTTCCAAATAAAAAATATTGCTATTTAGAGCATTTATTTGCAGAAATGACAACTGCTCAAATAATGCAAAAGAGGTTATTATTCAAATTTAAACAACACAGTACTAATATTTAAACTTTGAGAACATTCAAAAATCACTACGGTGAAAAAACCTTGACTGCCAATCATAGCTTTCATATCTTGGCAGGCTCTCCACTAGTGTTTCATATTGCTTTTGGGTGACTTTATGCCATTCAAAGTCTGCAAATTTGGGTAACTTGTTTGATGAAATGTAGAATAAAATGTGGAATAAAATGGCTGCCATACATGTGGAGATGCAATTTTAGGAAAAATTATAAGTGATATATATTATACACTACTCAAAAAATAAAGGGAACACTTAAACAACACAATATAACTCCAAGTAAATCAAACTTCTGTGAAATCAAACTGTCCACTTAGGAAGCAACACTGATTGACAATTTCACATGCTGTTGTGCAAATGGAATAGACAACAGGTGGAAATTATTGCCAATTAGCAAGACACACTCAATAAAGGAGTGGTTCTGCAGGTGGGGACCACAGACCACTTCTTAGTACCTATGCTTTCTGGCTGATGTTTTGATCACTTTTGAATGTTGGTGGTGCTTTCACACTCGAGGTAGCATGAGATGGACTCTACAACCCACACAAGTGACTCAGGTAGTGCAGCTCATCCAGGATGGCACATCAATGCGAGCTGTGGCAAGAAGGTTTGTTGTGTCTGTCAGCGTAGTGTCCAGAGGCTGGAGGCGCTGCCAGGAGATGTGGAGGAGGCCGTAGGAAGGCAACAACCCAGCAGCAAGGCCTTTACCTCTGCCTTTGTGCAAGCAAATGAAGGCATTGAAGCTTTGGACTGGCCCGCCTGTTCCCAGACCTGAATCCGATTGAGCACATCTGGAACATCACGTCTCGCTCCATCCACCAATGTCACGTTGCACCACAGACTGTCCAGGAGTTGGCGGATGCTTTAGTCCAGGTCTGGGAGGAGATCCCTCAGGAGACCATCCGCCACCTCATCAGGAGCATGCCCAGGCGTTGTAGGGAGGTCATACAGGCACGTGGAGGCCACACACAATACTGATTTTGACTTGTTTTAAGGACATTGCATCAAAGTTGGATCAGCCTGTAGTGTTATTCCACTTTAATTTCCAAATCCAGGCCATTGGTTAATAAATTTTTATGATTTTTGTGTGATATTGTTGTCCGCACATTCAACTTTGTACAGAACAAAGTATTCAATGAGTATTTCTTTCATTCAGATCTAGGATGTGTTATTTGAGTGTTCCCTTTATTTTTTTGAGCAGCGTATATTACTGAAGAGTGCCAACAACAGGGAAGCCTAGTTTTCAGAGACGTTAATAGGACTTCATCTTTGAATGGGCAACAACAAAAATGTTGCTTTTTCTAAAGAGGGTATGCAAACAAGTGCATATTTAATTTTTTAGTGGGTAAAAGGAACACAATTACAGCATCCAGTCTTAAATATATATTTTTCATTTTATGTATCATGTATCATTTGTGTGAAGTAGAGAATAAAACCTGTGAGTAAGTTTTGTTATGGATCATCAGTAGGCTACAATATAACAGAATACCCAGGGCCAGACAGCTGCACACAGAAAGCTAGCTCATTAACAGTGAGAAACTGAATAACTTGCCTATGCTTTTAACATAGTTCCTGTTCTTTTCTATCTGAGTTTGACCCAGTAGCTGCACGGTACGTTCACCTGTCTCTGAGCACAGACATAGCTCTAATGTGAGGAATACTAGAGGCATGTTTAAGGAAACCACAGTCTTGTTCAAGTGCTCTCTTCCAATTAGTGTATCCACTATTTGTGTATGTCCTCTAGTTCGGAAGTGAAAACACCAAATTTGTCACTGGCAAAGCAAAAGCAAGTATCATGCTAGAGAGAATATTCTAGCCGTGGTTGAGACTGGAATCAGCATGCACTAAAGCCTCTCTGTAGGCGCTTGGGATAACTACTTAAACTTTGATGGGATGGACTATTTGGCAATGGCTATCTGAGGATTTTTGCGGAGGACGGTTGTGCTTGTAGTCCTTTGACCATCAGTACTTGTAGCCTACATTACTAGGCAAACAAGAGTCAGTTTTTGCACATGCACAGATAAACAAGGTTCGTCAGTCACTCATCCAGCCAGTCAGAATGCAACATTGCCTTCTATAGGCCGGCCCCCTAGGCGGTTGGACATATTCTTTACACCAAAGTTTTTACACCATTAAAAAACTTATACTCTTATAGAAGGAACATTTGAATCATTACATGTATTGCTTATATTTATGGTGTTTGCCCAGTTTTTATTTAGGAGTACCAATAATAAGGACAGTGCATTAGATACATTGGTGTGCAATCAACATCAGAAATGAACTGTGTGTAAAATGTGCTTTTTTTCTGATGGTATACTTAACCAAAGTCTATAGAAACCAATAACCTAATTGTATCTACCTGAGATTATCCACAAAGAAACTTATTTTACCAACAGCTTTGCTGCAATAAATTATTGTGAAAGTTTTCATAGTTACAGTTTGTTCTTTAAAGAAAGAAAAAAGTCGTTCTGTGGGCGGGTAAATTATAGGTCTCTGACAGGCAGTGCAATGGTGCAGTTCTAACTGTCATATCAAGCTGAGATGTCCACAAAGAACATTCATGTAGTTCGATACTCAGATCATGTAATATTTATACTATACTTATGCTGCTAAATATGGAAAGAGACATTGTGTGTGTGTGTGTGTGTGTGTGTGTGTGTGTGTGTGTGTGTGTGTGTGTGTGTGTGTATCATGCATAATGCTCTGTCAAGCAGACCTACATTGTACCTACACAAATCTCCGCTGTGACCTTCAAATCTAAGCCATTCTCCAACACAGTTTAAAGAACCAGAAGAATTTGGAAAAAATGTCTCAATATATTGTGTCTACTGGGTTGACTACCTGTGAACTATTGTATGTGACTGAAAGATAACTCAAGGTTGAAAGTATATAAAGCACATCACTCAAAAACTGATTCCTGTCAGAATAAAAGACATTTCTCCAAAACACCCACTGGGGAGAGAAAATCTTAGCTTTCCCAACACTCTCCCAGACAACAGTGACAATTCTACTCCTAATGATACCACCTTTTCCATCAGTGACAGAAGCATTTGAGTGCTTCACATACACTAGACTGTTTTGGACAGATAAATAAAGCATTTAAATGAATAAATGCATCAGCCTCCCCCGCAATTTCATTTCATTCCTTTCCTACCACTTGTTTCTTAAACATAATAATGGTGAACAGGTGAACATTTAGTTCTGATGGCCTCATCAAAGTGCAAACAATTTCCACTAGAAGAGGTAAAATTCAGAAGCCTTTAAAAATATGGAGATGGAGCAAATGCTGCAATTACTTTGGTAAAAGCTCTTTTGGACACTTTTGCAGTTCCATATGTAGCCAGGCAAAAATACCTGTGATAGAAAAGATCAAGGATTCACACTATATGAACAACAGTATTGGGACACCTGCTTGTTCATTATTTCTTTCTTTTATCCAGAGATGCAGAAGCACCTGGTGACTGAGGAACTACCACATTCCCATTTCTAAAATGTATTTAAATATCTCCATCATTTGCATTATACTATCAAATAACATGGACAGTTATTTTAATGCTGAAATCTTCTATACAGAAAACCTCTTCACACAAACCTCATATCTGTCACATCTATCATGTCATTCTTTGTGTTATTTAGATCTAACTGTTATATTAGCGTATGTTGATTTGGGTTGAGGCTGAGGAGAGGGGAAAAGTGGTTTCAGCTTGTGGTAGGAAGACAGTTCCCCCTCTCTAGGAAGTGAAGTCAGGAGTGAGAGATGACACAGGTAAAAGGGGTGGGGAGATGGTTGAGGGTGGTGGAGGGTTGTACAGACTTTGTCAAATAAACATCAACAAGGTAGAGATGATATTTATAGGACATTACATTGGGAGGAGGGACTTTAGGCATGTTGTGTTATAGTGATGTTCGTAACACATTTACACCTACCCCTAAGCAGGTATTATGTGTATTAAGTTTTAAATAACAGCAAACAAAAACAAATCAAAAGCCTAACTGCTACTTTTAACTTTTTGCTTAGCTACTTTGGCTAACAAAAACCCTAAATGTGTAATTTGGTTTAACTTTCAGTTATAAAACATGATGCTGCTTTGACTTCCATAGCTATTATACATAAGTTAACATCAGTAGCTTGAGTTGTGTAGTGGAATGCTTACAAACAGCCAACATCTTATTCAGCAGACTTTGTGTGAAATTGGCCAGCATAAGCACGAACAAGAACATCCAGTTGCCACAAGGAAATGTCAAATAAAGCGTAGCCTGGGGCATGTTTAGGAGAAAGCCACACAGGCATATTTAGTGCCCACATAGCTTTTATCAAAACATGGCAACAGAAGGTATGAGAAAAGGAAACCGTCTACAAAAGATAAAACAGAAGACACAAGGAAAAGTGTCTTTCTGCATAGAAAACATTGCTAAAGCCAAAGCAATACCTGTCCCAAAAGCAGCCCATGTTGTGTCACAATTACTGTATGAATCAGTAGAAATAACATTGTTAGATGTAATCAAGTCATCAGCATTTTAACTGGTGTTTTCCTAAGACTTGTTTCTCACAACTGTGGCTGCGATTCCAACCAGTTTTCAGTTTAAACTAAAACATTATTTTAGGCAACTAAAGTTGACTGCACACTTCTCCGTGTACAGCCACCTTGCAGGAAGGTGAAAGTAACTGGAATTGCTTTTATTACTGTTTGTCTAATGAATTTTGAATAAAGCCTCAAAAAACATCTGAACCAAAGACATGCCCTCATGTCTGCCACTGCCTAAGGCCTACAGTATATTGTTAGAAATGCAGTTTTTGCAGTTTTGAATTCAGCTGCTGCCCAAGGGCTTCTATTTTAGGCTTCTATTGTATCTTTGTATTCTGTTGTCAAGTTTTCAGTTGTTTTTGGTGTGTAGGAAAATTGTATTATGCGCTGTAATCAAGAGTGTTGTATAGATGCAGCAGGACTAAGTAAAAAAAAAAAAAAAAAACAGCTTAAAGAATTCTTGTATATGCCTTGTTTAAGAACCACACAGCTGTAGCCATCAACTGCAACTAAGTTCTCTGACTGCTGACATCCACCAGTGCTACAAGGACAGTCTTGCAAGAGGCTGACTACTTGCAGATAAAAATGGAGCTCAGCGCAGTGTGTTAACCTATAGCAGTGACAGGGACAGAGTGTGACCAGACTGTTCCAGTGTCAAATCCCACATTTGAAATAGCCTGTGGAAGCATGTTCCCACTGACAAGGATGTATGTCTTAATGCACATGTGAATTGGTATGCTCTACATGACTATGAGAGCAAAAATCAGAGACTGTATCAGTGTGTTGAAATGTGTGTGTGTGTGTGTGTGTGTGTAAAGGGGAGTGGGAGGCATAATGTAAAGAGATTGAATGTCAAGGTCACCAAACACCCTATCCATCATTTAAAAGTTCAATGTCAAACCAAACAAAGCCACTGGACTTATTATCTTGTCTTTAAACAGCAATACAGGTTCTGAATTATGAATATGTTGCACTAGCCTTCCAAAGGAACTGGTGGAATCAACTTCTGCTCATAAACACTCAAATTAGTGTGAAATATTCCCATCCTTCCACACTTTGCTGTCTAGTTTAAGCACAAATAAAAAAAAACATTCCCCTGTTATTGCACACCTAAATATACAATTTAAATACGCATCACTAGAGGTTTCAACATGATTCACCAATTTCAATTCCTTAAGTGTTGCTATTTTGGTATAAAATGAAGTTGGTAATGTGATATCATTAGGGTAACTTTGCAGGGAAATGCTGTGCATTTTTCCCCTCTCTGACTCGAAGGTCACGGTTAGTCGTTTAATTTAATTTGCTGTGCATAAAGTCTTTAGCAAATGTTTTGAAGACTGTTATGCTAATAAGGCTCTAATTATTAGCCTACCCATTGCAGACTGGCTTCAAAGTTATCGTCTTTGATTATACATGGTTTGGCTTCGCTGTTCCTTTGTGAGCCTTCTGTGGCTCTTCCGCAAATGCACCTTCTTCAAGACCAGAGTTCAAAGAAAAGCAGGAGTTTATTTCTGTTCTACAGATTATCCGACGGGTTAATACCATGACCTTTCAAATCGCTCCATTATACTCAGACTTCAGAAAGCTGCAAACAAAAAAAAGAACCCCCCCCCCCTCAAATTCTCTTTATCTCTCAATGCCTGCAGACTTTAAATATAGCTTCACCAGAACAACTTAGGTTTTAGAGACCCTTTTGTACATCTGACTTGCTCATGGGGTCAAGCTTTGCAGTGGCTTGCTGTAATTTAGCCACCTATTATCCTCTCCTGCATGTTGTGAAATTGCTGTGCTTCCTTCTACTCTTTAAGGTTAAAGCATGCTTCCAGATTGCTCTGTCAAACAGCATCGATCGGAATGTTCAGCTCCCTTCCCTCCGCTAAACACATATTCAGCAAAATTTGCAGGCTTCAAATGGTGAAGGTTAAAGCAAAGCCCATTAAAAGACAATAGGTCATTAGATAAAAGAAGCCTTTGCTTACTTGTTTTGACCGATAATTTGTAGTTTGAAAGCGCTGACTCCTGTCTGTTGAAAATCCCACTGTGAGATGCTGGGATTAGTTGAAGGGATCTAATGAAGAGTGGAATAAGCCGACCATTTACGACCTTCAAGTCAACCTGTGGGTAGGAGACTGACAGACCTCATGTCTTTATCACATCAGGCTTTTTTAGTGCTTACAAATAATGGACTGTTTTAGTTTGGAATTGACTGTTTTATTAGCTTAGAGTGATGCGTCTTAACAGCTGTTGCAAGGAAAGAAAAAAAAGGTATTTTAAAAATGATCATAAAAGTTCACAATTTTTCAAACCAAGCAAATTAAAAAAAAAAGCCCTGTTTAACCATTTAAAGCCTAAAGGCCTGTATGCAAACTTTTAAATATGCTCCCTTAAATAATTCATAGTGAATACTGAAAAATCCATAGTGGATATCCCATACTAGTTACTTAGTTCATATCTGATATCATATGATTAATAGTAGTTACTGACTAATTTATAGTGGGTAAATAATAATCCATAGTGGTAACTAAATAACTTCATAGTAGTGAGTAAGTCATAATGCCTATTAAATAAGCTATAGTAGTTTCTGAACAATTTACAGTGGATAACTAAATGATTCATAGTAGTCACTAAATAATTCATAGTGGATGCAGAATAATTCATAGTCGTTACTGAATAATGTATAGTGGTTAACTGAATAAGTCATAGTAGTTACTGGACAATTCATAGCAGATATATAAAATCATATTACAGACAGTCAGATATTACATATATTACAGATATCATATTACTAAATAAAATGAAACATTAAAAAGCAGTGTTTTAAGTGGCTAAAACTAAACATTATGGGGTTATTATTAAGAAATGTAGTCCCTGGTCCCTGATCTGTGTAGATGATGTGGGAGTAGATGGTCTCTCTAGGCATGGCACAGTTGGGTGGCTTGGCAGTGTGCCAGTTATTGATTTTGGGACACAGTCAGAGCAAACAACTAAAAACTGCTGAGAGCTCCCAAATTCACCAAGGGAGGGTTTCAGGAGATGTGGCCCGCCGTTATTTAATTATCATTTCCTAGGCTGCGGATCAGCTTGCACTCTCCTCGCCCCTGACAGGACTCTTTTCAATAGGACCTGCCAGTCCAGAGGCTGGGTGTAATTTGCAACTTTTCTCCTCTCCTCATTTCCGCAATGCTGGCTCACTGTGCCGAAAGTAGTCAATACTGTCCCTCTACTGTGAAGAAGGCAAAGGCATTTCACCATGAGTAATGGCACTAGTAATAGGATTTATCAGCACGAAAGAGAGCAAAGTATTAAAAACTGCCCACGTATCAAAGTCTCGCTACACCGCAGTGAGACAATAAATTCAGAGACTGCAGGTTCTGGAGTCGTTCTCCATCAAGGTCAACAGATATGTCGTCTAAAAAGCAAAAAGAAAATGAGGTCCGAATCAGACAGAAAGAAAGATAGAAGGGCACAACCAGACAGAAGTAACTTTATACACACTGTTCAAATGATCCCTAACAGCAAATGCAATGCCTTACCTTTTGAGCAAATGTAGTTTATTCTGTTGTCTCTTATGCATTATTAATGAAGTTTACAGCAGATTTACAGCACTCTTTTGTCTTTTGAAATTAATTAAAAACAACATACTGGGGATCTAACTATGTCTGCTATAGCTTTACATTTAAACTATATGCACATAGGTAATCCTGGAAAAGAAGAAAAATGATAATGAGTAAAGTCATTTGATAGCAGTGATTGGAGGATCAAGAAAGTTACGTATGTCAGTATGTATGATCAGTCTGTCAAGTTGGTTAAGTTAAGATGGTGAAAGGAATTCACCTTACCTGCTATAAAGAACTGGTTCTTTCATTCCCATTCTTACACTGCTAGAGAATTCATTGCCATTCCCACAAGAATATCATAAGTTTATTCCCAATTCCCAATGGTAAAAAAATATACCTATACCTATGGATTACAGTGGATGTTACCACTGTCCACATTCCTGTACAGTTTCCACTGTGTAGAGTTTTCTCATTGCTTACCCTTAAATAATCTAGATTTAATACAGAAAGAAGGGTAAACATAATCACTTATGACTGTCAAAGTCTGGTTAAATGATAATCTCAGATTTCACTTACATACATCTCATTTTGTATCTACTTTTAATTTCTCCCACGGGTTCTTTAGAAGAAATGAACCATACACTATCCTAAAATGAGCTCTTGTGATTCTCAGGAGAACAAAGACATTAAAGTGAGCAACACTTTTTCTCATGAATATTTCAGAGAAAAACTGAAAACCTCAGCTCATATCTTAAATCATGCTTAATAAACCCCCTGTTGTTAAGTGGGCTTTGGTTACAGTATTGTCTTGTTTCAAGGTTGGAGTCTCAAGTCTTTACTGCTAATGCTCTGTAGAGACTTTATCTTAGTCATGATAATAAATAAATGTACACTCTTCAACCACTGCTCTGTAATAAAAGAATGAAAAAAATGCCCATCTAAATGACAATGTGTGTGGACATTGTGAACAATTCTTGTGCACGCACAGCTTCTCTAGTCCGTATAAAGAAGTATTACTAAGTATTACTATAATGCCAGGCATGGGCTAAAGGGGTATCAAGCCTCCCAGCACTGAGCTGCAAAACAGTGAAACTATGTTCTCAGGAATGATGGTGCTCATTCTAAAACTTTTGTGATCTTTGCAGCAATGCTCAAAATTCTAGTAGAAAGCCATCACTGTACAATAGAAACAGTTACACCAACAAAGATAGGTAAATTAAACTATACCCTTGATTTCGGAAGAAACTATGAATGAGTAGGTGTCTCAATAATTTTGTCCATATATTGTGTATATATTTATATAAATGTTAAACAATTGCTTATTTCAATATAAAATTAAAAGGGAAAGCAACATGTTTTATAGTTACTTTCTGTCCAGGCTATTTTCCACACCAAGGGGATTCAATATTTTGTGGAGGGTGCAGCACATCTGACCCTCAGAGTTTAAGTAGCCTTAAGTGTAATAAAACAGCCAGATAGAGAGATGGACATATATAGAGAGAGAGAGTCTGAGAGAGAGTCTAAATGGGCAGCACTCAACTGGGAAAAGAGCACATAATGTTACTCTTCTTGCTCTTATTGTGAGCTAGAGCACCCTGAAAGGCTAAATGCAATGGGATAAAGATAAATAAGTAAACACAGTACTCACTTTGTATTCCTCTCTCTTCATGACATCCGCCCATATCTCTCTCAGCTTTCATCTTTAAAAAAGGTGAAAAGATGAGCTTTTTAGATTTTTTTAAAAGTGCTGTCGATATCCCCTGTTTGTGTCAAAGTTATGAATAATGCAGGAGATGATTTTATTTAGATTTAAAAATAAATGAGCACTTGAACTTCCAGGATTTTCTCCACTCTCAAAGTTAAGGAAAAGGGAAAGAACATGAGAGAGAAGAGCAAGACAGAAGAACATAATAAATTTGTCTCTGGCTTCTGTAATGGAGGTAGGGAACGAGCGTATAGTCCCTTGTGTCCAAGCTCAGAGAGAAAGATGCTTCAAAGTAGAGCAAGAGTCGTGAGAGAGAGAGAGAGATGGAGAATCTGTGTGTTAGAGAAAAAACAAGCAATGTGTGAGAGATAGAAAGAGGCAATGTTTGTGTGTGTGTGTGGGGGGGGTGTAATGTTATTATTGTTTGTTATTGTTATAATGCTTTGCCAATATTGTACGCACCAGTACAGCTATCTTGAACTGAACTAAATGGAGAGATCCAAACACTTAGATAGAGAATTATGACACTTGTAAAAAAAAAATGAAAAAAAAAAACTACATAGAATACAACAATAACTGTCTGTAACAGGAGAGTGGAGTGTAGCAGATTACCTGAACACAGTGACTGATATACAGTGGAGCAAAAAAAGTATTTAGTCAGCCACTGATTGTGCAAGTTCTCCTACTTAGAAAGGAGAGGTCTGAGATTTTCATCATAGGTACACTTCAACTATGAGAGACACAATGAGAAAAAATCCAGGAAATCACATTGTAGGATTTTTAAAGAATTTATTTGTAAATTATGGTGGAAAATAAATATTTGGTCTTCCACAAACAAGCAAGATTTCTGGATGTCATAGACCTGTAACTTCTTCTAAGCTCTTCTGTCCTCCACTCGTAGTATGGCTGTATTAATGGCACCTGTTTGACCTTGTTATCTGTATAAAAGACACCTGTCCACAGCCTCAAATGGTCAGACTCCAAATGTAACCATGGCCAAGACCAAAGAACTGTCAGAGGACACCAGGAAGAAAATTGTAGACCTGCACCAGGCTGGGAAAAGTGAATCTACAATAGGCAAGCGGGGCAATTAAGAAGAAAAGTAAGTAAATGGAAGACATACAAGACCATTGATAATCTCCCTCAATCTGGGGGATCATGAGAACGGTGAACTAAAATCCCAGAACTACACAGAGGGACCTGATGAATGACCTGCAGAGAGCTGGGACCAAAGTAACAAAGGCTACCATCATTAACCCACAACGCCGAGAGGGACTCAAATCCTGCAGTGCCAGGAGTGTCCCCCTGCTTAAGCCAGTACATGTCCAGACCCGTCTGCAGTTTGCCAGAGAACATATGGATGATCCAGAAGAGGATTGAGAGAATATCATGTGGTCAGATGAAACCAAAATATAACTTTTTCATAAAAACTCAACTTCTTGTGTTTGGAGGAAGAAGAGTTGCATCCCAAGAACACCGCACCTACTGTGAAGCATGGGGGTAGAAACATTATGCTTTGGGGATGTTTTTCTGCAAAGGTGACAGGACGACTGATCTGTGTTAAGAGAAGAATGAACGGGGCCATGTATCATGAGATTTTAAGCCAAAACCTCCTTCCATCAGTGAGAGCACTGAAGATGGAACGTGGCTGGGTCTTCCAGCATGACAATGATCCCAAATACACCGCTCGGGCAACAAAGGATATTCAAGGTCCTGGAGTGGCCTAGCCAGTCTCCAGACTCAACCCCATAGAAAATTTGTGGAGGGAGTTGTCTGTTTTGCCCAGCGACAGCCCTAAAACATCACTGCTCTAGAGAAGATCTGCATGGAGGAATGGGCCAAAATACCTCTGTCATTGTCAACAAAGGTTATGTTACAAAGTATTGAATTGAACTTTTGTTATTGACCAAATACTTGTTTTCCACCATAATTTACAAATAAATTCTTTAAAAATTCTACAATGTGATTTCCTGGATTTCTTTCTCATTTTGTCTCTCATAGTTGAAGTGTACCTATGATAAAAATTACAGACCTCTCTCATCTTTCTAAGTAGGAGAACTTGCACAATCGGTGTCTGACTAAATACTTTTTTGCCCAACTGTACAATGCACAATTACATTGCTGGAGTAACGGGCCCAGAAACGAAGGCTGCCTAAAGAGCTAGCAGTGCAACATCAGTGCTTTGAGAGAGAGCTGCATTTTCTGTTTCATTATTTATACATACTGTGTCACTGTCACACAAAATCCTTTATCTTCATTTTTGCAGTTTTTCCTTTTTTTGACATGTGAATCTGCCAGTTCTTTACACTGTCAATATTTCATGATTAATAGACCAGTAGAAATGTTCCAAAAAGATCTTCCATTGAAACTGAACTTTTTTTTTCTTCTGTTGTAAAGTTACCAAAGTTACCAGTTACAGTTTCTCTGCTGTTCCAATTATGTGCTAGACACTGGCTCATTCTTGTGAGCTGAACAAATGGTTATAGATGATGTTAGGAGGAATTTTGATGACCACTATGTCAAACTGGATCATAAAGGTCAGGTTGAATTTCTATAGCTGCCTTCGGAAGGACTTCCTCTGCTTTTGTTTTTTTGTTTTTGTTTTTTTTTTTTGTTTTTGTTTTTCCTTTTCCTGTAACCTTGTCTAATGTTGAGTAGGTCCCTCTTGTGCCATCACAACATCTGACCATTCGAGGCATGTACTCCACAAACCCCCCTGGAGGTGTCCTGTGGTAGATGGCACCAAGACGTTTACAGCCCTACAAAAGTGAGCTTTAGATGCCTATGAAATCTAAAGCTCATTTAGACATTTTTTTTGGACCAACCACAGAATACCAGAAAAAAACTCTCAAGACCTGCCTAATGCCATCACAGTTTGGTCCTTGTCAAAGTGGCTAAAATTGTCACTCACCCATTTTTCCTGCTTTTAATACACAACCTTCAAAAACTGACAGTTCACTTGCTGCCTAATATATCCTGTCAATTGACAGATGCCACTGTAGATGAAGATCACCGTTTTTCACTTCACCTGTCATTGGTGCTAATGTTATGACTGAATAGTGTACAGTGTTATGCAAAAGCACCTCTGGTGAAATTACATTTTGTTGATTTTCTAAGCGAATGTTCGTGTGATGTGTAAACTCTAAATTTCTATTTCACACAAATCAGTTAGTCAGACACGCAATCACACAGATAAACCAAAATATTATGAGCACTCACAGATGAAGTTAATAACATCAATTATGTCAGCAATGACTCATGTCAAGGTCTGGAATATATATAATTGGATGAGTGAAAATGGGCAGACGGGATCTGGGTGACCTCAACAAGGGCCAGACTGGGTCAGAGCATCTCAGAAATGGCTTGCAGGGTGCTCCAGTGAGGAGCAGTAAGGAGACCGGATGTTTCATGCCCAAGGTTCATCGATGTGTGAGGGCAACAAAGATGATCCTGTTTGGGTCAAACTCACAGAAGGGCTGCTGCAAAGGGAACATGTCACAGCAATTTTTAATGATGATTACAAGAAGACTGTGTCACAACACAGTGCTTCACTACCTGCTGTGTATGGATTCACATAGAGGGCACATTTTTTGATCATTTAATAAAAAGACTTCTACGTTTCTATATTGGCAGCACTGTCTCTAAATCCAGTCCTGCTAAAAAACCTTCCTAATTTAACTTACTAAGTTTACTGAGTGGGCGAGAACAAGAGAAAAAGAAAGACAGTGAGAAGAAAAGAGAAGGAGCCTGGGGATATGAATGATCTTGTGTAACCCTGTTGTTTTTTTGCAGCTAGGGTGCCATTGGAAACTGCTGAAGAGGTCGGCTTAAAGTCCAGTCTGCCCACTCTCACAGCACGAGTACAATTACGAGCTCAAGCTAAGCCATAAAACTGCTCTCCACCCTTAACCCTCAAACATGTTACACTGACACGGGTCAAGAGAAACGCACTGTGAACATGAGCGGCCACAGCCACAACTCACACAGCTTACACTCATTAATGTATCATCCAACAGCACTCACAGCTGTATTTCAACACTTCAAACCCTTAGAAGTAGAAGCTTCTATTTAAATGTGGTGTGTATGAACTTGAATTCAATTTGTCTGCAGTCTAAAAGTTTTCCATTGATGAATATATCAAATGCGTATCTTGTCAAGAGTACCAGGTTGAGCTTACCAGTTACCAGACCTTTCAGGTAACCATCATTTCACAACTTGGTGATCTAGGGATCATTAGCGCTTACCCACTCAATCTGGGCCATGCTTGTAATTTTTGTCTTACCTTGTTGCTATGTCACTTCGGGTGGACGGAAGCATGACATAGTTTTGGCTCACTTTGGCTCCTTCTTTTTGTTGGCTGTTGTGCCCTTATTGACTATGTAGTTTTTTAATTTGTTGCTTTGGTATTTGTTCCTAAGGTAATTGGACCCTCTTTTGTTTCCCTTGCTTCTATTATGTGAGGGTGTGGGGTTTGACTGCCATTTCTGCTGGTATTGTGGAATTGGTTATAGTTAGTACAGTTGTCAAGATAAATCAACATTATGTAGCATTTTGATCTTAAAATCACATGTGTTTACTCACTAGTGTGTGTGTGTGTGTGTGTGTGTGTGTGTGTGTGTGTGTGTGTGTGTGTGTGTGTGTGTGTGTGTGTGTGTGGGGATGAATATGGTAAATATGGTCTTTAATAGTGAGAGTAGCGCCTTAATCTCTGCAACTCCAGGTTCAGCAGAACCTGCACTATGTAACTCTGGTGAAGCAGGCAGAATAATGCTTTCATTACAAGAGGTGTCCACAATCAGTTGGACATATGGTATATATTCTCTTCCACTTCTAAAAGCAAGTATATTATTGATTGCAAGTGTACCATGATTTTGACAGAATTTCTCCATTTGCTTCAATTAGCTATAAGTGACACATTATTAATATCAAATTACACCATGATTCTGTTATAACCTGCTATACTTGTGCTTTTAAAGGGTTAAAACTCAACTAAAAATCTGGACCTGGATTTATAAAAAGCTGTTGCTAGTTTATCAGTGAATTTAAAAATAGGTGTATTTGTAACAGGTTAAGATAATCAATCAAAATACTTCCCACATATAACAAGAATACGACAGCTGTGACAGGCCCTTATCTTATCTTACTAATCTAAAAGAACACATTAATTCAGTGGTGTAGTTCGTTTCAGTTGGGCCAAATTGAAAGAAGTCAAACTTCTCCCTCATCCCTTATGGAGCTTCTCATCTCATCAGAAGTTGATAATGACAAAAAGTTCTTGCATCCATGCAATAATGTGTGTGTTTGAATGAGCAGCCAGGTCTCTGAGGCTCCTCTCCCCACCAACACCCACTCGTGCGCGCACACACAGACACACACATTCAACAAATCTGTGAGCTTGATTTCCCTTGGTGTTCAAAGTAGAAAATAAATTGAAAAAGTCCTCATGGATGTGGCATTGGACAAAGTTGCATTTACTAGTATTTGGAATCTAATCCTGCCTTGTGTTTTCTGAGCCGCACAGTATGTACATAGGAAATAACAGCTGTATATTATGCATGTGTATATTGTCATTTTGTACATCATATGTACTGAAAATGCCCTTGTACTGAATAAATGCACAAAGAAATAGCAGTAGAACATTTCAACTGAGCTTACAGATACAATTACACTCGCATGAAGGAAAACTGGATGCAACTGATGCCTGAGCAAATGTTGACACCTTTCACTGTGCATTGTACAGCGACAAATACTTGCACCTGCACCTTTACCTTAACATGAGAGAAAACTGGAGAGAACATTGCTTCATGACTGATTATGAGCAACTTTGTCATAAACTTGGGGGTTTGCATTTTGTCATTGCCACATAAAACATTTTTTTTGTTTCTGTCATTTTCATGTTCTAATGTTTGGAATCATGCATTTGACAAAAGCCAGTATACTGGCATTATATAGGCCACAGACATTAAAAGTAACTGCCTCTTCAAGTGGTGTAATACTTCTGAAAATCAATAAAAAACTCATTTTCTGCAGCTCATGGTTGAATATTTACTAGCACAGCAATTTGCACAGAATTAATATTATTTATTATAAATTATTTCTCTGTTTGATTTTATTATAGGTAAAAGCTGCATGAATCTTTACTAGACTTGGAGAGCACAGTCTGTGAAAATGACTGATATGGCAGATTTGAAATGGACTAAAATCACTGAGAACCACTAGAACAACTGCACGACCCCACCTCTTCATTTAAAACTAATCATGTTCATAATATTTAAGCTTTGTTATTTAGTAACTGCATGAATAACAATGCACACTAAGTTATTATAAAAGGGAGGAATTTTTTTCTGCCCTTCAGGTACAGTGAAAGGCAACATAACTACATAAAGCCTGGAGTTAGGCTAGAGTTTTTAGGGTATTTCCAAATCTCTGTTTCCAACTAGTAAACATTTCTGCTGTATTTCATGTTGTATATATGTGACATGTTTTTGATAGCAACTAAATACCTTTTTTCCACATTAAAAATCATTAGTAATGACCGCTCAGCAGATGTTATGCTCCATTAACTGTAGATTACAGAGAAGATTCTTGTAGCATGATCATACATCCTCTGCATAATAAGCAATTATCAAGTACATATACTGCAATCAGTCAATCAATCAGTCGATCAATAAATCAGCAAAGCTGTTGAGTGCTGTTATTGTGACCATTAATGTTTAATGTATCCTCCTCCACCCAATTCTGCACTTCAGTTAAGACATCCCTGCTACTAAATATAAGACTGAATATTTTTTATACAAAATATAAATAGTAAGACAAAAGATAAATAAGAAGTGTAAGACATTGTGCACATAAGGTTTTGTTGCAAGGCTCGGCTGTTGTAATTTGAGCTACCAGTGCTCCTGTCGAGACTCCTCTGAAAGGTTTAACATAATTTAACACAGATGATCCGGCTTATCAATGTCTTAACAGCTCCTGAGATGTTTTCGATTCATACAGGAAATGTATTTATTTATTTTAAAGATTAAACCCTAAATACTTCAAAAACAGAAATCTGTATCCGTAACTGATTTCCCTTAAGACATTAACCTTCCGATTCTGTGATTCTTTTTTTATTTTATTTTATTTTTTTAATCTTAGCAGAAATAACTCTAACTTGTTCCTGGAATTATGGAGAAGATTAACACAAAGGACACACAGGAAAGATGTCCATATTTAATACCCTGTCTCAGTATGTGTGTTTTCACAAAATACCCGTTACCTAACATCCTGAACCCCATCAAACCTCTGTCAACATTTCTTGTACTAGGAAAAAAGCCAAGTCATATAGAACCTTAATCTTATGTTTTTTTGTTTGTTTGTTTTTTTCACTATTATAAAATTTAGTGTAGGTTCCTACATTGACCTTGTTGCAGTATGATGTGTAGCTTTGCCCATCCCCAAATGTTTCAGACAGCCCTTGTTTTGCTATATTGTAAGATATGGTTACATTTAGAAATCAAGTGATTGACAGCCTTGGCTGGAAGACAACTCGAAGGAAAGGGAATGAAACCATGGTGCCCATGTTTTCTACAGTCCTTGCTTGGAACATACAGTAATGTAATGTAATGTAATGTTTAAGGATTAAAGAACCTCAGCTTAGGGTAAAGGTTCTACACCCACTAAGGAAGGTTCCCACGATCTGAACGTCCAAGACAAGAACCATTTAGAACCTAAAACAGCAAGGCATTACATCTGGGTTAATGAGCTTCAACATATTAGAGCTTTTATTTATTTATTTGTTTATTTATTTATTGCTTCAAACTTAAACTTGTCCAACTTTCACAGAAGGGCATTTATGACTGTAATCACCTGCAGCACAGCAGCGGCGTTATAAATTTATGAAGTGTAATACACATGGTGAAATCATCAGTGTCACCAGCTTGTCTTTAAAAAACAAAAACAAACAAAAAGTTTGCGAGGTGTTAAAGTCTCTCGGGTTGAAAACAAATAAACAGTCACATTAAAAAAGAACCTATTCTGAATGCTTGCCACGTTTATTTCTTCTCCTGTTTTGTGTACACTGCAGGAACAGAAATAAATATTCATTTGGACTCTGCTGCTAAAACAAGCATGCTACCGCAGTATGCCTGGCTTTATTGACAGTGGACCACTAAAAATTTAATTCCCATTGGCAAAGGCGGCATCATTTTACTGACCTGATTTTCACCAGACATGGTGCTAGAAAGCAGCTTATTTCAGCAGTGAATGACTCGCTGAATAATAACCACTGGTAATAAGCGAACTTGTGTATCCCAAACATCTGGATCTTTAGCTTAGTTACGATCAGTTTACTGGGTTTACTGGGAGAACATCTGGGCTTGTCGAAGGATTTCAGTGCAGAGTCAGAGACAGAGCAAAGACACCCCCCACGCACACACACACACACACACACACTCATATAGGTGTTTACATCATCTCTGTTAGGTAAAGCAAAGTAAAATAAGGGTATAAAGTCACTTTCTACCAGCTAAGGGTACACTTAAATGTTAGCTTTGCTTGCATGTTGAGTATCAATGTTTTATTTTATTCACTGGCTGCCAACTCAAGTAAAACTAGCCTCCAGGGTCACCGACACGACTGTTTAACAGAAAGGCATTTTCCTGCCTGACCTGCCACGCTGAACCCTTATTTCATTTCTCATTACTGACTATCAGACATCATCTCCAGCAAATCTATCCCATAAAACAGTCTGTCCGAGACGATCAATGATTAATACATCGTAGTAGCAAACTTGCGAACATGCAGAGAAAAAAATGTGCTGAATTAGCCACCACAAAAAGTGGCAAACAAAAGTGTGGATCTGTACAAGGGCAATCTGCTGCCCCTGACATTCCGGTGAATAGCATGCAGAACAGGATTACAGTGTCCACGCTATCATGGGTAACATGACCTCTGCGTGAATGCGGCATGTTAGGGCAAATGGGGAAACCCTGGCAAACGCTGAGTGGGGAGACGTTATCTGTGAAGCAGGACAGAGTGTGTGTGTGTGTGTGTGTGTGTGTGTGTGTGTGTGTGTGTGTGTGTGGATGAAGGCTGGACACGAAAGGAAAAGCCGCTGGCACAGACTAGCACTGTGAGATTAGCCAGACTCCGCCCTGCACCAACCTTCAGCATTTGCTCCGGATCAGTGGGAAAACAAGTCATCCATATGCGCCTATGCAGATGCATGCATGCACACACACACACACACACACACACACTAAGCATGACTAATATGTTATCAATGCACATGATGTTTTTACAATACACAATATCGTTCATGATGTTTTTGAGTCTTTGAAGGAGATGGAATCAGTGAGAAAACAGTTTTTTTTTATCTGGCATTTTCAAAAATACAACATTTTCAAGAGGCATTCTGGCATCATTTTCATGTTTTCATCCATCAGTGTTCTCTCACTGCATCCAGCATGAGTTGCACTTGACCACTAGCCTTGCCACTGATTTAGAGACTGCTAAATCCATTATGCCAGATAAAATTATTGGTATAGCAGCTAGAAAACAAGAAACCTTCTTCCTTTATCAAAACATGGATTCAGATTAGGGCTACCTGATGAGAGGTGGATTACTAATTAAACAATTGCAAAAAAAGAAATTAATAAAGTGCTGCCAGAGCTGGATCATAAGTGTTTTTTTTTTCACAAAAGAGAAATGTGGCTGCTTTGGCTCGGTAAAGGAGTTTGCTTAGGGCACCATACAAGCTCGAACCGCCACTGCTCTCGGTCTTCCTTCAGATGAAGAATGAAAGCCTGGATCCATGTTGGCTCTTAGCAGATAAGACACCTGTTCTAGATGTTCGAATTGATTTGTTTTTGTTTTTTTAATGTACATATCACTGTAATATCATGAAGCCAAGTAACCAAAATAAAGAAGCCAAAATGATTATTTTGTTCAATTTCCTTTTCTTAAAATCATCTTAAAATCATGTACCCTTACACAGTATTGTAAATGTCCTATTTTAATCTGAAGCATTCAGTGAATGCCACTGCAGTTAACTCTCACACCATACCATGAACAAAGTGCATAAAGCAGTATTAACCCCCCCCCTCCTGTATAACACAGAGTAGGTTCCAACAATAGTGCTGATCTATTAAGGTATAGCACTCCACAAGACCTGAAGGCATCCTATGGTATCTGGCACCAATACATTAACAGAAGGTCCTCTAAGTCCTGTAAGTTGTGAATTGGGGTCTCCATCACATTTATTGAACGTTGGGTGCCCATGACTCATTATCCTTCTTTTAGTCACTACTGACTGTTGCATACCGGGAACAAACCCCATAAGACCTGCCTGATGGTTTGGAGATGCTTTGACTAGCTGTTGACTTGCCAACACAATTTTGCCCATGTCAGCTCGCTCACATCCTTAAGATTACCCATTTTTCCTGTCCCCTACACATCAACTTCAAGAACTGACTGTTCACTTGCTGCCACCCCTTGACAGATGCCATTTTATTGAGATAACCCATATTATTCACACCACCTGTCAGTGACTTTATTGTTATGGCTGATTGGTTAATATTGCTCAGCACTACATGCTAATTTGCGGTGGGCCCTTACTAATTTGCATTGACTGCACACTGGTTATTGTTGCTTGCAGGCTCTCTGTGATTGATCTAAATCAGTCTTTTCAGCTATGCAGTTTTTCAGTGTTGTAGAAGTAGTGACAATGTCCTTGATATACTCAAAGAAATGCACACACCCATACAAAACACAGAACTCAACACAGAAAGGAAGAAAAAAACTTCCATTTCTTTGTGGATCATGTTACACATAACCCAAGTTTGCTATTAATCTCAGAGTGCATAATGAGTACACTCTGTAAGCGAGTCGTCATAGGCCATAACACGTCTTGCTGTTCCACGTGCGTACTCTGTGTAATTCACCCAGTGTTTTATTTACACCCACTATCCTTCTTGGTTAAATCTGCACTGGCAGATTCAATAAGAGTGCCAGAACTTACACACTTGCTTTCGACAAGCAAGTTGGGGGGGGGGTCTCTGACAGGGATATGAATAAATTAGCTACAGTTACCGCTGTTACTCTATTGAGGCAGAAAAGAAGAAATATATAAATAAATAAGTCAGGAACACAATGTATCTACATCAGTTTAAAATTGTCTATATTGCAAAGTAATAGAGCTCAGTGTATCAGCCGGAGTGTGACAGAATATTTATCATATTTTGGGCTGAGAGAAAAAAAGAGAGAGAGGGAGAGAGAGAAAGTGAGTGTACAAGTGGTCTTGACCTCAAGTTGTTAAATCATAAATGCAAAATACACATGCACATGCACAGCTGCATACACAGACACGCACACATGTACGTACGTGGCCATGCAGCAGTCTTTGAGGATGGGTCTGCAGGCTGCATTAGGGAGTCTCACTGCATCAGTCTCTTCAGTGTACAGTCATTCAACTTAATAAACACTACCACTTCTACTGCCAGCACCTCTCTCTCTCTCCCTATACACATCCCCTCCCTCTTTCCCCACATGCGAGATCCCCAGACTCATCTCAACACCTGCACACAACTGTCAGAAGCATTTTCCCCTGCTCACACACTCAGACACTCCAGCAGAACCCTATTCAAGACACCCCTATCTCTCATACTTACTCATATAGCAGCCATATTAACCCTCTAAATCTCTAAATCTGCCATGCTCTGGCCACACACACACACACACACACACACACACACACACACACACACACACACTGAATGCATCCCCTATTTTCAGAGTAACATCATTATACAGAAAGAAACATGTTCTTAATGTCAAGGCAAATTTGTCATTACATCATACAGGGCTGGTGTGCAATAACAAAAACAGAATTGCAAGAAGTCATTTGAGCAAACGTTAATTTCTTATATCAAATGATCATGTCATATAGCATTAAAATGAGCAGTGGTTTTACCACAGTTAACGCTGTGTGGCCAGAAGCACCATTCCATTAACATATAATTTGCAAACAGCATATGTCATTTATATGAAGTACACATGAGTTAAAGTAGATGTTTTGATATTAAGCCAATAAGAAGAAAGCATTTAGCAGCTAATGAGATGATCGCTGTCAAATTTTAAATGTAAAGTGCAGAGCTCCAGCCTGGTGCCAAGATGAATTCCTATATATGTAATTAAAAGAGCATTTCAGGATTCCTACAATGTATACTAAATATAGTGGGACTCTCGTACATTTGCACAAATTACTGATCAACCCAAACACACAGAAATCTGATGATTTGAACAGGGAATGTTACAAAGCAACCAGTGTAATTTTATTACCTTATCCTACACCTCAACCTAAACCCAAACGTAACCTGCTACACCAAAACCTAATTCTAACCGAAACATGACCATATTAGAATGTGAAATTCTAACTATTTCTGCTAGAGTTTTCATCCATTCATTCCTTTTTTATAGCTCCATAACTAAAATAAATCTTCTTTGAGTAAATGACAGGCTGAGTTTTATGTTATGTATGTTGTGCAAATGTTAAACAAATGTTTTGGGGTGCACTTTAGTGACATATGTATGAATTTTATAAGATGTTGTTGCATTTACCTTTACACTGTTACATTGGTTAGAAATGGATAAAATAAAAAAATAAAAAATGTTTTATTTATGAAATTATGTGATTGTGTTGTGGTCACTTTCTTTGACTGCCACACTAGGTAAGCGGTGTGTTGTATTTTGAGGCTATAATTATTATTATATTATTATATTATACTTAGACACAGTATGTATTTAAAGCAACATAATGTATCACCTTAAATAACAGCTTTAAAATTGTTTTGATCCTCCACTAACAGTGAGATAGTAGTAAAAGAGAGAACAACATCTCGATCATTGTCTGGAACACCTGGAACACTGCTATTGCACTGTGGAACTTGCCTCTATGAAGCCTTAATGGTGTAACTCTACTATGTCAGTCCAAATAGTTCCTTCAAATCAGATCAGTAATTTATTTTCAGTGAGTGGGCACAACTTTGGTAAGTTATACTCTTCATCTGTAGGGGGAGCCATAAAATAGTAATTCTTGCATAATACTGCATTAAATAGAACTTTAATATTCTTGGTTGTGTGCAAATCAATCATTTTAATTGTTTGATTGCATACATGCGCCAAAGATAAACGTGATGAATTGGGCTAAAGCCCAAAGATCGCATATTTAAATTCTGGGTTATGCTGCTTCGCCATCAGCAGCCAGAACCCAAGAGCACAATTTGCCATGCTCTCCCTGGGTGGGTGGATGGCATTCTCCGCCCCTCATCTTTCCATTCTTTTGCTGGCTGGTACAGACATCTGTTGATGTATGAGAGCTAGGGATCTGATGCTTTCCTCTGAGAATGTTGGCTTCCCAGTGATGCTGCATTATCAAAAAGAGGTGTCTGACTTCACATGTATCGGAGGAGGCATGTGCTTGTCCTCATCCGCCTAGTGACGGGAGCATTACAAGTGATGGAGGGAGTCCTAGTGAGTGGATGGGTTAATAGGCTCAGCTTAATTAAAGAAAAATACCTGTGGTAACTGACTGCATTACTTTATATGTGAACGTGAGCAGCACAGCACAAGAACAGGAATTCCACAAAACAGTTCTGTGTGCTTTACATGTATTTATAAACGCCTCAGCAGCTCATCATTTTAATCTACATGAATGGCTGTGTGCTTAATGTGATGTCAGGGAGAGTGACCAACTTTTAATTGAGGTTTACTGTGATTGACTGTTCCTTTGTAAACAAAGTACTGAAAGAACTGATGGATTTTCCAGCTGGAACCAACAGAGATTTTACAGTGAAATGTAAAGGTAAAGTAACAAGTACTTCTTCTCCCCACATAGTCCCATAACATTTTGACAGAAGTATAGACTGACAGAAGGGCAACCATGGCCTAAAGGTTAGGAAAGTGAGCTTGGGGACAGAAGGTCTCCAGTTCAATGCCCTGAACCACGAGGAAGGAAGAGCATTCATTCAGCATTCATAGCTGAGGTGACCTTGAGCAAGGCACCTAATCCCCATTTGCACTGCTGTACACTGACTTGTATTAAGGAGAATACCATCTTTGTTATTGCCAGTCTGGGCCAGGAATGTTGCATGAGACCTCTGACGAGAACTACATAATGCTGCAACATATTTGTGTAAAATTCTGTAATATTACTGTAACACCTGTTGTCCATAAGGGAGAGCTTAAAGCGAGATTTGTATTTATGGCAGTGGTGTAAAAGAGAATTACACTCCACAACCGTAGGGGGAGCCCAGGAACAGAAAATACTGAATTACTGTTGTACTGATGTGCAATGACTTACATTTAATATTAACTAGTGATTTGAGTTCCTCAACAGTGCCTGTATGACCTATATGTATTCAGAATTTTTAAGGCCTAATCCTAACCCGACCCTAAACCTCACTCATCCAGCACAGATGTGTTTGCCTTGTCAGTTGATAAAATGAAAGATCTAAAAAGCACATTAATAAATCAAACACCATTTATAGCCTGCACTACTTCCTCTCAAGACCCTCAGGGCACTATTTGTCCAGTCTTACTACTGAAACCTCTTTTTCAGACATGTGCAATATTACACTGAGCATGTGTGTCTGTACAGGCAGACTGAGTCTAGCCGAAGCACTGAGGGCTCACTGCATGTGTATGGCTGCTCATTCGGTGAGATGGGGAGAAACAGGGTGCGTGTTTAATATTCTACACCATACTAATCTCGCTCACCTCGCCGCGAACATTACAAAAGATCAACAATTCAAGACAGCTCGCTTCAGAGCCTCCTGACACAGGCCAGTCAAAGTAAGCATGCCATGTCCCTCCTGTTAACTTGGTATTAGAGCTCATTCAGATTTGATTAGCAAAGCCATTCACTCTGTCTGATTGCGGTCAATGGCAATTGCACAAGTGGGGCATGTTTCCATCTTGTGCCAACTCTTCTCTCTTTCTCTCTTTCTCTCCCACACACACACACTATCTCTCTGTCTATCTCCTCTCCATGCAGACCCTAAACACAATTCTTTTAATTACAGTTTCCCATTGATCTCTGTACACAATTATCATTACTCTCATCTACGCTGTTATTCTTCCATTCCTTCCTCTTACTGCATCCTCTGCTTGATTGTGAAAGGCTTGATTGTGCATCTTGGTCAATCAAGAGGATTGTTCCATTTGTTTTCATCCTTTTTTGTTAGCCTAGCTGTGATTTTTAATTATGAGGTTTCACACACTTTTGTGTATTCACAGGGTGTATTAGTGGTGGACGTCCAGAGTGTAATAGAGGCTAACACAGTTCAGCTGTGTGTGTGCGTGACAGCTTACTCTCTCAGTATGATGCTAGTTAGGCCTTGGCTGATGTCTCTGTGGCATGTTCCTGTGATCGACATTTTCTTCTTTTTTTTTTATTCCTCACATGAACTTGTGCCTCCCAGCTGGGACTGGCCATTCAAATGTAAATCCACATTTACAGTCACACAGCTGTAAACCTGCAATAAAACAAAGGAGGAATTGTGTTCGTCAGAGCAAATCTGTTGTCTGACCAGCAGGCAGTGGGTTTACTTTCCCTAATCTTCACTCCCTGCTGATCAATTAACTCTTTAGGTCTAACACAAAAATAGCTACCTTTTGGAGCAAGACAACATATTGACTATAGCACAACATGCCTGATTTTTGGTTGTTCATGAGAAACTGGACAGTATTTAAGCAAGATTAAACATACACATCTGAATGACAAGTGTAAATGTGAAGGCAGTTAGTTGTTGGTTGAATGTCTTGTTTAAGCCAAATGAGTTCTCCAAAAATACATACACTTTATGGACTAAAGTATTGAGAAACCTGCATTCATTGATCACCTCCACACCTCATCCCTAACTTCAATTTCAGTCCTCCACAGCCCAGTGCTGCTCTTTGTACTCTAATGAAAGTAAATATAATCTTAATGTCTGGTCTTTATACCCGTCTAGCCCACATCTGACACAAGGCATGGTGCCAATAGGTTCATGTTTATCTGTTCCAGAGAGAGCTATTGTCAATACTTTTCTACTAGTAATAGACTAGCTGTGTATGTGTGCATTTGCACATCTGTAGCTTAATACATTCATTGGAAGGGGTGTCCAGAAACAATTGAACATACTGTATAGAACACAAATAGTTGCATGTTTAAAGCCAGAACTTAAATGGGCCATTTAAGACTTTTCCCATTGTTTCTCAGGAGAGGCTTAGTCTAACCCCACTGTGTGGAGGCTATACATTTGCCTGATTTGTGTATATGCTTCTGTGTAAATGTGAAAAACCTTTACATTGGTAAAAAAAAAAAAAAAAAAAACTTTTACATAAAGTTTTTGTACACCTTTAAAAAAGTCTTCTGACTCCCACATCTCAATGACAAAAATATTTCTTCAGGAAGTGCTTTTTCAGTGGCATAGCTTTAAATAACCATTTGTAACACCTTTATTTTTAAGAGAGTACTTTAGAGGTAGATTTGAACCACGGAAAAAGAACCAAGGCTAAAGTCTTTGAATGTATCGCTGATGATGTTTTAGACTCTTTTTAGATCTAAAATCCACTTCACTGAGTTACAACATGGCACATTGACTAAACTGCCAGCTCTCAGGTTTAACCAAAAGGTCACTTTTTTATTTTCTCATGTTGAAAAATCACAGGTGAGGACTTACGACTCATTCACTGGCAGTGTAGCATCACTTTCGTCCTAAATATGTGCTTATGCAACACATTATCAATGCACAAGAGCAGCTTGCGAACAACAGAAGACTGGGTACATACACAAACACCTGAAAGTCTAAGTATTGGCAGCTCCTCTTGAATGCGAGACTCAGCAAAACACATGCAGAGCACGCTGAAGGAACATCAAACCAAGTCCTTGTACTGTGTGGTAACGGACAGGTGTGTGGATATGGCGCAACAACATCTGGGACTATGTGATGCAATTTAAATTTAAGTCTATACCCTTATTATCAAATTCCCCAGCAGAAACCATTTATCTCCAAATGGAAGATTATCTCCCAAAACATTGTCAGAGCACAACCTGAATTTAATCAGAATAACAATACCAGTTTTCATATTTGTTTTCATGTCATGTTTCATGCAAATCATTATAGGGAACACAAGAAAAGAAGAGCAAAGCAGATTTACTTAACAGTTAAATACGACACAAGTCACTGTCAGAGAACCTGTTACGAACTGAGTTCAGGTTTTACACATGTTGTACATATAGGAGATAATGGTAAGATCAAAAAAGTAAACTGACACCTAGACAAGCATCTTTTTTTACTAAGTATAGAACCCTTTTGCTACCATGACCTGCTGCAAACATAATGCATAGCCAGACACCAGCTTCTGGCATAATTTCTGAGGAATCTGAACCACTCCTCTTAGGCAGTGGCCTCCAGTTCACTAAGATTCTTAGGTTTGCGTGCTGCAACTGCTGCCTTCAAATCCCACCAAAATTGTTCAGGATTATGCAGTGATTATTGTCCCATTGCAAAGTCCAATGACTCCCAAGCATCAGCCTTCTCACAAAAGGCATGATGTTTTCTTTTAGGATTTCCTGATACTTGACTGAATCCATCTTGCCCTTCACACACTGCAGGTTTCCAGTGACAGAGGAAGCAAAGCAGCCCCAGAACATCACAGAGAGATGCTTCACTGTAGGTAGGGACAATGATCAAGCATATCCCAAAGTCCACCAAGGCATAGTTTCAGAAGGAGTGGTCGTTAGTCACATGACCCCATTGAAAATATTTGGTGGTTGCAGCACACAAACCCAAGAATCTTAGTGAACTGGAGGTCACATCCCATGAGGAGTGGGGTTAGATTCCTCTGGAATGCTGATGTTGTAAATATAACTGCATTATTTCCCATTCGCAGCTCTATAAAATCACACAGGAATTCAATAATTACTTTCACTCTGTATCGCATTTATGCGAATTAGTAAACATAATTATGATATAAACTTGATGAAGTGGTTGTGTGTATACAGTCTTATTTTAAGAAAAGAAAAACATCCTTTAAATTTTCTTCAGGTTTTTATGGTTTGCTGAAATTGAAACAAACAGAATGAAATATGTCTAATCAAGTCTGTCAATACAAAATGTAAAACAAACGCAAATGTTTTCCTCAAATAAATAACAGAATTAATCATGTGGCTGTAATTACATTTAAACAGCACAGAAAATCACAATAATAGTAGTTGTCTTCCATAGACAAGATTTGGGGTTTAAAGAGAACAAAAAAGTACAGTCAGACACACACACACACACACACACACAGACATCCACATATCCTGTGCAGGTCCTGGGGGACTAGACTTATTATAAGAGGGCTGTGGTCTGGCCGAGACAGGGGTGCCTTCGATTAGTTCTCTCACTAATAACACACACACACACCTGGGTCCTTTTCCCAACTGCTCTCTCAGGTGCACACACACACACTAAAAAAACAACCCAAACATCACACAACTGTCTTAGATAAGAGGGAGAGAGCGTGAGAGATCGAGAGAGAGCTGTGCTACTACTGCAGTAACATTTAATTAGTGAATATTTCACCAGTGAGGAAAGACAGAAACCCCTGTCTTTATACAAGATACAAATGGCCTGAAACAGTAGAGTGTGGGCCAAAGTGTTAACAGAAACTGCTTTGTGAAGCACTCATTCTTATGTCCTTTCTTAAGTCTATAATATCATCATAAAGTTTTTTGAGACCTCTGCAACATCAGTGTGATAATTAAATGTAATCATTTTAAAATATTAACAATAACAATAATAATGAAAAGAAGAAATTATCTGTGCACTGCATGCACCAGAAAAATACATATAGCTTTCTAAGTTGGCGAAAATTAAAACACTTTTGTGGCTGTATTTTTTATGCAGGCAGATGACATTTAATATCACATAACACACTGTACATGCACTAATAATACAAGGTCACATACACACTCCTCTTAAAATGTTTGTGGAGGAAACACTAAGAACAGAAAATTGATACTTTTTCTTTTTGTTTGTTCTAGCTAATGCCAGCAGGACTAACAACACTTACACTGTTAAAAGTGCAAGATCTTTGAGGAACCTTTGGAGGTTTCAATTTTCAATTTGAAACTGGAGAGTGCTTAAGGTGCTTTCAAAAAAGTTTTTTTTTTTTTAGAAGAAAAACGTTCCTTGAAGGTTCCTCCACATTTTCAAACTGTAGGACCTCCAAGTCCCTAAAAGATCTTGTGCTTTTAACAGTGTAGTTATTCAATACATAATGTTTTCTCAGTAAACATATATGTATTTTCTTTCCTATTAAAAACATGAAAACTTCTCACACTGTTCTGTAGGTGATTCGCTGTTTTAATAATACATAATACTTTTTACCCATTACTAATTAAAGGCTATAAAGTGTTAAGTTTCAATAAGTCAACTGGCATCACAAATCCACTTATTCAATACATATTTGTCCACAAAAATATATTTCTGATTAGTGTGATTTTAGTGTGATATATATATATATATATTTATTACCGTTAACTTCCAGTAATACTGGCTTTTAGAAAATGGAGAACATCTTAAAGTGTTAATAACTTTAATGACTTATGACCTTTTAAGCCCTTTAGTAATACATTCAATTACAACTATAAACTTGGCACTTTCATAGAACCTATAGGAAAATATTGCCAGTTGTACACAAATGCAATGTGAATGTATTGATGTATGCTTAAATGTACATTACAAGGTCTGTTTGGAGATTTCAGTTTGGAATGCCACACAACAATAGCTACCATAGTCATACTGCCAGTAAATCTTTCTTTTTAAATAATGATATGAAGGACACTGAAGGGTACTTTTTATTCTGAAACCAAGTGTTTTGTCACATGTGGCCAGTAAAACTTACAAGCAAAGCACAAACACCTTTATATGCCTGCACCTTTAACTCAGATACTATAGCTTGTAAAAGCACTGTTCATCTCAGAAAGTGCACTTAAGGTCTAATGCAATCATCATGTACCAAAACAGCAACTTCATTCAGCAATGTTTTACAAAGAGCTCTTTAATGTAGTACTGGTAACAGAGTTATGTCCAGGATGCTGGTACAATATAGGCTATGTATCCAAAATTATCGACATCCCTTCTAATCAGTCAGTATAGCTAGTTTAAGGTATGATCTGCAGTTGTGCACATATAGTGTACAGTAAATTCTCCACAGAAAAACACTGTCAATAAATTGAGATGTTCAGGAACAAGGTCACCATGCCCAATGCCAAGAATCAGTTTGAAAGGTAGCAATGTTCCCACATTGAGTGTAAAGCTCTTCCAGAACAGTGGAAGCTCTTGGTGCAGTAAGAAGGGGACATACTCTGTTAATATTATATAATATGTATATATAAATATGTATTCTATAAATGAATCTATAATATCTAATGTACATTTGTAACATGCAGTTCTTTCTTCCATGCAGCACATCCTGCTCTGTAACTCTAAACAACTGTAGATTTCTCTTTCTTTTTGTTGGTTCAATTGAACTACTGTCACCTCTATCACCACAACAGACCACCTGAGCCAGCAGTAATTGCTACTGTTGGTGACCCCAGACTAAAAGATTGAGCCAGTCAGACCAGACTAAAGTGGATGGGGGTCATCATGAGTGGACAGCAGGAGAGACAATTGTCAAAAACATCTTGGGTTCACTGGCACAATACAGCATGTTGTACTGCATGATTTCACTTATACAGTGGCTGGTTCTGTCCTAACAGTCTGATTGGTTGACAAGTATAGTCATGTTTAATCATATAGTCAATTAATTTAATCACATATCTATAACCATTCCTTTTAGTAGTAGTAGTAGTAGTAGTAGTTTTACTAGCAGTAGCAGTAGTTTTAGTAGTGGCAGTGTCCTACTACTAGTAGTAGTAGTAGTAGTAGTAGTAGTAGTAGTAGTAGCAGTTTAATAGTATTAATAGTAGCAGTGGTTTTACTAGCAGTAGACGAAGTAGTTGTTGTTGTTGTTGTTGTTGTTGTTTTAGTAGTGGCAGTAGTAGTAGTAGTAGTTGTTGTTTTAGTAGTAGCAGTAGTTTTATAAGTAGCAGTTTAGTAGTAGCAGTAGTTGTACTAGTAGTAGCAGTAAGTACAATAAAACAAAAGGTTGACAGTTCAATCTCCGAGACCAGCAGGAAGTGGGAGTGACAGAAGGGTGCCTCCTATCATTTTAAGATTTATGACTGAGATGTCCTTGAGCAAAGCACACAACTCTGGAGTGTGTTGTTTACTGTGTTAACTGCCATAGATTTGTTAAGAATAAAGCCTAAATTTCACTCTAATAACAATAAAATGGTAATTCTACCTTTTCTCAGCCACTGAAGTTACTCTGTTTGGCATAAGAAATTGTGAGTAATGGAAACTGTTACCTTACTTCACAGCAAGCCTACATACAGTAACACATACAACCAGCTAGATGGATATATGAAGCCTATATGATATAGGCAGGTTAGAGAAACATGGGTGAGTCTGTAAAAGAGACAAAGAAACAAAGAAGGATGTGTATGTGTGTCAAAGGGGGTTTATAACAGAGTCTCTTAACAGATACTAGCACACATGGTTGATTTGTCAATCTATCCAAAGCTAGATGGAACCACACTTGCTGATAACATCCTCCTAGATGATTTAGAGCTATATATAATTGGTTGGAAGTGGTGCTGTAGTGCGGTTGGGAAAAGCACTCCATTGCCACGCGATTAGTTCCTTTTTCCTTCTTCTCTGACACAACCACCACTGTCACATTCAATAATTCTGCTGCTTCGCTATGTACCGCAAGATGACCCCAACAGGCAAGAACATGAAAGCTACCTTGAAATGACTCCATATGTCAAAATGCTCTACACATTACAGCCATCATGATGAAATATGCATGTTTCCACTGTCACAACATATAGCCAACTGTAGCTTCAGCGATGAACTAGCTGGGATTATTTCAGAAGATTGGCAGACATATGTGATAACACCCCTTGGTGGTTAATTAGCCACACAAAATTAGACAGACAAAATTAGATACTTAAAACTTACTGAAGAAGTCTGTTAGGTCTGATACATTACTATGAACTGTAAACTACCTTATTAAATAATAAAAAAATCTGCATCAGTTAGAAGTAAAGCCAGTTGCCATATCTGTGTGACTGAGTGTGCTTGTGTATGCTCTCTGGTCTATATGCCTTTTCCTCCATTTAATTTCGGTTACTTTGCTGTTCTTCCTGTAAGATTCTAGAAAAGCTGAACAGCTTGAAAGAGCATGTGTGTGTGTGGCAGAGGCCAAGTTTACTCAATCCACAATACCAGTTTCAAAGCACCTTCACAAGCACTGAGGCATGCAAATGAAAGTTAGGAGGAAAAATGTCATAAGCGGTTACTAGTGTTATAGGTGTTGCAGCCAAAAATGAAAAAAGGTAAAAGGTCTGTGCTCCTGCAGGGCTGAAGTACAGCCCAGTTTGGTGAATTCTAACATATGAACTAAACCAGCTAACTTCGGAGATGACTTGTGAGAATCTAGTGTGTGGGGGCAGCGAAATTCACATTTCAACACAAAAAAGACTCGCTGCTATAAATACTCTGCCTGGTCTCAAGAGGAATGTATACATATGTGACTAAAAAAGCATTTGTAGATTCGTACAATATGTATGAGATATAGCTGGACCATCATGCATATGCATGAATTACGCAACCCAGACATGCAGAAAAAAAAGAGAATGTTAAAAAGCAACTCATTTTATTACCTGAGTCTGTACCTAAATGTAACATATATATCAAACCCTAACCTTATTTTAACCTAAGCCTTACTTAACTTAACTTCTACTCTTTCTACATTAGTTTTTGTCCAAAATATCTTTTTTTTGAAGCTCCATAACAGAGAATTTTCTCAATTCTTCTTTGAGTACATGACAGGCTGGGTTGTGTTTATTTGGCAAAACAGTGGATGCACCATTTCAATTATGGAATATGTACAAATTACTTTGTGCAAATGTTATGCACTGGGGTACACATTTATGCATATATGTATCAATGTTTGAAATCTCATTGCAATACTATTAATCAGTGGTCGAGAAATGACTCAGTGTAGATTAAACACAGACATCAAAGTATTCATTTAATCAAAGAATAGACGACCTACTGACCCAAAACACAGATACAACAGAAACTAAGGGGCATACACTAAAGCAACTGCCCATTGGGAATCTGCAACTATCACCATTTACCTTTACTCTATACAAAATGCGCCTTTACTTATGGGTGGAAGTCAAAAGGATAATCACAGAAGCCCACAAAGAGGTTAACCAGAAGTGTGAGACTGTGTGTGTGTGTGTGTGTGTGTGTGTGTGTGTGTGTGTGTGTGTGTGTGTGTGTGCATTTGTGTGCATCTCCAAATGGTTGACAGATGTAACAGCAAGTGCCTGCCTAATATCATGATGGACCCCCCTCCCTAATCCCTTGTGTCTGAACAGAATGGTCTGCTGGCTAATCATGCTGTGTAGGGGGGCAAAGTGGGCGCTGGTTAGCCTTGGCCATCTCCTCTGTGACTGTCTTCCTGCTCGTCTTCACGTCTGCACTGCAGTCCGCAGCTGCGCACCACTTTAATTAATCTCACATCGCTCCATGTTATTATTCCCCCTATTACTTCCTGATGTGGCCTGTCCCTGTGAATCATTACCAACAACACACATCTCATTGCTACCACTCTGTTTGCAAACAATGGCTGGAAACAGGAGAGGTTCTTCTGTAATGCAGGAGCAGATGGAAAGAATTCCACAAATCAGAATATTCTAATTTGACCAACATTTGCTGGTAACCCTGAGGATTAGTGTGTTCTCCTGAGTGGTGGCGCCTCTAACTGCACATAAACAGATTGATACATGCTTATGTAAGCAGACACATACAACCCTCTTTCTCTCTCTTTCTCACACTCCTCTCTCTCTCTCTCACACTCACTCACTCACTCACTCACTCACATACACACGTTGTGAAGGCCACCCAATAGACGATGAAAACCATGCATCTACAATGTCGACCTTTTCCTTGAGGCAAAAAAAATTGATTTCAATTTTTATTTGCCACAATATGAGAAATGGAAGGTTAGAAACTGAGAAATGAGGAGGAAAGGAAAGCTTAAAAAGGTTGAAGGGTAAAATATGGCTTTCACACTGAAACTTCAGAGGGATGAAAGAAACTTGAAAAGAAAGTGTCTTTCTTATTTCCCTTCTAAACTTCACTAGGAGGTCACATATTAATTAGTAATCATGTTAACATTGTTGCTGTTGCTGGTGATGTTATTACTATTGCAAATAGTTTAAATATTCAACATTTACAAATGACACAAAAAGCTTCATTACTTCCAATGGAAGTCAATGTAAAAAGATTTTATTTCAATTAATTTTGAAGAATTTCTATTGGTCCGTTTATCCAAAAAATGTTGACACCATATAAAGCTATGTTCCCTAACTGAAAGACATATCCTGGAGAATACTACCCTATTAACAAGCCAGGTACTACTCCAGTGAGAGATTGGGACCTCTTTCTGAGAGGCCTGCCACATTTTCATGTGGCCTACCAGAGTTTGATCCTCTGTCAGGGTAAGTAATACCACCAAATGTCTTTGGGCAGGACTTTTAATGCTACTTTCATCTACCACTGGAATATAACTGAAAAGTATGTTGCTCTGGGTTCGAGCATGATGCCGTCATTGTAATGTAAATGAAGTACTTTGCAATTAAGAATTAAGCACACAATAAACTGTTTAGTTTAGTCTGTCATTAGTTTATAGATTATTTTTTCATGTCCTGTGTAAAGATTGCTACTTATTACAAAGCCAAGAGACTGATGAATGTGTTTATTCATACAAAATTAAACATACAGACAGATTTATTATCAATTAAAAATTTATCTTGTTCAAATCTAAAGAGTTGACATATCATTTCACAAGGCCTCTCAGTGTTAATATTTAAACTGCCAGCCTTCAAAGTCTCATAAAAATCTCATATATTGGAATATTACATTTGTAGTAGAAACTCACTCATAGCAGAAGTCACTGGGCAGTTGATGAATTCTGTGAATAAACTTACATTTACAGACGTTCAGCTTTAGAATAAGCTAAAACCAACTGATACAATCTAGCATCCCTACATATTTCTCATGATGTTTGTGCCATCTTCCATTGGAGCAACTCCTTAACACTTCTGGTTAAGAGTTTTCTGTTTCTGTTCTTTTCATTTGAGTTGTTTCCTCTGGAAAAGCAATATCAAACCTCAAAGAATAAATGATACAGAATAAACATCTTAAGCTACATATTGACTGAAGAATTCTACAAAACATGTATTAACCCAATGCAGATTTTGCATCTGATATCACACACCCAAAATTGCTACAAGGACTAGATTCATAATCTTAGGTTTTCTGGACATCTAACACGTATACCAAGTGTTTTCGTATAACTGTTACCAGGCCAAAATAATTGTAGACAAAACACAGCAGAGCTCAACATTTTGCTGCTGCCTGAACAAAATCATAAATGTGAGTCTATTAATATTACTTTAGCAATTGACACTACAAAATCTATTCCACAACATTTGAAGTACAACTCTACCAAGTCAGACCATGTTGCAATGAATCACCAACATTCTGCAGCCATTTAAATAAAGCCTGTACCTTGCCTCTGGTTACCCAAATTAAGCCAAATGGCTTTTAGGCCTACTAATATTAATTAGTAGATGAACTACCAAATGACTTCTATTACGAGTGAGTGAATGTTTTGACTCAATGTATTTTCTCTTTTTTAAGTACAAATAAACACTTCTAAATTAGTGCCCATGGTAATATAAAGTGTGATGGAGAGGTGAAAGACAGAGATTAGGTTTGAAAAACACTGGTGTATGCTTTAAAGATTAATAATTGAACAAGCCTGCAGCACAAGGGGTTGCATTTGATTATCCCACAACAAATGCAAGCTGATTAAAAAGTGCTTAAGTACACCACTGTCTCGCTAAACAGAGGCTAGATTCATGCCCCAGTTAGGTGGTCTTTGCTCTGGGCAGAAGAAGCTGAACTTCTGAGTGCTCGACCACCCACAAGGTGGGAGATGCTGGAGGAGGAGATGAAACGTCAGTAACCTTTTGGATGAGTGATGCATGCCAAGGCATACTCTACCTCACCATGACAAGACCCTCTTCCTAAAGGTTATAGCTCACCATACCTGTCGTCTCCTGACACTTAGAAAAACTTAGAGTGGGAAAGACACTGGCCTGGGTTCAAACGGCCTGCCACTGCAGTTTGAATCCAATCAATGTCAGGTTATGCTTCTCCGAGACAGGCTGAGTGACACAAATCTGTGTGCGTGTTGGTCCCACATGGGTAAAAACAGCAACACTCTGGCACTGCATAAGGATTGCCCTAAAATAGGTCAGCATTAACGAGGACCCTATGCCTTCTGAGGCGCAGCATAGGTTTAAATACTTCTGGATAAATAAAACTTTTAGTATCGTGTCATGGGAGAGAAGCTTTGGGGGGGTACAGAGAGTAAATAAGATTTCATACCACAAAGCCCCTATGTATTAGTGAGAAAAAGATGACAATGGCTATGTTAATACACATAGCCAGATACATACACACACATTTGGTTTTTATGTCTTCATAAGGCTGTCACAAATTAGCTATACACTTTAACTCTTTATACATAAGCCCACACTTCAGTTCACACTTCACCCTCAAAAGCAGTTTACTCAGTTTCATAGACCCTAAACTAGATCCCTGTGGAAAATAATCTTAACTGATAATAAAATAATTTAAAAATAAAATTATTCATAGTAGCTTCTGCGCTGGGATAAATAACATTTTAAACGTTTGAATGTTTAAAAAGTTAAACCACTTCCTCAAAATAAATGAATGTGATGCATTTTTTTTGTTAGCGATGCCATTGAATAACCACTTTCTGGTACATAAGGGACAATACTTATAATAGAGGTGTGTGAGTGTGAAGAACCTTTGAACTAATCCAGATTTTGTGCATTAAGTGAAGGTTCTTTAGACCTTTGAAAGTCAGACCACATACATTACTTTTTATACTTTCACTAAACTTTCGCAAATCTTTTTAACTACCACTTAAATCACTTTCTCAACCCACCATCCTACACACAACCACCACCATTCATTCATTATGCCTTCGCTAACATCCATAAACACTTTTATACACAATTATACTCTAACTACCATTTAAAGCTTCAGCCACCCCAATTAAACAGAGCGAGACAGTCATCATGAGGGAAGAAGCACAGTTGTCTTGCAGTAAATGATCAGGCTAGATTCAAAACATAAACTTAAATATGGGGTTCACGTCCATCTAAATATAGGATGGAAAACGTCACAGTACGTGTTCTGATCAGTTTAAAGTGATTTTGTAATTATAGTGAACTATATAGTACCCTTGCATTGTTATTCCTTGGATACAAATACAGCAGTGGCTTCATTCATAAAAATTATTTTCATATGTGTATTCAATGTAATGTGAGCAAAGAACCCATGCATGTGAGGAAATAACTAGATTTAAAAGGACATTTGCATTAAAGTGCTTTCTGCACAATCCAGTGGCTGAAATATTGACTAATTTAGCCAGGTTGGTTTGCTCAGGAATGGGGTATTGTAGAGAAACTTCATACTAGTGACAGGAACCAGGGATCATCTAAAACAACCATCAAACCAAATACAAGCTTTCTTAGTTTTTATTTGTAAAGTTGAAAATGGTGAAATACATATATAAAAATTTGTTTTCTTTGGGTCTGCATGTACCTGTCTGCCATGAATGACTTTTTAGGTCAAAACCTTACTGCAAAAGTATTATAAAACAATGTGTTGTGGCATCAGAAGACCATTTCATGTTACTTTCTTTTCCTTTTCAAGGCTACTGTTTTTTTTACCTTTGCTTTTGAAGCATGGCTATATGGGGGTACATTGTGGGCCTAAGAATCATCTAACTATGGATCTGAGAAAAATACTAGCTTTTTGCATTTTCCCTTTACTAAATGGTCATTTTAAATGCATCTGAAACATGGTCTGTGTCTGGATTTGGAAGATAAAAGACAAAAACAGCCAATAATGTTATCATATCTTAAGTAGCCTAATGGTGGCGAGCTAATGCATTTGTTTGGCTGCTTGCAGGAAGGAAGTCATCTCCACTATTCCAGGTAGATAACTAATGTAGCCAAAACAATTACTGGACCAGAAGAGAGCCTTTATTTCTCCATGTAGTGAATGTAAGTTAGCTTAAAGCAGCATTGGCATTTCTTCCTAAAGTCGGGAACGGGCACTGATAGTGAAAGAAGCATGTGGACTGATGTGGTAGGGTAATATTAGAGGATTTTTCATGAATATGACTGGGGTTAAATAGTGTTATGCAGTTTTCACAAGCATTGCCCTGACCGCTTCACCAAAGTTACATGGTGCAGTTAGCACTGTACCAAGTCCGGAGTAGCAAGGCTATTCTCCCTTTTAGTCACTGGAGTGTCAGAATAATTTGATGAAGCTTTGCTTTAACTGTTGGTAATAATTTAAATGCAGTGGTTTAATAAATCAGATCAATAAATCATATTTTATTTACCACAATATTTTCTTTGTCTGAGTGACCTTAAAAGTACATATTTTCTCTTTTGCCACCACAATAAATTCCTAGATACCCTGCTTAGGGCCCCTAAAAAGCTTGTGCCTTCACCAAGCACCCTCAAACACAATTACAGTTTAACTTCCACACAACCACATCAGCTTCCCCTTCTACACACTTACACAAACACCCAATAAAACTCCACCCAGCCCCCTCCCCTCCTTCCGGTGCATCTGCAAGGGGACACACTTGGAAGACCTGCCGCTGGTCCCATGTGACAGAACCCGCGGGCCGATTAGAATATCCCTGTGGTGACCGCAGCACACATCACTGCCTCTCTGCGGGAGACTGTGAGCGAGTGAGTGAGCAGGGGAGGAGGAGGAGTCGAGGGCGGGAACGAGGGCTGAAGTGGTGGTGGGGGGTTGGGGTTGATGGGGGAGAGTCCTCTGTCTCTCTAATCTGCCTGATGAAGATCCCTCACTCTGGAGACCTGACAGGGGTCGCACTCAAACCAATCACATTCACTCACACACACACACACACACACACACACACACACACTGTCTCTTTGCCTTTTCAGTTTTTCACAGACAGCACAGACGCCAGTGCAACGCAGTACAGCACCATTCAGCAAAGTGCTCCCCCTTCTTTCACTCTCTCTCTCTCTCTCTCTCTCTCTCTCATTCTGGCTCTCTGACACAAAAACACTCCCTCTCTTTTGCTCTGCCGTTCGCTTCATTCCAAAACCACAAGAACACACAATCTCTCTCTCTCTCTCTCTCTCTCTCTCTCTCTCTCTCTCTCTCTCTCTCTCTCTCTCTCACACACACACTCACACACACACTCACACACACTGTCTCTTTGCCTTTTCAGTTTTTTTCCCTATCCCCTCAGCAGCGGCACGCGCCTCAGCTCTCTTCACTCTGGCGTTTGTGTGCAGTAAGGGATGAGTGTACGAGTGAGGCAGCAGACAGGAGAAACAACAGAGTAGATGAGCGCTAAAGGGGCTCAAAGAGGAGGGAGAAGAGGAAGGTGAAGGGAAAAAGAAGCCGAGAGGTCTGATGAGGACAGACGGAAGAAGGGGGGAGAGTTTGTGAAGCTCTTGGATTGTACCCGGCTCGAGTCTTTCTGTACCATATTCCCTCCAGCAAAGGACTCAGTTAAGGTAAGGCTGTGTTTTCCCTCTCTACAGCACTGTCCCGTGTATGTTTGAGCATGTGTGTGTGTGTGTGTGTGTGTGTGTGTGTGTTTCTGCTGATGTGAGCTTTTCTACTGGGGCAATAACGCATACACTGAGCAAGCTCAGAGGGCAGTAGAAGAAGCAGAATAAAGAAAACTCTTGGAGATGCTATCGTGAATGGTTAGGACCAGGTCCAGCTCAGTTCAGCTCAAGTCCAACCACAGATCTAAGGAGAGTGACCCACAGGACTGACCAGTCACTCTCTTCAAATCTTCTCTCTGATCAGCCTGCAAAGCCTGGGTGCTTTTCCCGACTCCATCCGCATGAGTACACAGTTCAGTGATTAATCCCTGCGTCCTTGAAAGTGGCGGATTTCTTTTCGCTCGTTTTGGAGAAGAAATAGAATGTGTGAGTGTGTGCAAGTTGAGTGTGTATATTTGTTTGTGTGTGTGTGTGTGTGTTTCACTGCTCTGTCCTGAGCGCGGCTTACTTAGTAGAGGTAATATTGCTGATGTATGGTTGTTTTGCTGGGCTGACATTAAAGGATGAGATGAAAGTGCGTTCAATACTGGAACAGATGGAACGACTGGAGTCAGTGGGCTCTGATTACTGCACAGCACCATGGACAGCTCCAATCGGTGTGCTTATGTTGCCACATTCTTAACTGCCTTTCCCCCCCAAACAATTACACCCAGAGCATTTACATATAAAAGTGGATATGTGCTTTGTTGGTCTATGCTGAAACTGAGGTTCGAACGCTGATGCTCTGAGAGTTTAAGGCGACATCATGCAGCCGTTGTAAGAGCTTCAGCTGTTGGAAAAGGAGAACAAATTGCCAGCAGTGCAGAACACCACAAGTGGAAGATCCGTGCAAGTTAGTGTGCACTCTTTGGGGCGATGCCACATTTATTTCCCCAAAGAACATTTCAATGGATTTAAAATGGAATTGAAACCACTTAGTCGAAAGGATTTTTAATGGTTCTTGTATGGCAATGTTCCAATCAACCCTTTTTGGCACCTTAATTTCCAAGACTGTCAAACATGATGATGAACTTGACTGCAGGCAGTGGTGCATTCAGCAAAAAGCAAAGGCTCTAAGCTTACACATGCATGTGAAATATATACAGCATCAAAGAACAGTAGGAGATGCTGTAGAACGTTGGATTCCAGAAAGAACCTTTCAATTATATAATGTATTTCATTCAAAATCTAAGTGGAAACATGTAAAACATTCTTTAGGGAAATAACAATGGCTCGTATGCCAGGCAATCCTTCTTTAGTGGAGATGTGAAACATCATAACGAACTTGATTGGATGATGTTGAAAAATGTTCTGAACTTGTAACTTATACTTTAGATTTCCGTAAGAAAAAAGTTTTCACATCTTTTAAAGAACCTAATATTGGGTAGGTTTTTTAGATGTCACTGAAACTTTTTTTTTTTATTTTTTTTATGGCACTGCTGAACCCTTTTTTCAAACTTATGTATGGTAATACATCTTCAGCATAGATGAAACTTGACAGTCAAACATGACCATGAAGTTCAAGGCACACAATGGTGCCTTCAGCAAGAACAAACAACTACAAACATATAATCGCTGTCATCGTAACTCCATTTTTGCTTTTGACAAATCCGGTACCTGTCCTTTCCATTGTGTCAATCTTTCTTAATGAATTTACCACCATAAATGGCCCAAACATTTATTCAATATCAAGAATGATCTTTTTTTCCTTTTCCTTTAAAGTTTAAAGAGACAATGGTTCTATGCAAAAGTGGCGATACATAAAACATTGCTATAGAAGAACAACTCGTTTAGAACACCACTTCTGTCCCCTTTTGAAGCCTTAACTGTATGCTTTCTTGGTAGGTTTTTCAGGGGAATAAAAGTGCAACAATGTTTTTTCTATGACTCAAAAGTACTTCTTTTATCATCTTCAGTTTTTAGAATGTATGGAAAGTAAGACATCTTCAGCTCATCTCTAGAGATGAGACTTGACATGGTTACAAGAAGTCAAACATGATTACAGTTCTGCCAGTGGTGCAAGTAGCAATAAGAGACTGGACTTATATATGCATGTGACATGTAGCATGAATCTGTAGAGGAACCTCTTTAGGTTCCCAATCAGGGGAGGGTTCTTGAAAAACTCAATCAAACATTCTTTAGGGAGAAGTGGGTATTTTATACATTACATTACTCTAAAGAATACCCCTTTTGAAGACCTGTACTTTTAAGAGGGTATGAAGGGTAATGTTTCTTCAGTAGAGTTAAAACTTCACCATGTTGCAAGATGTCAAATATGACAATGAATTTCAATGCTGGAAGAAAAGGCACTGAACTGACACATGCATGTGACAAGATCTATATGGATGGAATGCAAAAGAGTGAGTGACAGATTAAAGCAAAACAGAAAAAACACAGTTGAAGGTGTTCTTGCTTGGTTAAGACATCGTGGACTCATGTTTACACAGAAATTAATATAACACTGCAAAGATTAAGCACTTTGTGTCATCCAAGAGGGATTAGGCGATTCCAACGTTTCTCATTTGCAGGTAGATATAACACACATGCATGCCCTCGCACACATTAACACATAAACAATCACACACACACAAAAACAAGTGAAGCAGAGCTGGATCACAAATGCCTTACTCTGTTCCCCAGTGTGATAGTGAGGCAGATGCTACTGCTCTTAGCCAGATAAGCCACGCGAGAGATATATACGGATTCTGACAGTGAATTCACAACATGATGCCTTTTATAGCTGCCAGAGGGAGGAAAAACAACTTCCCGTGATTCCACGGTGGGACTAATATCAAATCGCTGCCATGCAGGTACGTGCTGACAGACTATTTTCAATCTGAAACGCATGGAAACACTGACTACAATGACGAGACCTTAACACAAGCCCCCACACCGCACACTGTGGGGACCAACAAAACAATCACAAAACAACAAAGAAAGTTCTAAGATTATGTCATTTCAACAGAACCTGAGAACAAATAGTCAACTTGCCAAAGATGTGTTTCTGTACAGTTATATATATATAAAGAGAACAAGTAATGTGATGCATGCTGTGATGTATGGAGTGCCTGTAATCAATTTATCAATTTCAAAGATTTCAAGGTTTTAGCCAGCTTACCCAAATCCTTGTGGAGGAGCATTTGAGTGACGTTAATACAGTACCAAATACGTTAGTAAACTTATGGAGAGAGTTGAGAATACCAGATTATTAAGTGTAACTACATTTAGAAACGTAACATCGGCAGGTTTGCCCCAGGGAGAACGTCTGCTCATGGTCTGTTCTTTTATTTTCTTTGCTGCTTCTCATTATATGTGTGGAGTTTGTAGGTGAAAAAATCTGAATCAGCCTTTTATTATATATACACATACAAAGGTAAAGGTGCACGTATTGGTCACTGTACAGGGTACTGCGAAATGTGTCTTCTGCATTTTACCCAACACTAGTGAACTAGGGGCAGTGAGTACACACACATCCAGAGCGGTGGGCAGCCAACTCCAGCACTCGGGGAGCAGAGTGGGTAAAGGGCCTTGCTCAAGGGCCCAACAGTGGCAGCTTGCCGAGCCCGGGAATCGAACCCACAACCCTGTTATTGATAGCCCAGCGCTGCCCCTTACTCTTACTCTTATATCTCTTTAATTTACAAGGAAAGGAAAAAAAAACTTTTTTAACTTTAATGGGAGTCAGTGTAAAACGATTTTATTCCAAATCATTTTGGAACATATCTATTGGTCCATTAATCTGAAGCAGTGAAAAAAAAAAAAAAAAAACAACAACTGCCAAATCCAGTGACTAATAAAAACTATCTATCCATATCTTTTTGAGAGAGGGCAGTTTAAATCACAGTTTGTTAAAATGTTAAACTTCAAATTCACTGTTAAATTGAATCTTTTTTCATGCAAATGTTGATTAGTCCAAAAAAGATTTTGTACAATAAAAAAGATTTTAAAAAGTTTAACAAAAGTGATAGTGATAGCATCTGCTTTCTGCCATGTCCAGGTAGTGTCTCTGTGAACATTTAGTCCTTTGCTCTTTTTGCATCCTTTTCCTTGTTTGTAAAGGCAGTGATCTTTTCTTTGAACTTTTTGGACAATTCTCTTGGCTTTGACAAATTTCTAACATGCAGTCAAACATTGTAGTCAACAAACCCCTAGTCAGACTAGGTATTTGATGTGTTTTATCTTAAGCACACCTGGTGCACTTAATTAAGCCCTTGGTTTGCCACCTGATTTGCAAATGTGTGCTCTTATGAGGGATTCTTTTCAGGGGTTGAATAATTCTGAGACTGCAGTCATCATTAAAAGTGGCATTTTGTGTTGAATGTGGAGAAAGCACTTGTTATATTAGTGTTGAGCTATTTAAATTCGTCTTGTTTGATTGAATGGTTTATTGAAATGAAAGTTTGTACATTTTGCTAACAAACCTCATTTGCAATGGTGGTTGAATCATTTGGATTGCAACTGTATGTAGTAGAGAGAGAGAGAGGTACACACACACACGCACACACACACACACACACAGATTATTTATTTATTTTATACTATCCCTGAGCCAGTTGTCTCAGCTGGATGGTAACATGAAACACGATCTGTCCTTGGAGAAACTAAAGCAGAACTGGTCTGCCAAATAATTCTCCAGAGTGACTGTAGGACCAAAACACACAAACCTTAATGAGAAGAAGCTCTGCTTTGACCACTGGGGCATACGTACTACAAATGGATATAAAAAAGGAGACCAAGAAAAAAAATTCTCTGATTTTCCTGCTGAGTTCTCTGATGACTAATCAGCTGAAAGCAGATGGGAGCTGTGAGACATGGGGGGATCAGGAGTACGAGGTTGGCAGCCCCCCTCTTTTCTTTTACTGTCTGCCCCTTTTCTCTCTCTGTCTCTCTAGGTGCCTGTATCCCCTTCTCTCACTCATCAAAATTCATTTGGAACATCTAAGGCAGAGAGATCACATTATGCAGGAGGATCTGTAGTCTATAAGGGCCAGACAGATGCGTACATGGACTGTAGCTTTGTGTCCACAGAATCACCTTAACACCGGTAGTCCAGGAAGCGCTTGTGGGCATTTTTTGCCTGGTGATGTACGCTTGTTATGTCTGGTCCAAAATTGGTTTATGTTTTTATTGAAACATAAATAAATACAAATGTGTGTGTGTGTGTGTGTGTGTGTGTGTGCGTGTGTGTGTGTGCAGTTCCTGGTTAATAAAAAAAAAAAAGAAATCACAAACCCAAATAATTTCCACACACACTGCCTTGGGAGGCTTAAAACTGAAGCTTTAGCGTAGCTAGGAAACAGTTGTTGGTATACTTATTTATGGAAGGCCTTAAAGGGACACTAATGTAAACATGCCTGCTTACCTTGCACTGAAATGCCACAATAGTTCCTAAAGTAATATTTTTCGGTTCTAGGACTAGTAAGCCCTCCTTCTGATGTTTAAAAAACTATTGCTCTGGGTGGATTTTTGGGGCTAAGCTGTTTGAAATGTTAATGCTAGCTTGGTTGTATTTATTAAACTATAGATCAGTGGCTAGGCTAACCATGAGAAATGGTTGCACACAGCAGTGGTTCCCAATGGTTGTAAATTATGTGTTTGTGCAATGCAACGTTTGTACTGCAGTGAGAGAACATTTCATGAAGAAAAGGAACAAAAAAGGGTCTAAAGAATACCAAGTAAAATGACAAATAAGATATTAAATGCTAGTTCTAGGCTGGAATTTAGCGTCTGTAACCATACTTTAACAATGTGACTTTAGGCTAACCCACTAGAATAGGCAAAAGACCAATATTAATGAACTCTACAGGCTTTAATGTATGCCTTAAATTCCTGCATAGTTAGTAGTAATAGTAGTTGCTATGCATAACTGTTAGTCTTTCCACAATTTTTCAACTCAAAAGAAGGCATGTTTTAGTAGCTGAGCTGTAGTCAGTCATTTGGAGTATTTGTGAAATGGTTCATTTCAGAGAAACATATTGACTCGAATTGACGTACTTTACAGTAGTGGTGATGGGCATCAAGGGTTGCAATGTGTAAAATAAATAACCATTACAGTTATTTTATTTGCTATCCAGAACCTTCATTGAACCCACATGCATCTTCTGATTTTTTTTGTATGTAATGCTGATTTCAATAATACCAAAAACTTTCTTCAAAACTACTGCAAACCATTGGCATCAGGAGGTGTATTTATAACTATTTTGTGTAACAACTTTCTATGATGCTGCTTTTAGAGGCATTAAACTCTCCTTGATCCAACTGGTTCCCATCACCACCACCACTGTAAACTGATTCAATAAGTTTAAACAGAACAGAGTATTTCACATCAAAGCACTCTGAAGGACTTTGTGTCCATCTTAACCATTTTATTATGCAGCAATTTTGAAACATCCCTGGAATTCCCTATTAAGACTAATCCCTTAAATTCCCAGTATGACCTCCTAAGCCTTATTATTCAGTAATTAAATGGACAACACAGTAAACTGGCCAAGTTAGGAAGCTGGCCAACAACATCCGTAGATGTTATTATGTGGTTGAATGAGGTTGTGTGACATTGGGTGACCAAAATGTAGGACAAGTCATGACAATGTCTACTACTAACATACATTTGATGTAGAATAGTTATAACAGCTAACAATATTTTGCTGGTTGTAAAAATCTGATGTTAAGTAAACAAAATCCAACACCTACCAAACATCACGTTAATGTAAAATAAGAACATTTAGTTGTAAGGCATAATGACCAAAACCCAATGTTTGCTAAACATTATACTGTTAACGTCAGTTGAACTATCTTAGACAGTTGATATGTTGTTGGTTTTAATTCATGGTGTTAAGTAGCAAAAGATCTAATGTTGAAGATTGAACCAGAGGCATCATAAATATCCTTATTAGTGACCACTGGTTAAATATGAATAGGAGTTCTTATGTTCAACATGGCGTCGGATTAAGGATAAAGCCCCCCTTTCAACAAAATGGGCTAATGAACTTGCTGGTTGCTCCAGGTGTGATTACTGTATTCACACCTGCCCAAATCACGCAAAGGGTGAAAACAACAAGCGTCCGAATTAACCGGACTAAAAAGTGCAGGTGTCAAAACTTCCTAAAATTCAACTTTATAGTCCAAATTCTTTTTGACGTTGAATAGACGTCTGATGCCTTCTGGGAAAGTTCAAGGGAATTGCTTTCTATATCAGAAAAGAATTGAGGGTCTGCCTGTTTAAAATGTTTGTCCAGTCCACTGCACAACAATATTTCTTCTACACAGAGGGCAGATTTGACCACACTGTGACTCAAGTCTGTGATATGTAACATTTTTATCTACTGTGCCTCTCCCTCTTCCTCCCTCTCTCTCCCACACTCTCACCCTCGACAGACCCAAGCATATGCTCTTCATTTCAGAATCACAACTCTCTGCTCCTTATTCAATACAAAAAGTTCAGCCGCTTATCGGCGGTGCACACTAAGGCGCTTTCAGTGCACGGGCAGTGGCTGAATAAGTGCTCGGTCAGGGGAGATGTTCCCGAAAGGCGATGTGGTGCTGATGAAGCTCTATGGCCTTGAATGGGCGGATGAATGAGGAGAGCGCTACACCAGAGGGAAATCCACTGTAGTCTATCTGCTGTGGGGCAGATCCTTGGTAATCCTGTGGATTTATTGTGTAGCTGACTATCACCTGTCACTAGGACAGAGAATGGAGAGGATACGGCTGTACACAGACATTGATGAAGCTGTGTGTGTGAGAGAGCAGGCACAATGAGCTCGTCTAAGGCCACAGAGTCCACTGGCCTGAAGTGCATGGGTGAGCGGATCACTGTCACTTTCTCACCCTGCGTGTGTATCATTGCCTGGCTAACCCCACACCCTCACCCTCCTTCTTTTCTCTTGCCTTCCTCCCAGCATTTCAGCTCTGTCTTTTTCCTCTTCACGTTAGGCTTCCCGACCCCTAATTCATCCTGGCTTCAGGCTGTAATCTGGCTTTATCTCGTTTCGTTCACCTGCCTCTCCCTTTTTCAATCACTGCGTTCTTTTTCAACTTCCTAAGCCCAGCCTCCTCCAGCTCTCTCTCCACATCCCCATGTAATTTTAATGGCAGGATAGAGTGGCTCTCTCTCTGACTCATGTAATGCTGATAGCTTTTGGAAACTAACTGTTGAAGTGTGGGTGGGTGGGTGGGTGTGTGTGTGTGTGTGTGTGGTTGTGTGGGAGTGATATGTCTATGTGATGTAGAATATTTTTGTGTGTATGTGATGTATAATTGTGTGTATGTGATTTGGTACATTATATATGTATGGAATGTGCAGGATTGCTAAAAATTACAGCAAAAAAGTCATGTTCATGTGCTGAAGATGTTGGCTTTTAAATGTATTTTAAAAACCTAAAAGAAATTTTATCTTTTTTTATACGAGATTTCGCAAAACCCCACCACCCCGCCACTTTCCGTAATCTCTCAGTTTTAGCTCCATTTATCATTTATCAAAACAGAAACCACCCAAAAGTTCTCAGAGTTCTCCCCCCTCTCCTCTCATATTCTCATATGCTGATGGCTTGGTCTGATGATCCAGACTCGCTAATGAGAAATTTTGACATAATCAAATTGCTGCAAAAAGAACAGATTATTTTTTACTTAGATAATTTTTACCGTTTGAAGCCATGGGCTATGTTTCAGCAGAAATTGATTTCCTGGTTGAGAGCATTTAGAAATTTTGTAATTTTGTAAATTCTCTCTTTAATTGCACCAAATGTTCAATTCAGTAATTTATGAACTGTGTGATTTTGAACTTGAGCGTGTTGAACGTGAGCTCTTAGTAGCTCTTAGGCTGTGACATTTCTCAGGAAAAGACTGCAGTGCTCACAAAATAAGTAGAGGCAGTGATCACACTGCCAGAAGGGTTTCATATGTGCTTTTAACAGTAATTTGGAAAACTGTGAGATTCTCTTAAGACACTTTGATGCATGTAAATCTACCCATAGTGTACCAATAGCTGTTTACAAAAATTACTTCCCTAAAACAATTTAGTTTAAGGTTTTTTAGTTCTTCATAAAATAAAGAGTAATTTGTCAAGCCAGGCAGTCACAAAGTGTTTTTTGTTAGCGCTATGTTAGTGCCACAAATAAGACAAGCTCTTCCCAGACATTTATGGAGCTAGTACTCTGGCCATCTAGCCTTATCAATATGATCTAAAGTTCTTTTAAAGAGCACATTTACTGCTTTTATTAACACCAGAAACTCTTATTTAGTAGTTGTTAGTTTTACCATTTCTATGATGTAAGTATCCATTAACATTGCTGTGATGGGTATCTTGAAATCTAACTGTTGAAGTGCGCATGTGTTTGTGTGTCTGTGAAATATAAGGTGTGTGTGTGTATGTTTGGTGTATATATATGTGTGTGTTAGAGAGAGAGAGAAGGAGAGATATGTATACGTTTGAGTATCCATTATCATTATGATGCTGGCTGAAGGATGCTAACTGATCGCTGGTCCGGATGTGGCAGCTATCAGCACTCTTGCTGCCACAGTGCAGGCCTGGGCCTCGAGCCGATCAATAACTCAGATTATTTGGAGCACTGCGACTCTCTTCACCTTGGGCTACTTGGAGTTTAAACCCACAATAAAAGAGGCTCATCACAGCACTGTTTATCTCCGGATGAGCCTTATCTGTGTTCACGTACCCTGAAAAAAATGCCACACGATTTAAATATCAAACAAGTGGCTGCATATAGATAATAATGTATATGTACATGAATCCAATTCACTAGGTTTGGAATAGAATTGTGTTAATGTAATACAAAAACTTGTATCTCCAAAATGACAACTTTACAGGAAAAGGTCAATTGGAACATTTCTATAGGTCCATTCATTATGTCATTTTGATACATTGTAAAAAACAAAAGCTGGATTACCACTGTGTCAAAAAGTGAAAAAATGCATGTGTGTGTGTACAGATTCAAATTTTGCAAAAGAAAGTCAAATATAAAAAATAGAAACACTGGTTTCTGTCCAACAGTGACATTTTGCAACCACCTGATGTATTTTAATCATGTAAATTATACTTATAATACTCTATATTAAGTGCATAGTTATAGCTACAGATGTATTACAGTGGTACAGCTTGTGTAAACGTTTTTCACTCTTGTAAATACACGTCTCAAAAGTTGTAGCAGAAAAACAGCAAATCATATAAATACTATATTATTACTCTCACTCTATTACACATATATAAATACATAAGAGAATTTTCTTTACTGTACTATACTATTGACACATATGTAATTAGTCAAAACTGATGATTTGCATACTGTACTTATTGACAGAAGCCATACTACTATAATACATTTGTAACAATGAATCACCTGTGGTTACACTGTTATCACATGGATTATGAATGTATTAAAAAAAATGAGACCTGCCATTTCTTAATTTTCAGTATATGGTTGTGTGGGATTGATGTGAATGAGGAGATGGAAAAGGAATTGAGCAAATTGCAGTTCCAGATGACACCATTACATCAATACATATTTGCCTTATGACAAGAATGGCTATTGTTTCTTTTAGATAGCTTTAGGTCTAAAACAATAATTGAAGCTATTGAACCAAGCACATGATGGAGAGTACAGGACATTCACAACTCCCCATGCTCCAGTCTGCTCTTCAGTGTCTTTTTCTTCCTTCATTTACTCGTTCCACATTGTCCTTTCACCGCTGCAGTGGCCAAGCACTGGCTACCTGGCTACCCTTAACCCTTACTGGCGCGCTTTCTCTCTCTCCCTCTCTCTCTCTCTCTCTCTCTCTCTCTCTCTGTGTGTGTGACAATCAGCAGACGGGGGCCTAAACATCTCAAATTAAAGTCTGGCGGTGATGGATGTTCTCCTATCTGAGAGAGATATTGCACCTGTTTCCCCCTGAATGATAGCCACTTCTCCCCATCATTTATATTGATTTGTCTCCATTTTCACTCACTTCTTGCTTTTGGCAGCTCTCTACACATGGAAACACACACATACACACACGTGTGTATATATACACACAAATCACACATATTCCTATCTTTGTGGAGTATTTACACTAACAACTACATGACCGGACACTCTTAAAAATAAAATAAATAAATGATTCTAAATTTTGTAGAACCACATTTGTTGGTTTCTTCAAGATCCTTCAGTGGATATTGTCTTTAGAAAACCATGTTAGTACATGAGATGTGTGAGTGTGAAAACCCTTTTAGATTAACAAAAAACTTAATATATAATAATATGTGTCCTATAAATCACTCTCTTCTTTAGCGTCATTACATTGATTGATTACAGTGAATAATAATAAGCACATCTGAATTCTGAACATGCACAGTTTGTGTGCATCCAACAATAAAGGTAGTATCATAATGTGTTTTGAATAGAGATTAAAAGCACTGTGCCATCAAAAAATGTTAGCTCAGTAATTTTGAGCATGGCATGATTGTTGGTGCTAGAAGGGATTGGTTGTTTGTTTGAAGAACTGATCTAATGGAATTTTGAGTCTCAAAACTCATTTCACTCAGAATGGTATAATTAAGAAAAAAAAAAAAAACATCCAGCAATTAGTTTTGCCGACAGAATGACCAAACTTTGAGCCGGATGGGCAACAACAACAGAAGACCATGTCGGGGTTCCACTTCTGTCAGCCCAGAAATCTGAAGCTGGAGTGGGCAAAACTGGGTGCAAAACTGGGTGATCTTGACTATCGATTTCTGCTTATGCACACAGATGGATGGGTTAGAATTTGGCACCAGCAGCTTGAATCCATGGACTCAACCTGCCTTGTGTCAATAGTCCCGACTTGAGGAGGTGGTGTAATGGTGTAGGGAATATTCTCTTGCCACACTTTGGACTCATTAATGCCAATCAGTTATCACTTGAGTGCCACAGCCCATTTGAGTATTGCTGCTGACCATGTGCATCCCTTCATGATCACAGTTTACAGTTTTTCTAATGATTACTTCCAGCATAATGCACCATGTCAACAAGCATGGTGACATCCCAAACTGGTGTTCTTCAGTGGTCTTCCCAGTCACTGAATCTAAATCCAGTACCACTGGCATGTAGTGTAACAGCAGATTTGCATCATGAAAGTAGAGCCTCTGAAAAGAAATTGGCAGGAATTGCGTGACTCGATCATGTCAAAATGGACCAAAATCTTGTGAAATCCATGCCACTAAAAATCAGAGAGTAAAGGAAGGCTCTAAATGTATCATAAGGTAGAGTTAAAAGTTTAAAGAATCTCTATTTATTTCCTAGAATTGTAGACCCTTAACCCTAATCCACCTAACCCAGCATTAACCTCATAAAGTAATGTGTACATCAGAGGCATCTAAGTGGAAACATGTGCAAGGCACGATAGAAAGGAACAGAAGAAAAGAAGCCTGAAAATGGTTTAACAGTAAAGGAACTCCACTGTCTTCCTCTAATGGCTTTACTGTGTTCTCTCAAGTGCTGTTGTATCTGCTTCATGCTGCTGTCCATTCCCATGCCTCCACTGAAAGTCCCTCCAGATCCTTCAGTAGGGAACCCCAAATGCTGGATCACTCCCTCTGAACATTAAACTGCGTTTATAGGGAAAAACACTTAAGTATAACACAAATGCATTTCAAAACGAGCCCCGGCTCGTGGAAATTGCATGAGATGTAATTGTCCTGTTTTTTAAAAAGGGTGTGTGACAGACTCCATTTTGTGAAACTGGATGGGCGGGGGACCGCAGGGGGGAGCGGCTTTTGAATACATTCATAGGTTTCTGCTGGGAGGCAGAATGAGAGCCGTGTCGGTCCTCGACAGCAACGGCCACACTCACACACTTACCCAGGGCCATGCATTATCAACGAGCGCACAAGGGAACAGCAGAGGCTTCAAACACACACATACATATACAGAAAGCTGTGCGCTGGTTTAGAATGTCTTGTGTGTGTTCACTTACAGTATGTGTTGACAAAAGTCTCTGAGAGTCTATTTGCGTATATGCATGTATGTTCGATTCTGTGTTGAGGCTTGAGTGATATACTGCTGGAATCTGGAAAAATAATTCTGGAAAAAAAGGAAAAAATATATATATATATAAATATAATATATAAATAAATATAATATATAAATAAATATAATATAATAATATATAAATATAATAAATAAAAATATAATATATAAATAAGTCTGATTTCTGATTCACATTGACATTGAGATTATGATTGGTTTGTTTTGTGTTCATAATTTTACACCTTTTTAAGTTTCTACTGTTTATACATCTAAGAAATGTCAGCACTGAGAACTGAAATTTAACTTAATGAAACTTAAATTTGACAACTGCCCTGTGAACTACAATCTGTGAGTTTACTTAGGAAAAGCAAGACAACTGATTGCGTCACATTTACTAAAAAAAAACAAAAAAAAAACACATTCATTGCAAGTTAAGTCTACAAAATTATTATTTTCTTATTTGTTTACTGGTTTTGAAACTAAGTTTTATTTTTAAGCATCTAATTTATATTATCAACAGCATGCTCATATCAGTCAGGCCCTAATGTGTGTGTATGGGTGTGCCTGTGTATGCAGTGTGGTTTAGGCTGCATTTATAGGCCAGGGTCTGTATGTCCTACCAAGAAACTGACCCTATATCATTATCTCAGTGTGACCTCTGGTGTCAGATTTGATGGCATGGAGACATGCCATGTGTATTCACCTTCTATTGTCTGTGTGTGTGGTTGGACACAAAAAAGACATCCGGCCACCAGATAAATTCCCCTAGTTCTTTTGACTACAGAATGTCCTTTCCAACAGACAGCTGTCATTACGTTGAAAGTGTCTCCCCATGCTGACGGCATTCATCAGTAGAGCAGCGGCAGCAGGCAGGGCTATAAGCACTTCCCCAGGGAATACATGAGGAGGCCCTGCAGAAACGATGGCCTCCTCCAGGGCTCTCTAACCTTAAACATAACCCAGCCAGCCCCCATTGGCACCGGGGAACAGATTTGCTGTCAGCCAGGTGAATGACTATTAGTTTACGGACACTGTGGGAGAGAGAAAGAGAGAGAGAGGAAGAGAGGGAGGCAGGCTGAGAGAGGAGTCTAATGGCTCCCTGAGATGGGCTCTGGGCCTGAGCTTTTCATTTCCTCTCTGCTGGTCCACTCTTGCTCACTCCTTCACTTCACTCACTCTGTGTCTCTCTTTCTATCTCTCTCTCTCTCTCTCTCTCTCTCTCTCTCTCTCTCTCTCTCTCTCTCTCAGTCACTCTCAATCACACATACAGTCATACTCATGCAGAGTTAGCTTTTCACTCCTCCCCTGCTGTACAAGACTGTTTCTCACACACATGCACACACGCTGAAAAATATAGCAGAGGGAGTGAGTGTAGAAGGGATGGGGGCGATTTGTGGGGATTGTAGTTATGGGTACATGATCTAATTCATCACAAATTGGAATGGGACGATATTCACCACCAACACTTTTCAGGTGTCTCGTGTTACCTAGGACATGCAGATTGCACCACCATTTGCACTGACCCAAAACAAAAGAAACATGAAAAACACTTTTAGATTAGGTTGTGAGTGGGAAGACATAGTTAGCATGGTCTGTACAGACTGTAGAGGGGGTTGACTACCAGAAAGTAGTTGCTACATCATTTAGGGAAACTAAAATAAGGAGCCCCAAAATCAGAGTCTGTGCCCCTTACAAACTACTTGATTCTGATTTTAGGGACAAAATTCACAGACTGAAGCCAATCAACCCAAACTTACATCTGGGTAGAAATTGCATAGCATAACCCTGGCTTATGATTTTCTCTCTCAAACACTGACTTAAACTGCTCCAGAATCTGCAGACTAGAGCCGACTAGAACAGACAATGAAAATACCATAAAAAGTCAATATTACTGGACCCCTACTAAACTGAATGATTGATGAGAAGAGCAAAATGCTGAGAGAGAGAAAAAAAGAGCTGGATAGAGAGATCCATAGATGGTGGAGGATGAGTTGCAGGTAAAGAAAAATGAAATTAGATGATTTGAATTGATTCAAGAATGATTTTCCATTTGTATGCTTTATGTGTGCATCAGGTTGACTGTAATGTCTCTATATGGTATTTTGCTTTTTTGCATTATTTCTGCTATGCTAGGTGTCTATTTTGCAAATAAACATGTTAACAAATATATTTGTAAAACAAATAGAAAAGCATGAGGGAATCTTCGTCTTGGTACTGAAGTGAAAAGTAGAGGTAGAAACATGGAGGTGGGCAAGCTACAATCTTAAAAATAAAGGTGCTACAAAGAATTATCTGAGTGATGCTTAGGAAAAAAAAGGATTTTTAGTTTTATATAGGATCATTTTTGTAAAGAAGACGTACTATATTTGTTCAAAGAAGTGAATGTCCAGGTTCTTCACCAATTTAAGGATTTTTCACAATCACATCTTTTTTTAAAATATAGTTCCTTAGAATCAAAAATCATACATTTGTGACTAAATGACCATTTCAGGATTTGTACAATGTGTACTAAATATTGACTGTCGTACATAATCCAAATTACTGACACAACCCAGACACACAGAAATCAAACAAATGAACAGAGAATGGTACAAAGCAACGAGCCAGCAGTATCCAAACACCACAACATGCGTGTTTACTAGTACATGTCAAATAATGTTAATACGCTCTTCCATGTACTAAAGCTCTGTTGTAGGGTAGAATCCAGACCAAATGAGAGCTAGAAGAAAGCCTCAGCTCTCAACCACGTGTAACAGAAGCACAAAAAATCAATGAAGAAACTTCAAAGTGTCAGAGTGGCCCCTTAAAAGACGAGGGCACAGCGAGACATCGCAATCATTCATACATTCATCCCCAATCCTGGCTGTATGACATCAAATAGCACTGTGCGGCTTTCAGTCCAATGGATGCTTTATGTCCCACTTTCAGAGAAGCACATGGAAGTAAATATCTACATACATGTTTTCTTATGGTGAAAGATAATATTTGCCTTTTCTATAGTTTAAGGTGAGGCAGCTGCCCTTGTAGAACAACTTTCAAATTCTACAACTCCCCCCATTCGCACCCCCAATCACATCTCTAAGATTAATAATTCATCCACTCCCGAATGTCACAGAAAATTTGAAGGCATATTCATCCATGCACTAAGTGATCTTCATTTCATTAAGAGGTTGAAGAAAAGAGTTTCCTAAAATTAAGTCATTTCCCAGTCCACTGAGTCATGCTTTTCAATAGAGGGACCTTCTGGAATTACAAACACATTGAATTAGCTGATCAAATGTACAAGTAGCAGATGCCAAGCACTCAAGACTTAAAAATCTAGTCCTTTAACATCAAAATACTAAAATTCATTTTCACAGTAGACAATAAAGTACCATTTGAACTTTGTTGGAACAAGTGAACCACACTAGCAAAACAGCCAAGCACTGTTTAAAAAGGCTAATAAAGCACTTGTACACAAATATTTTGTTTTACATTCAACATACATATAACACAGTGTTCTATACAGTTTAATTGCAGTTAATGCTGGATGTTGTGGTTTATAATTGGTCTAAATCTGTATAATTGGTCTGATTTATGCATCTAATACTTGCAGTTGTTCAGTGTTCTAGTACTGATAATAACCAATTTATCATGAAGCATATCAGCACTCGGAGCCAAAGCCTTGTATCTCCAAACTGGCAATCTTTAAATAGATTTTATTGTTTTAGGCCATTTCTATTGATGCTTTCATCATGATTTTTTCACACAGTGTAAAAAGTGTCTGGAGCTTTTGAATAATGTAAAAAGTGAAAAAAAAAACGAAGGAAATGAAATGGTTTTGCATCTCAGTAATCTGCCTATCTAATAAATATACTATAATGTAGTCATACATATTTTCGCTGTAACACAAAAACCTCTTGCATTTCCACAGTTGCAACTTTACAGGGGAAGGAATAAAAAAAAAAACCTTAACTTTCAAAGAAAGGAAAAGAGTTTATTTCAAGTCATTTTGGAGTGTTTCTACTGATTCTTTGATCATATAATTATGATGCAATGTAAAAAAAAAAAAAAAAACAACTGTCAGATTTAACAATTTAAAAACTAAAAAAAAACCATAGGCTATACAAGGTTTTCTATGACAGCAACAATGTGTATTATTTTTTAATACCCAAGTACTAAATTACCAAGTCTACAACAAGGTCTCTTAACATAAATAATAAACCACAATATTTATTTCCACAATTGATTTGTGCTGGATTGAATCTAGGCTGAAAGCTTGTTGAGTGTTTAGGTCATTATTGGTCAAAGCCATTCGACCCAGCCATGTAAGTGTAAATACAGACAGTCTGCTCACTGTGACCTTGCTCAAGAATTGATATAAGTGAGATTATACACTTGTTACTTATTACTGTTACAAAAAAAAACATATTCATATTGTATACCCTTGTACTGTTTTACTAATTTGGTAATCTCTGATCTGCGAAGAACAATTCAAAGGAAAGAAATGAGAGAGAGAGACAGAAATAGAGATAGACACCTGTTAATCACTTTGATACTAATATGGGCCTCTGTCCGTAAAGGCACACATCAAACACAGCATTACATCAGATCATCACTTTTTGTTTTAAAACCCATCCCACAGAGCAATCTGACAGCTCTGACTTTAAATAAGTCAGTGTTCAATTTTCCTAGCCTGTTATACAGGAATGCTGCCTTGTGTGGTTTATCTGTAGGTGGAGTAAACGGTGTAGGGGATCTGGACAGTGTCCACCCTGCTCTGCAGTGGTGCTGCTTGGCTAGGCTTCCAGCCTGCTGCGCTGTTTGTCCAGAGCATGGTGGAAGGAGCAAACAGGCTCACTGTTTGTGTATCAAACAAAGAGGAGGATTTTTGTTCTTCATTCTCTCCCACTGCTCCTTCTCGCTCCCTCTCTCCCAGAGAGGTCACAGTTCTGTCCAATCTCACAGATTCATTTCAGAAAGTAAATAAGAGTGGCGTTTGCCCAAACCCACCATAGACCCTGATTGGTTTCAGTATTAGACGCAGATAGTGGGAGAAGAATGATGGAATGGATCCGAATAAGCCATTAGGACAGATATGCTTCTAAACCTACAAGGCAGCACCTTCATAAGAAAGGTATCTGTGCTACATTTGACTTCAATCATATGGTAGGGTGTGTGGAAATATGTTGATGGTTCAGTTTAAAAACCCTTAGAAGTTGAAGCTACTGCTAGAATCACCAAAATTGTGGCTTTTTCACATGTATTGTTTAAGCATAAGCGTTTAAGCATAAACGTTTAAGCGTTTTGATTGTCTTTTCTTAATAAGCATTAAGGCAAGTGGAAAACTTTGGATTCCCAAAACAATAAAGACTCTTAACATCTAGTTGAGACTAGATTTCTACATCAGTGTCCTTTTGTCATTTTATAACATCAGTACAAACAGCAAGTGCTAACTTGAACCTGAGCAGAATGCAAATCTAGTGTAAATGTAATTTAATGAATAATGATCAAATAAGGAAGTTCTTCAAGGGTTCTTCAGTGAAGTCGTAGTAGTAGTTCTATAAAACTTGCTACACCACACTACGCCAATCACAGTCCTTGAGCAAGACTCTACACTATATTCTCCTACTTGAATAACATGATTGTTATGTATGAATGTATGATACTCTGGATAGGAGCATCAGCCCATAGATGCTCAATCCATAGATGTAAATAACAACTCAATAAATATTTTACAACAACAACATACCTCATAATACCAATGAAGTATATAGTACTATATAGAACCTTTAAAAATGGATCTATACAGCACCAAAAAGATTTTCCTACTGTACAAAAAACTGTCTCATTCGGCACTATATAGAATCTTTTTTACTGAGTTTATGTAATTCAAAGGTAATTACATAATAAGACAGTTAATCTTTTGTATTGCACCTTTTCTACAGGGTTCCTTTAGTAAATGCAGAGGTTCCATATTGAATCTTTAGCCGATAGGTCAATTTAACAAACAACTTGAATTGCATAGTTGATGAAAAGGGTTCTAAATCAAACAAAGGTTTGGCTCAAGTTCTACCAGGGAGACTCTAATGCTACATCACTTAACACTGACTGATCACCAGCTTCCACCTGTTTTTAAAAGAGCTTGACTTACACGCATGCTTTGCCACTTTCAGATGCCAACGTTCTGCATTTCTTCCCCTTCGTCCCTATTTTTTTCATTTAAATTTTCTCTACAACTTAGCTGAGCCAAATAACCCACCCACTCATTAGGACTCCCCAATCACTTGCAATGATCCCAACGCTAGGAGGGTGAGGACAAGAATAAGCCTCCTCTGATACATGTAAAGTTAGCCACCGTCTTTTTTTTTTTTAACTGCTGGCAATGCAGCATCACTAGGCAGTCAATGCACTTGGAGGAGAGCGACGGATCCCTTGCTCTACGTCAGCTATCAGACACCTGTGCCAGCCAGCATCACAATGAGAGTGATTAGGGGAAAGGGCACCATCCATCCACCCAGAAAGAGCTAATTGTGCTCTCCTGGGCTTCAGCTGTTGATGGCGAAGCAGTAAAACCCGGGATACAAACACATGATCCTTGGGCCATAGTGTCAGAGTCTCAGTCTGCTAAGCCACTCAGAGTTCCAAGAACTCTGTTTTAAGTACTATAAAGAACCTTTATTTGTTGAGTTTAGAATACTGCACACCCTTAAAAAGATGTTATATTCAAGGATTAGAGTAAATTTAAGTATTATTCACATTTTAAGTGAGTCTGTGGAATTAAAAAAGGGCAGACAGTCTGTGGATGACTTCATTAAGTGAACATCCTCTTGTAATGCAGAGCATCAGTTGGAGCCCTTCTTAATCATATCATAACATGAAAAGCACTACAGTGTGAACCAAGAAGATCTCAAGTAGACTTCAGATGTCAAGTGGCTATTGTGGCAGTACAGTAATAAGAGCAATGTGCTGAGTGACATGCGTAGCAGTCAGATTGGAAGTATCCTGTCAACACCTTGTCAGCTCTAACCCTCAATCTGTGCCATTGCTCTTGCTGATGTACCGCTAACCTTTGGCTCAGAGCAAAGGACCACGATTCCCACAAGTCCTCTCAAATGAGTACACAAGGACAAGGAGTTTCCCCTTCCTCCTCCTTATCTCTGCTTGCGGCTCTCATAAAAAAAGGAGGGGGTTGGGTGGCTGGGGGGTTTGCAGAGAAGACGGTAAGATCATCATGTGTTTCTGTCTCAATTATTCAGAAGGCTGCCGATTTACCATAAAATAGACCATCTTCTCGCAGCTCTCTCCTAAATCACAGTGACTGCGAAGGACGTCTTCTCTCCTACATTGCTCTTTGACTAAACAGCATACTATTTGAAGTAGAAGCTGGCGCTACCTCTACTGCCTTGTAAAAACCCTGAACTCAGGGAAGAGATAAAGCGTCGCACTCCTACCATAAAAATGGAATAAGAAATCATCCTGACACGGCCCTGCATCTTGAGGCCGAGCAGAGAGGAGACTTTCTGAAGGTCACTCTGTGCCAGCCACTTCCCTGGCCACTGTCACCAAGGGGCCATGATGAATTCGAAAGGGGAGGATATAAGTGGAGGTTAATACATTAGGTTCAGCTGGGAAACGGGGTGGGAAAAAGTGGGAATCTCATGGGGGGAAGCAGAGAGAGAAAGAGAGAGAGAGGAAGGGAAAATAAAGAAAGAAGAGAAGAAGACAAGGAGACAGCGATGTAAACGGGGAGAGAGGAAAAAGAGATGGAAAAATATAAAAGAATACGAGAAAAAAGAAAAAAGGAGAGAGAGAATTAAAGAAGAGAAACAGAGCATGCGTGGGAGAAAGAAAGAAAGGCACATGAGACAATATCCAGGTGTACTGTAAGTGATCTGTACCATGCAGGAAAACGCCCCCCCCCCCCACCGTTTTATTTGACTAGTGTCATCACTCCGTAGCGTGCCTGAACACAGTAGAGTGAACCGAACCCCAGACTGTCTGAACATGTGGGCTAGGGCTTGGTTTAGTTGGACTCGGGCACAGTGCGCATGTAGTGTGTTTGCTAACCGCATGGGGTTCTGTACATGCGCAGCTCAAATCAGGCAGGCAACGCAGATCAGGTAGCAACACGTTTGTTTAACTGAAGAAGCGACATGGTGATGATTTAAGCATGCATGGGCCCGTAGCGTTAAGTGCAGTGTGAGTACAGGCCAGCAGGGGAGTGAGGCTAATCATGTTTGGGCACAGTACAGGGCAACAAGGTCTACTGTGAGTACACCAGTTTAAGTGAAAAAGAAAGAAAGAAAGAAAGAAAGAAAGAGTAACAAGTAAAAAGAAAGAAGGAATGGAAGAGAGAGGGAAGAGAAAGAATAAAAAAAAAAAGTGGTGGAGAGAGAGAGTAAAAGAGGAAAGAAACAGAGAGGGTACAAGAGAAGGAGAAGGAGAGGAAAGAAAGAAAGGGAGAGTAGGAAAGAAAGAGAGAGAGAGAGAGAGAGAGAGAAGGTGAGGGGAAGAGAGAGTGAGCAAAAGTGAGAGATAGATTTCCTAAAACTACCACAGTCTGTGACTTTACGATTCTTCATCATGCCCTGTCAAGCAAACACTTACACTAAATAAGAAATCCAGCCATCGATACTTTTAAGAAAACTACAGTATTTATCTTATTATCATCAAAAGAAAAGTGCTTGCTCAAAGCTTGTGTCTGCCATACATCACCTCAGTTTGCTGATTCATCCAGCAGGGAATTTAAGGGGTCTGCAAGGTGGACTGGCTCTGACTGCTTTCTCTTCGAAACTTATTTTCTGCTCTGCTTTGCTACTCCCGGGTGTTTAATGTGGGCAGCAGCTGCTCTGGAGCTGATACACTGCAGGTGAAGGGAAAGGGGAAGTCATTACCCTCCTCGTCCACATGCGCACTCTCTCTCCTTCTCTCTCCAGCATGGGTCACACAGTGAAGAGAGAAAGCAAGTAAGCAAAACAGACTTCAGGTTCCAGACTGATTCTGAAGAGCTTATTTGGCAGATGGGGTTCCCCCGGACCTCATGGCACAAGAACAAAATTGGAAAATCCCCCCCCACTGGCTGCTGTGCACTGTTCCTCCTCTAACACCTGACCACCCACAAAGACTCATCAGCCAGGCCTGTTTTTTCTAGATGGCAGGGGTCAGGTCACACAAAGCCAGGTTTCAAAATGAAAAATTAAAAACATATTAAATGAACTGCTCCAGTTTTAAAACCCAACTAGCTCAGTAAACATCAAAGCTGTGACAACATGTGTCCTAACAGCAAGGAGGCATTTAAGTATAGTATATACATAATCTATATAAACAATTTGTAGACCTATCAGCTAACAGCTGCACACTCCAGCAACAAACTGGGAATGAGCTTTAAAACAGCATTGTGAGAATTAGCATTTCTTGCACTTGGTCTCCCCCTACAGTCAGAGGTGTTATTCAAGCCCCCTTCAGAAGACCGAACTCTCGTGTGAAGTGAAAGAAGCATGTGGTGCCTAGAGTAGCAATGAAATCAGTGCTTTTCTCACTTTTTTATTCGTGTGTTTTAGATGCAACATACCAGTAGCAGTACAGCAGATAAAAACAATGGGCCATATTCACCAATATCTTCCTAAGGATTTTATTAAATTTATTCTTGAGATGTTTCTTAGGAAAAGACCTAACAAGGTTTACGTCAGATTATTGATATATTTTTAAACTGCAGACTTCACAGCTCTGTCCTTGTGAACTGAACAAATCCCAAATCCCAAGAAAACCTTGGTGAATGTCAAATTATCCGTAAGTGGGTTTTAAAAAGAAATTTCTTCTTAAGAACGTTTGGTGAATGAGGCCCATTAGTATTACTATCAGGAACATTCCAATACTCTGATTTTCCTCTGTGTTTCAGTTCATATCCTCATTAAACATTACGGTCAGAGAAGAACGATCACACAGCTCTCTCGTTTCCACTTTATGGATTCTGCATCCATTTAGGGCTAGTTTACACAGCATCACTGGTTATAATGGGAGCATCTGGATTTTGTGTTTGGCACTCAAGGTGTAGAATGTTGGTTGGTAAATGTAGTCTACTTTTTGAGAAAAAGAATACTTCTCCCCCATGCCCTAAGATCTACTTATGACATTACTTTAGGTTTATGTGCTAAAAAATATGAATGAATTCATCTATACCATGATTTATTTTTCCAGCCTTTCTCTTAGAACTGAACTGTAATTCTAAGACTGATATTTGCAAATGACCAATGATCTGATTAGTTGTATATTAGCTGTATGATCTGTATATTGCTGCTGTCATGCAAAAACCTTTTATTTTCAAAACAAACAAACAAAAAAAAACTTTACAAGGAAAAGTAAAATAGAAGTACATGTTAAAAGATTCTTCTAGATTAATTCTGGAGAATTTCTACATCACGTCCCGCTGGAACACACCCCCTTTAGTTAGACTGAGGGGCAAAACATTCTGCACCACGGCTGTATTATTACAGAAAACGGCCAAATCAGGAATGAATCATTCATGACATAGGAATGAAGTGATCCATGGACAGAGAGACAAACTGTGGCCCAAATCACACCCGTTTATAAGATAAAACCTCATGTCTGAGAGCATGAAGTTGAGCGAAAGGTCTCAGAAATGTTTTTGACTATTTTCAGGCACATTTAGTAGACTGGTATAACCAGCCTTGCTTTCTCCCGTACTTGAACTTAGCATGTTGCTAAATTCACAGCTACATTGGGCTTGGTTTTCCAGAACGTGACTTTACCACTCAGTAAGCTATCACATGTTTCAGTGCCTGGATTCCAGTTGTTTCTGTGAATCGCAGCAATACATGAGTATTCATATCTTTTGCTATAAGCAGTCTATAAAAGAAGAGGTCCTAATTCCTGCTGAATCTATTTGTACAGTCAATCACACAACAGCACTTTCTTGTTGTTGTGTTTCAGCACTCAGACTGAATGCTAACGCTGCCACTCAGTAGGCGTGGCCACAGTGACTCCCGGCATCTGTGATATCACATGAATAAGTGGATTTCTTAGTAATTTATTTTCTGTGATATCACAAAACTATCTGCATCCTCACATGAACTGCAGAGAGAAGGATGTATTTTAAAACGTTAACAGTGTTTGCATACTAAAACTTTAAACTATACACCATACATTTTTGTCTGTCTGAAATTTGCACTAATAACTATTCATCATTTGTGATTTTTTTTATTTTCAAATCACATTAGGTCTTGTCACTAGCTTCATGTCTAGAATAAGTAAGTACTGTCATTAAGAGGATGCAGTACTTTGGCCTAATCTGTGGTCTCACATTGCAGTCTTCCTCATCCCTGGGTTTTAGCCACCATGGCAGAGAGGTCTTTTTTTCTCTGCTGAGAAAAAAAAAAAAAAAAAACACTACATCTTTCAACAAGAGAAAGGGCAGTCTCCTTAGGGTAAAATAAAATGAAGGGGGAAAATGGAGTGAGTTGGAAGGGCAGGGGAGAATGCTGAGCCAAATGAGGCCTGTTTCACAACAACAAATCAATAAGGCAGTAAATTTTCTATATGCAAAACCAACATTTGCGGTGGTGAGACAAGACTTCAGATGTAATACTGTAGCTCACATTAGGGGGAACATTTAGTCAGAGGCTGGCGGTGTGGAAGCAATCAATGCAGGAATGAATGAAACAACCTTTCTACAGAGATTTGATGGAATGTAAAGTGCAATACATTAAAGTAGGTTCCAAAAAGGAATGAATCAGAAGATGGGTTGTGGAGGCTGGTCAAAACTACAGTCATGCAATGTTTAGTAGCTAAACTATAATTACTGTTATGTTTAGCCCCATGCTGCTTTTTTCAAAGAACCAAAGGCAGAGCTCACTGAAATATGCATTTTAACAGTAGAGAGCGAGAGAGTGAGAGAGCGAGAGAGAGAGATCAATTTTGGCCGGATTTACAACAGATGTTGCCTGCATCTTCAATTTGCTTTGCCCCAGACAGGGTCAACAAAAGCTTGTCCTACTTTCTCTCAGAGAGGAAAAAAAGTTCAATGTAAACTGGTGGATGTGACATTTTGCAACTGTAATAGTGCTGTAAGCAGCCTTAGTGGACGTTAATATTATGAATCACACCAGACTGAGAATCCACTTATCGTTTTTGCTTTAAGACAACTACGAGTGATTAGAAACCCTGAGCTTTCATAGAATGAATAGATTAAAGGGCATTTGTTGCTTTCCTTATTACTGAGTAAAACTAGGGGTCTATGTAATTCCCTTGCAACGCTGCAACTGCTCCTTTTCTCTCTCCTTTTTCCTTTTTTTTCCTTAAAGGCAATGGTGCTTGTAATTTCATCATGTGCAAATATACCTGAGGCAGGCCCATTTCCATTTCTCCTTGGGCAGAATCAGTGCCACTGGTGTTTTAAGAAGTAGAACTCTGCTCCCCGCCACTGCAGTGATTTTGCTGAAGAAGCACTATGTGGTGTCACATTGTGGTGCAGGGGAGAGGGTGAGGGAAAGAGAGAGAAAAAAGAGAGTGAGGAGAGAAAGGGGAGCACAGGGGAATGGAGTGAGGAAATAAGAACCATCACCTCACATGGTCACACATGACCCAGATGGATAGTTCCCTTATCGCTAGCACATTACTGCATGTCTACTGGAGCTATGCAACATACATAATAGTTATATGTAATTCCATAGGTGTTTAGATATGGGAAGGTCCCGATGTGCATGGCAATATCTACCAACCATGGTGGTGGTAGAGGTGATGATGTGAACCCTGTTGCTTGTGAACTTTATTACACAATGCAACGGGGCTCAAAATACAATTTGGGGACAAATGGGACCTGGCAGGTCATGCATGTCAAATGTGGCTTAAATGTGTTCATGTTTTGGTTGAATTATATATATATATATATATATATATATATATATATATTCTCTTGTGGAGAATTCATAGAGATGTCTGTTCATGTATGTTAAAATGTAGAGTTGCATCAAGGACTACAGTAGTTTCTGATGTGAGCACCTGTTTATAATATGTTTAAATGAGTGAGACATTTGACTGCTTATATATTTTGCAAAATAATGTGGTCAAATAACACATTTTGTTCATTTCTAAGTGTGAATAAGTGAATGAATCCTTTGCATAGAATACAGTTTGCGGATTTGGTAAAGATATTTGGGAAAAAAGCATAAAATGTAACCTGACCAATAAATATTGCATATGTGGGTTTATTTGTTTATTTAGTTTGGTTGGTGTGGCTTAGTGTGTAACATTCCCACTCTAGGCAAGCATGTTGCACTAGACCAATAAGTCTTTAGGCAAGACTCAAATATAAGTTGCTTTGGCCAAGAACATCAGTCAAACGTCTAAATTTCAATTATTCTCTTTTTCAATTATGCAAATATAGCAAATAAATATAAATTATGCTCCATGATTGCTAGAATCCTATACAAGATTTGTTAAAACAAAGCAGGGTTATAGAACTATATGTGTGCAAGTATGTATATACATATATGTACTTTAAAAAATGTGTATTTTAAAAAATAAGTAAATGACTAAAGGTTTTCTTATTAATTAACCAATAACAATTTTATTGAGATATTTAATTGAGATATTAAGTTGGAGATCTTGTTGAATTTGTAGGCTCAGGTGTTTTTTTTTGCCTTATCAAAATATGATAAAAACATATAATATGCCATTCATACAAACATTTTATACATTCCACTCAAAGCTGGTGGTTCAACTGCTGGCGTATATACAGCAAACACTTTTGCTTGCTCTTGTGTGTGAGAGGGGGGTCATGGTCAATTCCACACATTAAGTATCACACTATGAAGCTGGGAGGGTGAAGGCTAACACACACACCCATTCTCTGGGGCACTTGGAGGAGAACGCTAACTGTCAGTTCTGTTACATCAGTCTGTATTGGCTAGCATCTTCCTGATTGATGGGGGGGGGGACCAATTCAGAGACACTGAGGTCTGTTATGCTCTTGGACTCAACACATACAGTCTGTTTCTTCATCTACCAGTAATGCTGTGGTCCACTGGCATGTGATTTGCCTTCTGAAATTCAATCACACAAAGCTGTAAAGTGCAGGGTGGCTCTTTTCAAAAAATCCAATAGATACGAACAATGAAACCTTCCAGCTGCAATAAAGCTGAATAAAAATTAATACAATAAAAAAGGGTGAGTAGTCTCACAGAGGAAGAATGAATTCATTAGAGCTAAGAAGTAATTCCAATAATTTCTGTTCTTGAGATTCTGAGAAACTTAATGACTAATTTCACTTGGGAAATCAATGCTGAGTGAACGTGTGTGTGTGTGTGTGTGTGAGTCACTGTTATTTTATTGTTCCCTTTTTTAATCAATACCTTTTTGAATCTGCTTAAGAACCATTGGTGCATATGCACACAATCAAACACACCTATGAAAGCATGGCAACAACATCAATGAATTTTACCGTTTACAGTTGGTTCCCTCACTGTTTTCACAGAATCTTACTTACTGGTCAGCATCCGGTCAACATCAGCATTTTTGTCACATAATTCTACACAAAATTGATTTATACACAAGTTTGCCAACCCTTTCATATGACCCTTCATATTACCCTTTTGTTTGCACTGATGGAGCTGCAGATGGAGATGTTTCTACAACTTAATTGGAGTCCACCTGTGGTAAATTCAGTTAATTGGGCATGATTGGGAATTGCCAACACCTGCCTATATAAGGTCCCAAAGTGAATGTCAAAGAGCAAACTGACATGCATGATCTGCAGACGTCAGAAACAGGATTGTGTCAACATTTAGATCTAGAGAAGGGTACTGGGCAATTGCTACAGCTTTACAGGTTCCAACGAGCACAGTGGCCACCATCATTCATGAATGAAGAAGTTTGGAACAACCAGGTATCTTTCCAGACCTGGCCGCCCGGGCAAACTGAGCGGCTGGGGAATGCGGGCCTTGACCAAGAAGTTAAGCAGGAACCCGAGGGTCATTCTGAGTTCTTTGTGGGTATCCTTGTGGAGATGGGAGAACCTTTAGAATATCAACCACCCAGACAGCACTCCACAAATCATGTTAGAGTGGCCAGATGGAAACCACTTCTTGGTAAAAGTCACATGACAGCTCACTTGAAGTTTGCCAAATAGCACCTAGAGGACTCTCAAACCATGAAATTATGAAACTAAAATGACACTTAGGCTGAATTTTAGGCTGAATGCCAAGCGTCACGTCTGGAGGAAACCAGGCACTGCTCATCACCTGGCTAATTCTATCCTTACAGTGAAGCATTGCAGTGGCAGCGTCATGATGATCCACAGCGGGACTGGGGTGACTTGTCCTGATGAATCCCGAACATCTGTGGAAGGAGCTGAAATTGACTGTTCTGACGTTTCCCAACCATGCTAACGGAGCTTGCAGGGATATTCCAAAATGTCCAGAAACAAATGTGCCAAATTTGTAGCTACTTTCTCAAGACACTTTGAAGCTGTAATTGATGCTAAGGGTGCATCACCCATTTATTTATTCATTAACTTCTAAATAACTTTTTTGACAGTAACATACTTTTTACTTCATAATTGGAGATTGTGTGTAGATGTTTCAGGCAAAACAATGATCATATCATAATTATTATATTTTGTTGTTGTAATATATTCTTAGTATGATTCTATAGAATTCAATAACATTTCAGTTTCTGGTATGGTAACACAGATTACAGTACAGTGGATGCAATCAAAATCAAAATATACATTATAAAATCTCATTTTACATGGTTTGTTATTATGATTATTATTATTATGATTATTATTATTATTATTATTATTATTATTATTATTATTTTTAATAATTGAAAGTGACATTATATGAACACTGCAAATGCTTTTGCATATTTCAGAGCCACTTACAGTTTCTTTTCTTATTGAGCAGTAAAAGAAACCATTCAGGGTTTCTATTCTTACTGAGCCATTCCTGAAACTCTGGGAGTTTAAATGGAGCAGAGACATCAGAATAGGACTTCTCAAAGAGCTTTTTACAGCTATTGTTAGCATTCAAACTGAGCTACTCAATATTTCAATAGGATTCCCCGAAGTGAAGCATGTAGCCAAAGGAAGAAGGAGATGTCCTCCTCTGAGGGGAAAAAAAGAAGGAAGGATCCATCCGCAGAACGCAGATCAGCATAGGTCAAAATCAGTGACAGAGCTACAGAAGATTCTCAATCCTGTCCGTTCATTCTAAAACACTGTATGAAATTAGCACTAAATATATTTACCCCATAAACTGAGGCCATCTGACATAGCTAGGTTTGCTCCAAATTACAGTACCAGATACAGTCAGATTGTAATCAGGAGTAAAGTTATTTCAGTAACATTTGCCTAGTATTGGACAGGGTCAAAAACAGTGGCACCATCACTTTCACATCTTAAAGGCTAATTCCCAGACAGAGGCATTTCCATGCTTATTAAGGGATTTGCATGCTTCTCTTGGCTCTCTCGGTGCGATGTGTTTGATTAAGGTAGTTATGTCATTTTGCAGCCTGAAATAGCTTGGCTTTAATACCTGGCAGTGGGATTACAATAGCATGGCCTCGGGCTAATGTGCCACTTGATTACTGTGCTTAGAGGGCTAATGAAACAAAGCTGACCTAGAGTGTCTCCCCTGTTATTCATCCAACACAAAGCTCATTAAGTGGTTGTATATTATGAGCAAGGTGGAGAACTGTGTCCAGTTTTGAACACCTCCTTTAGGTTGGGGTTAAAATAAATATTTTTTCCTAGTGTGGAGCTGAGCGAACACAAATTTACAACTGGAGTGTTTTGATTTACTGAAACTGAGGGAGGCTTAGTTGAAATGTTCTCCTATGGCACCTTTATTTATTTATTTTTTTTTTTTTACATAAGAGTGGGGTAAGTCATACACTAACACTGTGTAAAATGTGCAATCTTTATGTAGTTAAACTGGTCTAACTGCTCTTTTGGTCAGTTTTTCATATTTGGATAGCAATGGTATCTGTGAAATTTCATTTTCACCCTGAACACTATTTCTGAACTAGTAAAGTAGTGTTTTGTGATCACTGAATTGTGGGCATTCCTCCCAGATCTCACACTTATATTTATTTAATCAGCCTCTTGGTGGCTGTAATATAGCAATATTTTGAACAACTCACAGTGAGCCCTAGGCAGGCTAAAATGCAGCCCCTGCATGGCTGGGTTAGTTGTAATGCAGTGCATCAACTAAGCCTCCCAAGAGAAACAATGAGAGCACTCCATCCCTCTGTCAAACATTTTCAGAAACTACTTCACATTTTCAGGTTGAACTTCTGTTCTGAATGTATGTAGCCATGTTTTCAGTTTGGTCAAATCAAATCAGTGCAATCAGGCGTTTCAAGTCTTGAGGGCAACATACATGGTGATGTCAAGAAACAAATTCAACTTGTTTAACTTACTGGAATGGGGTTGAGTCAAGTAATTTAGTTGTTGTCAAATGTTATGGTGATCGCATCATTATCTTATACGAGTGCCAGCTGCAGACATTAAAACCAAGGCTTACTGAAGAATTAGGATCTTCAGCTCTTAAATCATGAAAAAATGTAATTTGAGCTCAGTTGCGATGGATAAAACATCAGGGATGGCTGGGTTGCACTGAAAGCAGTTAGTAGTTTGTCTTAAAGCTGCATGTTTGCTGATCACATCCCAGAACTCACACTTTTTATTTATCTCACATATTTATTAAATCAGCCTGTTGGTGGCATTAATGTAACAATATTTCTTAACTCACAGTGAGACCTAGCCAGACTAAAATGCAGCCCCTACAAGGCTGGGTTAGTTGTAATGCAGAGTATTAACTATACAATCAGACTTGAGGACATTTCAAGTCTTGGGGACCCCCCCCCTTCCCCCCAGACCGTTACTGACTTTCACTGCATTAGTATATATCTTAGTCTGACATTGTGATAGGACTAAAATTCAAAGCAAAAAAATAATTATAATAATTTATACTTCAAAAGGTGGTCATTTGGATTGTATACATTTAATGACGACTTCCCTGGTGGCAGTGACAGGCTGCCCATGCAAAAAGGGCCTATTGAGTTTTAACCACAACCATAGTTGCTCTAGTAGATATTTTATTTATTTGACTCTTTTATCATAGACTATGAATGTCCTTGGAATTTCTTACAACAATGCAGGCTTTTTGGAGGGTCAGGGCCACTCTAGGCTAATGCTACAAAACCCTGTAAAGTGCTAACACCACTATTGGTGAATTCACAAAGAGTGGTTTTAAGGACAGCAGGTGAGGGCTATTACCGCTGCTTGTTCAAACTGCATTTGGAACAAAATAAGTCTTGATGGCAATTCCAAACAGTTCTTAGTTATCAGGAAGCCAGTAACACAAGCTGCCGTAGTCCAGGCAGCACTTCTTTATAAAGAACCTTCATTTGATTTCCGGCAAACATCGAGGGGATTTAAGGAGGCCTGGTGTGCTCCTGGGAAAGCCTATAATGGATAGAATGTAAGGAGAACTTCCTGTTTAATTGAAAACACATCCCTACACGAAGGCCTAATGTTCCTTGTCACCTCTGCGCCAAGGTTTGGTTTCAGTATTCAAGAGTGCATGACTGTGCACCTCACATCCACTGAAACAAATTAAGGCAGCCAAGCTAGGCCATATAGATTTACAGTGGAAGATAAAAAGTGGACACTTCCCTATAACCAAAAGCCTCCAACCATGATAGTTTGGTCTTATACATTGGCAAGGAACAAATAGATAATGAGTTCTCATTTAAGCTAATAGGTATATTGACCAGAAAAGAAATCCAAGTGTCTACAGTAGGCTGTATCTATAAACAGCTCTCAGGGAAACAATACCACATCATTTCATAGCAAGCGTACGCTAATTTGATTATAGATTGGTGCTTAATAGCTTTATGAACTGCTGTTTTTCTGTTGGTAAATTAGCTGGAAATGATCCATTTTGAGAACCGAAAACATAGGCCACTGCCCACAGGAATTGTATTATTATATAATGAATGGCTTGAGATGTCATCACTGTGTTTTGATTGCTCATATCTTCATCCATTAACATGCAGCTAATTGGGAATCATTCCCCTCTCTCTCACTCTCCCGCTCTCATTCTGGGTGAATCTCAGTGTGCCTAACAACCCATAAAGCACCAGAGAGTTATTTGCTGTTTCGTGGAACTTTCAGGCAGCAGATTAAAAAATCACATTAGAAAGAGGGATGAAGAAGGCTCTCAAGAGGTTTGTGCCTCATATGCTTAAAAACAAATGTTCATGAATGGTTCTTGGCTTAAGTACAGTATATGGTGCTCAAACAAACCTTTAACTTGTACAAAACGGGTTGGAAACATGTGGTTCCAGCAGAATTTTCTTCTCCCTTGCATCTCCACAGCATAATTAGCAAATAGGTCAAAATGACATAATAGCCAATAATGTTCAATACAACAATCCTTTGCCAAACACTCTGATGCAGTTAAAAATAATGTTTGTAATTGCTAATTGAATCTAATTTATAGTACCTAATTCACTTTCTTTTACGTGTAATGTCCAACACTTTCACTGTTGGTCACATGGCAATGCCATTTGGTCACAAAGCCACATGCCATTTGACTGTCAAAAAGGTCATGGCACACCAGATATGCTGCACCATGTTGAGTGTGAAAATTAAAATTCATTGTCTTTAATGAAGGTGTAAGCACTGCCGGAAACATTCAGTGTCGACTCATGCAGCGATTTCTCTAGGAGACACTATTACTACACCATATTAAAGCAGCATTATGTGAGAATTAGTATTCTTTTTTTTATTCCCTGTGCGGCAATGACTGAGACACCATTCTTCCCAATGCATCAGAATGATTCTGAAGCTGCTGTTTTAATATGTAAAATCGTTACAGAATGCTGCTTTTACCCCGAATAAGACCATAGAAATGTAGAGAACATGTGGCTTGAAAGTTACACCAAGTAAAACAGTCAATCATTTTTAAAATAAAGGCAAATGTTAATTATGCCAACAAATCCTACTAAGTCTTTGGAGCGTGTGAAGAAGTGGGTAGATATATTGTTACAATACCTTCACTAAATGATGTTGAAAGTTTTATTGCATTAAATTATTGCAAGTGATACAACTTTACTGCCACATAGTGCTATGCTGCGTTGCATGACACATAAGTCTTGTCGTGGCCTTAAAACACAGAGTAAAAATAAGTATGCTTTCAAGTAGTGGATTGAATTGCCCATTATTATTACTGCCGTATGTGTAGTATTTGAAGAGATTGAACACGGACAGAGAGTTACAGTGTTACAACCAAATACAGACTGTATTTTAAGGCATGTTTTGTTTGGTTTATTAGCAGGTTAGACATTGTGTAGTGTAAGATCTCTAGTCGTTTAGTGTGTGATGCAATGGTTTCAATCACCATTAAAATCAGCAAAGAAATTGTGATACTTTGCATTTTTATAAGCAGTCTTTTTCTGTTACAGCTCTAATGGTCACATAGAGTACATGAAGGCTTTAAACATGTCCAGAAAAAAGAACCAGAATGAATGAGGGAGAATGAACAGTCTGAGCAGTCTGGGTTTTAAATTCTGCCAACAAACACATATTAGGAAAACCAGCCAAGAGCTTGTTTGTTTGTGTTTATTGATGTTGGTACAGTGGCCTTAAGAATGAACACCACTGATACACATGTTCAATTCCTTTTGATTTCCCTCCAACACCAGAGCCACCCATGGCTGGATGCCCAAGGCCCAGTCCAAATGTTGCTCCCTAGGCCTGCCCTCAGGATGGCACTTTGAAGGGTAGGGGAAGGTACAGATTAAAAGTAAAGATGTGTGCAGATTTATGGGGGTGTAAGTTTAAAGGGAAACAACTGGGGCACACTGTATGACATCACTCTCCACATATAACCCTGAGCCCAGTTTTTCCATACGGCTATTTAGATTGACATGCCATGATTTTTTGTTCACAGCTTGATGAAATTGAGCATTATTGTAAATGCTGTTTAAAAAATATTAGATAGATTAGTGACACCATGGCTAAATGCATGGCAATAGGTGTAAGAAGTCCAATGTGAATTTTACATCTCTGCTTTTGTCTTAACCCATTAGTTTGAACATGTTTGTGGGAAAAAAAGATGTTTAGGAATTATTTCTACTACTTTTAAATTGCATGTATCTTGCAGAATATGATTGTGTAGAACCAGCTGTTATATTTTAGTTTATCCAGCATTTGAATTATTAGTGTGAAACCAGCTTTTGAACTGTTTTGTTGTACATGGCACTTGGGTTATTTTCATGTTTACCCAGTATTTGGGTTAGTAGTGTAAAGCCAGCTATTGGGTCATTTTAGTTTATTCAGCATTTGGTTCAGTAATGTGAAACCGGCTGTTGGGTTGTTTCTTGCACCTAGTATTTGGATTAGTACTGTGAAGCCAACTGCTGGCTTTTTTTTATTTTATCCAGCATTTGGGTTAGTAGTGGGATACTAGCTGTTGGGTTATTGCTGTTGTGTCTGAAGGGGACTAAAGCCGCTAAGTCATGGTTTCTTTTGCATAGCATCGCTGTCCAATGAAAAACATGTATCTCTCAAATGGTGATTTTACAGGAGAAATTTAAAATATTCTTAACATTGAATGCAAATCAGTGTAAATTAAGAGCATTTCTATTGGTCTGTTCATCCAGAATTATTTACACCCTATACAGAGCAGCCACGGAGAAACTTAACAACAGCCAATAATAGATTTTAATGATAGCAATATTGATTTTCATTGGACAGCAGCAATATGTGAACAGATCAAACAAACTCTGACCTCTGTACATGACCCCAAAGCAGTTCACTTTGTAGTGATTTGTGCATTGTGAAAACAAAGTGGCCCAGTTTCACATTTTGTTTCATGCATAGAACGGCAAGCCTAGCCATAACCAGCTACAATACTCATGGATTAAAAACAACTTGACAACAATCTCTGAATGTAAGACCATAGATCTGGAAGGACAACCACATTACATGTCAGCTCCCTGCAATGTACACAAATATTTTTTTTTTTCTGCTGTTTTCAGAATAAACAGAAACCATGCGAAAATAAGACAAAGGGTAAATGAATACATATGATAAAATCAGAGGACCAGAAAAAGAGTTTTCTTTGAAGTGCACTTACAATGTGAACACAAAAAGCATTTGCAGCTGGTCACCTTAAAGGTTTACTTCAACAGAACTGCGTGTAGTTCATTTAAGAACTATATGTGAAATCATCCAAAGAAACACAAACACAGAAATAGGGCACCCTTGCAGACCCTGGTAAGAATGTGCCTATGAAGACCACACGAGCAGGAACTGGGACAAGGCCCTAGAGAACATATTTGGCCTTGGTGCCCTCTGGGTCACAAGGAACTTTGGTTGGTCCTCTCCTGACAGTTGCAGTGGCTATCACCAGTCACGGTTGTCTGTGGAATCACATGTGCAGAACAGAGGAGATGCCCTATGACTATGTATTGGAAGCACTTGCCAGCCTCACCTTCAGTGAGTAAATTAATAGTAAAGAATGGAAAATATATTAAAACAAAAGCCTAATTAATTAAATGAATCATATATTTTACTTATTCAGTAACTACTATGAATTACTCTATATTTTTTAGGGGTGTACCGGTATGTGTATTCATACTGAGGTCACACAAAGCATATATGGTAAGCATTACAGGTTATAGTTATAGACAAGTTATAGACAAAGCGTACACAAGGTGGAAGAAGACTGATAAAAGTAATGTGCTCCCAAATTTCAAAGTTCTTCTAGAAACCTTGCGTGGCACTGTGGGAATTGTGGGGGATTTAGGAGCATCACTATGATAACTGTAGTTTTGTCGTCTCTCTCCCGCCCCTTTTGACTAATACTTACAGTTTTCTTTTCTTTCTTTGTTCTCTGTTCTCTCACTGTTCTGTTTTCAGTGAAACGACTGAAAATAAGCAAGTGTATCACCATCATTCTGGCTTTTTTTCCATTTCCATTCTGTTTATTTTTTACTGCTTAACACTGCAGACAGTCTTCAGGGGAAACATACATGACTTTTTGGTGGACTCTTGCACCTTAGGAACTACAGTATGTAATATGAAAGCACATATAATATTAATATGTCATATACACTAAATGTGCAAATGTTGGTGGACACCTCTTCAAATTAATTAATTTAGCAACTTTAAGAAATTTCATGTAAACATGTTTTCACTGTGCCTAAAGCCTCCCCGCATTGACCCATGGAGCAGTGGCCAATTCAGTACTGTTGAGGTGATTTGGGGAGTTGATGATGAGGTGGGGTGGTGATCATCCAACATCCAGACCCCAGTAATGCTCTTGTCGCTGAATGTAAAAGAATCCCCACAGGAATGCTCCTGGAAGAAAGCCTTTTCTGGACACTAGAGACAGTTACTCCAAGAAACGTAGCATAAACTATTTTCAGTAGCCTTGATTTCAGAAGAAACAATGAATCAACAGATGTCCCAATACTTTTGTCCTAATCTATACCATGTGCTCTGGTTTCTGTATTCTTATCTTATCTTCTGATGCATCTATGAATGTTCATGTATTCTAAGCACATTAGAATACACAGAGGTATAAAAGTTAGTCAATACAAAGTAATTGGATTTATTTAATACACACACTGCACAAACTCCATGAGGACTGCTTCCATCGTAAAAAGTGTGAACCATGTAGCAACAGGCACAGCAGCAATTTACTGAGCTTGTAAACTGACAGAAACAATGATATGAACACCAATAATAATAATAATAATAATAATAACCACATTTTCATTTATCAACAAACAACTTCATCTAGTTTCCAGGCCTAATGATCACAGCAAAATGGCTATGAAGGGTCATCATAAGCATAAACACACACACACACACACATTTCAACACTGAATACTTGAGACTAATTTATTAGATTAATTTGGGGCTTTGTACCCACATAACAAGTTCTGCTGTGTGAGAAGACAATCCCAGAGGAATGATCTAGAGAGACAATCCCAGAGGAATGATAGAGAGAGAGAGAGAGAGAGAGAGAGAGAGAGAGAGAGAGAGAGAGAGAGAGAGAAAGAAAAACAGTTTAGCTAGCAAAGGTTGCATTTTTAAACAACCTGCGTGTTTGACACCCAGTGGAAAACGGCTGATTCACCCTCATCGCAAACCCCCAGCAAGCGCAAGGTCAACTGTTCCATTTTAGGCTCACTGAGTTGGCAAAATCCAGTATTTAACACAATCAGAACCTCTCCTGAGTGTAGTGTTCTCAAACCAGAGTTGTTCTGATGGGAACAGAGCAATAACAGAAAAAAGCTCTAACATTACTTTTGTAACTACCAGACAATAATCTATGTGTGCATTATTTACAGTTTGTTTCTGACACATAGAACCATTACAAAAAACAGATATATATAGAACCATCTACGTAAAATAGTTATCTTAAAGAATTTTAGATAACTACACAGTTAAAGGTTGTTCTTCACACACACACACACACACACACACACACACATCTTGTTGAGAAAACACTGTTGATAATCAAAAATAGGCATAGGAAAAATGAACCTGTGTGGTTGAGCAACAGCAAGCCTGCTTAGGCAAAGCTCAAGGTCTCATCGGACATGCAGATATGATTAAACAAGCAAGATTAAGATTAAGATGAGTAATAATAATAATAATAATAATAATGATCATCATCATAATAAAACCCACCTACAGGCATCAGTACTCATTCATCTTGCCCTTCACAGAAAACACAATTTCCAATAGCTTTCACAAGATTGCATTAAAAAAAAAACTCTAACTAATGATTTATCTTACCAGCTGTCAAAACAACAGGCACATAATGTCAATCTTAAAAATAATGGTGCCTTAAAGGGTTCTTTGGAGCGATACCACTAGCTCTTCAGCAAAAGTTCTCAAACCAGTCTTCAGGGACCCTCTGACAGCCCAGAGTTTTGCTCTATTCCTATGCATTGTGAGTTCTGGGTTCTGGGGGTGCCTTCAGACCAGTTTAAGATCCACTGTCCTAAAGGTTTTTCCAATAGATGTTTCCTAAAAGTAAAAGGGATGTTCAAATGTAAAGAACATGTTTAAAGTTTAAAGAACCTTTATAATATATAAATGTTCTGCACCAATTCATACATCCAATAAACATCCAATTCACAAGGTAAGACCCATTTAAATACATTGATTTTCAAGAATGTACAGAAGCTCAGGGACATTTCAAATTTGTCTGATACAATACACACACAGATTATTTAAGATGTTTCATCAATAAAATTTACTTAACACATTTATATGGTCGTTAACAGGCTTTAAGGCAATCACTCAAGTATTCTGTCTTAATGTTCCGAGCGTTTGAAGAGAGATGTCCATTGATTTTTTTTCTCTCCTGTATCGTCGCCCCACTTTATGTCAAGCAATTCTCAGCTCAGAACCTCCACAACTGGCTGGAACTGGAAAAGAACATGAACCACTGGAGAAAGTTTGAAGCGGTCGATATTGGCGTAGCGGGCGGGATAATAAACGGCATCCATTTTGCCCTTCCCCTGGCTGTCACGCAGCACAGGTGACAAATCTCCAGTGACATATCACCATGTCCAGGCAGAGAGAGTATCCTTATCATGAGCTGACACCTCTGGCCACCATGTTTTGTTAGTCTGTCTGGGTTCATCCTTGAAGAAAATGATTTATTAATGGGACGCTACGCCGGAGGTCGTCCATGCTCCTGGTTCTCTTCCAAAAGAGGGCAAACGCTCACGAGATCCTAGATCTGAAGGTTCTGTGCAGCCCCTGTGTGTTCGCTCCTTTCAGCATATGTATTTACGGAACGTCTCGCTGTTTAAATGCAAATGGGGTGAAGAATAACGGTTTATGGTCTCCAGCTCCACCCAAGATACACATTAATAGGAAATTAAAGACATAAATAAAAACTGTGTAGGGTTGTGTCTGCAAAACAACCCAGGTGTGTTTTGGTGCACAATTTATGGAATTAAAATATGTTCGGTTTTCCCGAACCAATACGGCATGGTCATTACTCTTCAGGATCCATAGACCTCATTATGGTCCGTAAATAATGGAAAAAGTACAATATGGCTTTTGGTAATTCATTATCCATAGTGGAGACCTATTTTCTTTGTGGTGAAATTAAATCTTGGTTCTACTGAAAGTGGTAATTCATGGGTTTGCTCGGTCTGTGTGTGCGTATGTCTGTGTGTGTGTATCTTACTGAAATGTTACGCTAGTGGAAGCCATAAACATTTAATTGATTATACATTTTCGCATGCCTGTTGACCGTGAAAATTATGAACTACATCAGACTAGCCACTGCTGTAGCAAAAGCATGGTCTGACAATAACGTTCCTTTGTTGAGAATCATTCCAGTGTTGCCTCCATTATAAACGCATCCCTGACAAACACATACTGCATGTAAGGTGATTTCGCCACTCCCTTTCCCCTGCTTGATCTGCTCTGCTCACAGTTACCCATTTTCAGTAATGTTAAGCCATAATTCATTTGTGGTAAAATGGTAAATCCATTTTGAGCTTTAAATAATTAATCAGACCTTACTCCAAGTTAAAAATCCCTCATAATTTATTCAGAAAGCTTATTGGACCATATCACGTATACTGCACTCTGTAATTGCTTGTGGAGTTGCTAAAAGTGTTTACTTTATATGGATTATCATATCCTATTACAGAGTAAACAATGCCCAAAAAAAGCATGCAAAGAAAAAAAGGGGAAAAAGGAAGCAAGAAAATCAATCTACTGGGTAAATGCATTGCTTGTAAAAACACGCATCTCGACCACAGCCCGTTGTCTACAGATCAGCATTGTACTTTCTGCCTTCTTTTGGGCAACTAAGCCTATTGTCAGAGCCATGAACCTCTGTCTGTCAGTGGCCAAAAAGTGTGTGTGTGTGTGTGTGTGTGGGGGGGGGGGGGGGGCTTAATGAAGCATAGCATGATCGAAACAGATTGTGTGGTTTATGGATTTGATTAATACAACTGAAATAATTCCTTTGTACATGCAAACAAAACATGTCCTGAGATTTAAAAAAGCATCTAAACTTACAGTATTCAGCTAACCAGCGAAGCTAACCACTGTTTAAATACAGGTGTCTGCGAGAAAGTAGAGGGAAGAAAGGCAAAGAGACAAATAAAAAGCTACCTAAGGTGTTTTCAAATACCAGTTGCTGCACCTTGCACCTTGAACCTTACGCTTCAGAAGATCCATTCACAGCTTTGTGCCTCATTGTTTCATTCTGTGCTTCATGTTTCTATCTTGGCATATTGATTCCTTCATACATCAGTCTAACACATATTACAATGTATCTGCCTCCGGTAGGATCACCAATGTGCTCAGACAGTGCAGCGCCATTAAACTTTAATATTGCCTAGAAGCACAATCAACCACCCCAGTCCTGTTTGCAACATTGCTCTTCTCCCATTTAAAGTCATGTTAGCCCCCAAAACTAACACATCACCCCGCCTATAACTGCACAATGAATAAAAGCCTTCCCATTTAGATGACATGCAAGCAATTGTCCTATAGAAGCAATGCAAAAGCCATGAAGAAGGCAGCATTCTTAACAGTGAACAACATCCTGTAATGGAGGCACAATTACAGCAAAGCAGCACAGGAAAAAAGAAAGAAATGCTCAGCTTGCAGTCTGGAAGTCTAGCAGCGTCACAACTTCAGAACGCAAAGTGCTAATTGGCCTCTTTCTCTATTACCCCTCCATTATAAATCTACTAATGCAAATGAGACATGAATAATTGATCTGGAACATATGAATATTGTGTGCGTGGCTAAACGATACTGAGTTTCTGTCCTCAATTCGCATATTCCTTTTTCTTTTTTCTTTCCAGGCTAGCCATATGAGCTTTTACTAACAAATTGGAAACCTCTCTGAACTGCAGATCGATGCAGACCAAAATTGTGATTTAAAGTGAGGGAGGTTTGGGATTATCTGTTGTCACATATAGCCAGAGCAAAATAAAACAAAATGACATGTACAATAAAGGGCCAAATACCCTAGAGAGTAGAAAAGCATATACATGCACAGTCAACTGTAAATGTAGTCATTTAGCCAACCAGCACTGCATTTCTCAGCTCTTGTCCCTTCTTGTCAGTTAGGTGTTATATAGAGGAGCATGGGGTAGATGGTAACACTTTGTCTGTTAGACTATCTGTGATTGCACATTAGATTTCAAACTCAGGATCAGAAAAAAAAGTAAGTAATTACCTTACAGGTACATTTTATAATGGAGTGCTGTATGACTAGCTGACTGCCGAATGCCATTGTCTAAACCTGAACCTTTTTTATGATGAATAGATCAATATAAATCATAAAAATATCATACGAATAAAAGCATTACCATTTTTGCAATCTATATAAATTAACTTTAAAAAGAAAAGCAATCCAAAAATAACAAAAACTAATCAGATTACATTAGTCTGTTAAGGTAATCTTTTGGATAATGTTACATTTTTAAACATTAATCAGTTACATTTTTACATTTACATTTTTAAATCTGTAATGGAATACATTTTTAAAGTAGCCCTCCCAACATTGATGATCTCACATAGATACATCCATATACGTTGATTGTTCCAGTTCAAAAGTACGACATATTTAGCTGTTAATTCCACCTGTCCACTGGTGTTGCTGTTGAGCAAAATACACACAAACACACACTGTCTGTCATGTACTCGAGGAAGAATAAAAAAAAAACAGTGCTGGGAGAAAATCCTGTTGGTTATGAACTTTTTGGAGTTTATGAAAAAGAGAAATGAATGCACTGACGTCATCGGTAAAGGGTAAGGATTCATCATTTCACTCTGGTTAAGGTTAGTTTAAGTTTAAGGGTTAAGGTGTAAGTGTAGATTAAGGTAATTTGAAATTATGTCAAAAAGTGAATATATTACATATGTCAAATCATCTATTTTTACTTAATTCATTATCAGAAAAAAAAACCTCATAAATTATCTAAATAAATAAATGCCTCAGTTTCACATAAAGTCTTTTAGCTTTTACCTTCTGTCACTTTGGGAGGGTTGTGGACACTTGCATCAGTAAGTGTTATGTTATGTAGCTGTTTCTTGTTGGTGAAACTGTGGGTGCTACATCCCTCCTAACACATGCTCACACAGTGCTTGTAAGTAGTTGGGAGAAATGGTAAATGGGGAAATACCGTCTTTTCTACCTATTTACAAGCACCAGGTGAGCGTGTGAGCATGTGTTGGAAGGGATGTCCTGGGGCAGATCGAGGGAAGAGTGCCATGTCACTGTGACTAGCAGGCTAGCAAGGGGAAGATTGATGGCTGGAGCAGCTGAAAGTAGAAATGATGGAGCCTTTTAGCGCCAGTCGCCCATATCAGGCTCAGCAGGCCGCACTGCAGCACACAGCAGCATGCTAGAACACCATCTCCTTCCTTTACTGGCCAATAAGAACTGTCAGCATGGACAGAAACATGAACATCGAGCAGCTGTCATATTTTTTAGTTTGACAAATGATACAGAGCAAGGAAGAATAAGAAACATGATGTTAATTCCTTCAGTCGTAAAAGTCCTGCAAGAGTCTTTTTTATTTTATTATTAGGGTAGAGAAAGGCAGCAGGTGCTGTTCTACAGAATCAATGTTAAGCTGGTGTTGGCTGTCCATAAACTGTGTCCCGACTATGTGACTGTCTGTGCTTCAGTCTTAACGTCGATACTAACCTCATTGTAAGCCTGTTATGTGGTATTAAATACACACTCTAGCACACACATACACACACAATGTGAATCTCGCTGCTCTCAGGGGATGATATGATAGATTGTCTCCCTTTGTAAACCTCATTTCTTTAAGGGTGCATCTCATCATAAGTGTTACGCTCATTTAACTGCAACCCCAGCCTCTGATTGGAAGCACTTCACCAAACTCCCTCGGCCCCATTTTAAGTCAGCAGGCCATCTTCGGTCTTTATTGAATTCTCACAAAACAATGCAAGAACAGGGGTGAAAGCAGAAAGAACACATCAGTTGGATCTAGTAAACGCCCTGTGCCAGGAGCTGCTTCCAGACATCTCAGCAAAGAGGGCCAATCAAAATTTGCATTTAGATTAGACTTGTAATGGAAAAATGGGGCAATGAATCTTGTGCCACTAAAACAGACTAATGTGCTTATTTGCCAAGTGAAAATATGCAACTTAAACACTTAAGTAGAATATGTATAAAGAATTTACTTTATGCGACCAGAGACCATCTTCCCCAGTCATATTTGGCCGATAACGACATCCTTGTTTTGCTGTGGCATATCGAAGAAACCCTACATATTAAAGTCAGTATGATTAGCGCAAAAGACCCTAATAAAGAAAACTGTTGCCCATTAGGACAGGTGACTGTCTAGAACTGTGGGCAGTGCGGTAGTTTACTTGGATTTAGTTCCTGGGCCTCAACTGACACTGAATTAGAGCAAACTCTCTGAAAGCATGACTCCCACCATCAGAGTTAAATAGATTTTATGAGCACCCCGTCGTCAGTGCCAAATTTTAGTTAACTTTCCTCTGTCCAAGAGTTCTCCCACCAGCCATTTTAACAGCAGCTTCACAGTAACAAAGGCAGTTAATTAAGCTTGGCTGCTTCTTAAGAGCCGTTCACACACAAACAATGCGCACATGTCAGAAAATTAAACAGTGAAGTTCATAATCAGTGGCCACCCCAAAGCTCATGAACAAAGCTAATGTAATCTCGCTCATGAAGCTCGTGTATAACTCACTCGCGTTTAACTGATCACATGCACAGATTCTGGCAAGGGCGTTAAGCCCTCAATATACTTCTAGCCGAGACAACATTTGCCTGGTTTCAGCGAACAAACTGACATCATTTTGGTGAAAACGAACAACCACACATGTCGACTGGATGCTTAATTTGCCGCGCCACGGACATAGCAGATGAACACACCCTGCCACAAAGCATGTGATTGGCTGGTGGTAAAAAGGCAGTCCTCTTCCAGTGGCCATGGAAATGACCATAAAACAGCACAACCCGCAGTACTGGAATACTCACACACAACAGCAAAAATGAAACCACAGAGAGTGTGTGAGGTTGTAAGAAGGTGGATTCAACTGCTTTGTTTAGTTTAAAGTTTGCCAAGGCCTTGAGGAGAATGCTAACTGCCAGTTCTGTTATCTGTGTCCAACCATCCTATACACCCAAATAAACCAGAATAAGGCAAGTTATGCTCTCTGGGACTCCCAGCCACAAATAACTATGCATGATAGAACCAACTCTTGGACGACTGAAAATGAATTGAATCCAACATTCAGAACCTGTTTTAAAAATAGCTTTTTTGTAATTCTGTGTAGTTTGCCCATGTGTAGTCACGTGACTCTGCCCTGTCCAGCTGGTGACATGGAAGCAACATGAAGGAGAAATCAAGAACTGAGCCAACTGTGCACCTGATGTATTCGTTTGTTAATCATACTCAGGGTAAAATGTTCAATTGATCATGATACTAATTTGAGGTTGTATCGCCCAGCACTACTATAGGTGCATATTTTCCTTAGAAGAGTTTTATAAGAGGCTAAATAATAGAGATACTCTGGAATAATTCTGTCCAGGGAGTACTTTAGATACACATGATTTGTTGAACCTAGGCAAAACGTCAGGCCTCCTAACTGTTGTTAAACTGCTGCAAAAGATTTTGCCTAGAGAGCAGAAGTTATTCTATGGTGTCAGTGTTAAGTGTCGAGGATATACTGGGAACAGGAGGTAAAATCAGCTAACTTAGTGTAAATGTGCAGACCCTGTCTAGACTAGCCAGGTGTGGTAGAGCAGATAAAGGGCTGGTGTTGAAGAGTGAGTCTTCGCATTTATCTCTTATTTTATTCTTTCTGTTATTTTTGGTATTTTGCTTCACTTGCTTAATCCAAATTTATTAATATTACAAATTCACAGGTCTTCATTTTATGCTTATTTTAGTTAGCACCCCCACACACACTTTACGTCACTGGTTTCAGCGCCTCAGCTGGATATGGCTACAGACTTGTTCCGCCCTTTCCAAGTCATAAATGGCAGCCTCCCAAGTGTTAAACGGCATCAGGCCACAGGCACTAAAAGGATGAAGATGTGCCCTCTCCTCCTCCTCCTCCACCTCATGAAGCTGTTCTCTGACTAAGAGCGCTGCGTGCCACTCCACTGAGCCCTATTTAAGACTCACCGCTAAGCGCTCTCAAATCAACGCTCCGATGCCTTCATTTACTCCTGCGCCTCAAAAGTACAATTCAATCAGCTTCTTTATCGTCTTCCTATGAAGGAGCTTGTCACTGCCTCGGGAGCCAAAAGATTTGTTTTCTTTTCAACCACCCCCCCACCACCAACCCCACCACACCCCATAATCATGCAAATCGGATCAGGGTCCTATTGAGCAGTCAGTGGTAATGCAGGATTTCTGTGCAGAGCTTCCTTCTGGGTGTTTTATGCATGAAGACACGAGTTGATGTTGTAGAATAGGAACATATGAACATCACCAGGGGTTAAAGTAACAACAAGGCTGAAACTAATTAAATCCAGACTCGTAAGAATTGAAACACTTGTGATTAGGCTGTGTCAGCTGACAAACATTGCTCACTTGGGGGTGTTGACTAATCCTCATTAGTCAAAATCCTCAAGACCAGCTATGATTTTCACCTTCAATGTGTCACAGTCAAGTTGCGCATCACTGTTTTGTCAGCTAGTTAAATTAACTCTACGAGTATGCAAGCGCTCAGAGAGAGTGAGGCCAGTTATACTCTGGGACTCCCAGTGGTTTGGTGCATCACCTACGATCTCCTGATAATAGGGTCAACATTTAGACACCTGCATTTGCCTTGTCCACACCAAACTGCCATTTTAGTTCTTGAGAACTCATGTGTTTCGCATCTATTTTTTTTGCATTATGCATGCTCACTATGTTTTTCTTGATATGCTTGACATCAAACTATGTAACATACTCTTGCCCTATATTGGCCTAATATGCCTAGGTCAGCAATTTACAATTGTTTTGGGAGTTTTTGGTGTACATAACATAACATACCTAAACCTTGGGAGAATGACCACGCCCCAAACGCCCTTCCTGTCCCTCAAGCCAACCCCTTATATAGCTTTGCTTCTCAGTTCAACTCTGTGTCAAATAAACATTGCACCCACCTCCACCCCCTTTCGTCGCTTTCTCCTCCTGGGGCCGATCTGGACCAAGTCAATACAGCCCATTGGCTCGGAGTTCAGTGGTAGAACTGAAGGCATAACGCACCACTGATTATGAATGCGAGCGGTAGACTAACCAGGGTTTAGTTCCGTTTTTGGAAAACAGCAGTGGCAGGTCTGTGCCTACTGTTCTAGTTGCTGAGCCACAGCTGATCCCTTGGCTTGCTTGTAGCCATGCCAACACCCGACCCAGGGGTTGGTCAAGCGAAGAATAGGCACCTCACAAAATTGAGTTCCTGTGCTGATAGATACAGGATGTTCTGTATCTGTAGTTACTTAGTGTTCAGGTAAATCTTTAGCCTGCCTCTTCTGTGCTTCTGCTCAAATCACTATCTGAAAAAGCATTTTTACTGTTACTTAAGCCAGGGGTGTCAAACTCATTTAAGGAAATTGCATGCAGTCCAATGTCAAGGGGGCTGGCACTGTGTGCATCTTTTTTTTTTTTTAAACGAAGTATAAAGTTCTTCATTTGCTAATGAAGAAATTAAGTGTCATTAGCACATCTTGGCCAAAGTGTGCTGCTGGTGGAACAGTGGCTGACTGACTGACATATGACAACTTTGCAGAATTCACACAGCGTTATAACAGTGCTAGCTGACATTTATGGAGAACATCAGGTTCTAAATATTGTTACTGACATGTAAGTGAAGCCACACAGTGTGGAACACAATCAACTTCAATCAAATGTGTTATTTATATTTCATAAGTAAAAACATTTACAGAGTTAACGAGCTGCACGAGTTCTCTGAGTTTGACCAGAGACATTATAAATGAAGAGCTGTTTATGTCCTGAGCGGAGGAGAGTTGAAAGTATTGTAGAGATCTGCAGAAGCGTAGCAGCCAGTACAAGCTGAAAAATCATGTTTTTTTGTGCATTATTTGGCTGAACGCTACAAACTATTCATGAAGTTTTTGTTAGATTTGATCACTGATTAAAATATTAAAATATTTGAAACAGTAGTTGAAACAGTAGTTTCACTTTCAGTTTATTAACCTTTTGGTCTCTCCCCATTCATGGAGATGGGAGCATGGTCTTGTTTGAGTGGAAACAACTGCCCAGCAGCATTGCAAAAACTAGGCACTATGGTTTGACACATGGTTGTCCACACAATGTCTCCACTGAAAACTCTCTGTTGTCCCACCTCCAGCTGAAATAGAGCTTCTGATGGGTTCTGCTGTGAAGTTAGACTCACTTCCTCCTCGTGCCTATAGGTCAGTGTCAGTGCGAATTAGGGAGAGTAGATTTCTTTTACTAAGCAGCTGAACTCACTTAAATGGTTGCCATTATGAACACAGATACTAAATTTACTTGATGGGCTGGATTAGAACTTTTCTCAGGCCAGTTCTGGCCCGCAGGCAGTATGTTTGACAACCCTGACTTAGGCCGTTAATTCACTGAGAGTTGAAAGTATTGTAGAGATCTGCAGAAGCGTAGCAGCCAGTACAAGCTGAAAAATCATGTTTTTTTGTGCATTATTTGGCTGAACGCTACAAACTATTCATGAAGTTTTTGTTAGATTTGATCACTGATTAAAATATTAAAATATTTGAAACAGTAGTTGAAACAGTAGTTTCACTTTCAGTTTATTAACCTTTTGGTCTCTCCCCATTCATAGAGATGGGAGCATGGTCTTGTTTGAGTGGAAACAACTGCCCAGCAGCATTGCAAAAACTAGGCACTATGGTTTGACACATGGTTGTCCACACAATGTCTCCACTGAAAACTCTCTGTTGTCCCACCTCCAGCTGAAATAGAGCTTCTGATGGGTTCTGCTGTGAAGTTAGACTCACTTCCTCCTCGTGCCTATAGGTCAGTGTCAGTGCGAATTAGGGAGAGTAGATTTCTTTTACTAAGCAGCTGAACTCACTTAAATGGTTGCCATTATGAACACAGATACTAAATTTACTTGATGGGCTGGATTAGAACTTTTCTCAGGCCAGTTCTGGCCCGCAGGCAGTATGTTTGACAACCCTGACTTAGGCCATTAATTCACTGAGCTTACAATCTTTTTAAATATGGGTTTAGGCTACTCTACCCATCTCTGAATATCAGGGCATTTGTACATGAAACATTAGCCAAAAGGGAACATGAATGCCTTGTGGAGATGATTAGCGGGGATGCTATGTCTAAACTTCACGCTCTGTATACTCTCTCACCGTTACGTAACTCTACCCCATCTGCTGGACTAGGTGTGAATCTAAACACAAACTGACTTGCTCACCCAAGCTTTGTGTGTTACTGTTTCCCTTTGTCCAATTAACTGCAAAACCAGGACATGCTTGGCAAACAGCTGTTATTGCTGCATGATAATGGCCGTCATAATAGTTTGTGATCACTGTCCTTCACGTCAAGGAAATAAATTTGTTAAATCATGGCTAATTAGCAGAGCACAGGAGCCACACTGAAGGCTGGACCAAAGCAAAGCTAGTTTTCAACAGACCAAATTGTAATTTTTAATAAAGACACACAGAAACACATCTGTGTAGTTGTGCAGACAAAGTAACTCAATGTTGATAAAAAGAAAATATACATAGACCATACTGTTGTAACTTTTTAAAACTGGTTTAGGGATGGGCAATTCATCAACAATTTTATATAAAACAACAAACAAATATAAATCTCTAAATATAATGTTATCCATGTCAAATATTTAATTTTTAATTTTGTTATTTTAATTATGTTAATTATTTTCCATGACTCTTCCCCTCCACCCAGACTGTGACATAGAAATAACATGGAAGAGAACCCAAACACCAACTTAACTGAGAAACTTAATCATATAATAGTTAATTTACCACTTTAATTAATGGCTGAAAATGTTATTACAAACTTCTATTACTAAATAATAACTCCACCAGTTTCTACAGAAGTCCCTGTAGTTACTGAATAATACACCTTAGTTTGTAATAAGTCTTGTTGTGGAGTGTTAACGGTTTAACTGTAATTGAGCTAAAATGATCAATTAACCATGAGCTTGATTTGAGGACCACTAGGATAGTACAGTACAGAGCAGCTTCTGAATAGAGAATATATTTAGCTGGGTCAGAGAATAAAAGCATTTGGTTGAAAGTGTTTCTGTAAAGTGTTTCTATTAGGCAGCATGTTTCAAATTAACACAATTATCATTTACTAGGCAACGCACTTATGGGAAACCAGAGGGGACCAGTGCTTTTAATGCAGCCTAATGAAGCGTCACATTTAACACAAAGTAAACGTAGCAAATGAAAGAATTAGATATGCAAGTGATTTATTGAACCAGAAGACTTAATTTCCTACTTGCTAATAAATGCTTTCAACAAGGGACAGTTCATTCTCAGCGAAGAGAAAAATAATGCTGCTAATTATTAAATGAGTACTTAATGACAAGCTCATACTATTCTAAATCAAAGAAATGTCAATTATAAATAGTTTGCCTTTGGGATGTTATCTGGCATGATGATGACTTACAGATGACCCACTACATACCTTAATCTACACCTGTGCAGGTGTTGAAAACCAGAACTTCAGTGTATGTGTTGAAAGCTCTGTAGCAGGTGCTACACTGTACTCCATATGGCTACACAACATTGTTCTGCTGTTCTATCACTTTGCTAGTTTATGTCCAGAACACCCTTCTAACCAGGAAGCACTGTACTGCTGTCCACAAACGGTACAATAATACTTCAGTGTAACACAACCAGGGCTGTAATTGTACCTTTTTTAAGAGATAAGTTTTTTAAAAAAATGAAATATGCAAATGAGACCTTTAATCTTCAAGTTTTTGTTTTGTTGTGTTTGTTTACTGTGTGCTGTGACCAATTACAGTTCCTGTTAAAGTGGGGGTTTGGGTGAATTGGAGACATTCTTTCACAGTCATTTTGGTCAAAATGATGAAGATCAGTCCTTAAAGGAACGTCTGACTATAGGGAGCTCTGTACATATATAATCTTTTTTTTACAATAGTTTTTTTTATTTAAAATAAAATGTGTGTAGGTTTCCATCATCGCTATATATATGGTAATAAACTAGTTTGCACTCTAGTCATCCAGCCTTCATGCACACATTTGCACATGTACATGCACATATTTGTATATTTTTGTTTTTATTGTCTTTTGTTTTTATTGTCTATGCATCATGTCTAGTGTCTATTGTCCTTCCACTATTGTTCCACATCCTTACCTATTACCACAATCCTCTATTAGTATAATGACAATAAAGTTGTCAGGGAACTGTAGGAGCCATGGCTTGTGCTTCTTGTCCTGTTTAATTGGTGTTCACATCAGGGATGTAGTAGTCGCCAAATACACATTTATTTACATTTAAAAACATGTACATTTTAAAATCATTTAAGTGGTGCTTACTCAGCTTGTTTAAGAATGAATTAACAAATGTATAGATTTTACTCATGTACTGCAAATGAAAAAAACACAACAACTCTAAATTGTTGTTTCTTTGTTCAGCGTCACTAATGAGGAGACCAATTATTTCCATGGAAATTGAAAATGGAAACATTTCCATCAACTCCACAAAAGAAATGTGATGCTAAATAATTGTTTATTAGGTAAAACCTAACTTAGAAATGACAAATGAACTCTCTGTGTTTGTGATGGAGTAGTTTATAGCAATCTCACTGTCTGAAGTTTGTTATCTACCAGATATAATGTTCTCATTATAAAACAGCAATGCTCTGCTGAGCAGAGTGACAGTATGACAGGCAAAACAACGTTCAGAAGTGCAGTGGAACTGAGCATCTTGATCAGTGAATCATCGAGTGTGGTGCATATCCACATAAATTGAACAAAAGTACTGCACTATATTTGCCAACATGATGCACATATAAGTCCCTCTGGAAAAGAGCTTCAGATAACTGCCTTAAACATATTTTTTTGTTGTTGTAAATAACGTAATGATACAGCTTGACTAATGTGTGAAACGTACTACTAGCCATGCGTTTTGTATTCCACAACAGTGGTTTGTGACGCTAACACAATGTTAAAAGGGCTACATTTTTAGATTTGTTCATTACATATTGAAATGTATTTACTATTAATAATAATAGTGTTACGGTGCTTCTAACCATTGCCACATATGTAACAGAAAACACTAAAATATAAATTGCACTAATGATTAGTGTATGGCCATCATTCCATACATGATAAAGGTGTGATTACATGCTCTAAATGCTTTAATTGATGTAATTGCTCTAATCTTCTTAGAATTCATATAGCACATATTAATCATCCTTTTTGAAGCTAAAACAAACAAACAAACAGAACCAAAGCAAAGCTGATGAGGGGAAGTCTGTCAGAAGACTCTACCACTGTGCTTATTTAAAAATACTTCTGTTCAAGACCCATGAAAGAGGAATCAATGCCTCTGGTGTGGAAGAGGCTAGACGGGCTGGATCCAGCACTCAGCTGTGAAAGGGTGTTCTTTACTCTCTCTAAGAGGAGTCAAACTCTGACAGCTCTGCCTGCCTCTCTCCTCCTCCTCTCCCTTCCTCTTTCTCCTCTCCTTTCTTCTCTCTGCTCGTTCTTGTTGTCTGACCACGGACTGGACCGTGAGATCTGAACATGCAGCAGCAGGAGCTCTGAATCCAACACGCTCACCACGCTTGCAGTTGAAGCCACACAAGGCAGAAGGGCTTATAAAATAAAATAAAAATGAAGCTTCTGACCTCTTAATAACCTCCAGTTTTGAGTACAGAACCTTGCTCGCCTATATTCGTGTGCAGATGAAAGAGCGGAATTTGCCCTCTTGTCTTCCCCCTACTGTGGACCTCAAAGTGGCCTAGTCTCGAGAACACAGACATATGACAAGCAAGAGGGAAAAATACATAATTCACACACTAGGAGCACTTTTGGAGCTGTCAAATAATCCTCTCTCATAATCATACGGTTTCATTCATGCTTTGTCGGTTGCATCATATGGGCTCGGGTTTTTTGGCAGCCAAGCCAGACGGGTTCCCACAGGGCTTTGCTGACTCAGAGCCTTCCCTATCTCTCTCGTCTTCTTTGCCTCTGGCCATTTCTGTCTGTGTGCTAACACCGGCTGTGTCTTCAGGGGTAAAGGAGAGTTCACGTTCGTTCATCGATGGAGTTTGACTGTCGTTCAGTAGGCCAGGCAGCTGAGGAAGCAGATGAAAAAAGTAAATACAAAAATAAAAAACAGGAAGAATTACTTGCTGTTGGCAAGAACTGCAGCCTATGCTTTCGATAACGATGCCAGAGATATTTATTGAATTAATTCTGAATCTTTAATAAATGGCACAGTCCTAGCTCCTGCTTGTTCTACACCAGGGTTTGTTGGGAAGATAAGAATACAGGAGGAAAAAGAAAAAAGAAAATCTTGTCACCGCCACAGTGGGAACGGAATAGAGTCCTTAGGACAGTTTGGAGATTAAACAGCCCATGCAGCGACAGACATGATTGCCGCTTAATCCACTCTGCCGCAGGCCTCTCTGGGGTTTAAGCTCTGCATCCATGTGGGTTCGAGACTAGCTTTCCTCCGCTTGCTACCCAAGCTTGGGGCTCAGGGGCTTGGCCATTATGAGCAGCTAGCAAGGGGTAGCAGGTACAGGCAACCAGAAAAAAGCCCTATGCAGCTGTTCCAGATGGCATGCTGCTTAATAAAAGGCTTTGTTTAGAAAAAAGGACCTGAAATGTCTTATTCTCTCAGGGGAATCTATTTGTTCTCAATAAAACCATTCCACTCAAAGCTCCTGATCCAACAGTGTTTGCACTGCCAAATCTTATTGACTGGGCTATGAGGGCAACAGCAGGAGAAAGCCAATGTACGTAAGACTCTGGCAAAGATTTCCTACCACACCCAGTTCCACATGTAGAGAAAGAATCAGTTACACATGATGTTTGTTTGTGTTTGTGCATTTATAGCCATCAGCATCGATGATTGCCCAGAACAAGCTGGCAATAAGTGTGAGACTGGACAAGAAAAAGGATATTATACTGAATATATATGGTGCATGTGAAGTATAGCATTGCTCTCAAGATATTTTCTAATATTATTTCCAAAAGGGTAAGTTTAAAAGGAGGGAAAAAAAGCATAAGTATTATATAAGTATAAGTATTATTTTATTATTATTTTATTACATCTATAATTTTATTACACTATTAGTCAGTTTATCATGGAATATTGATACAATGTTAAAAGTGCTATATATATATATATATATATATATATATATATATATATATATATATATATATATATATATATATATATATATATATATATATAAAATAACTGCTCCACAATATCACAGCCTTTGTATGCTGTATTCTACAGTGTACATAAGTCATGATGAATAAACCAACAGAAAATGTACAGAACAATAAGCATGTATCATATAATTTAGTAAATCAGATGTATTTGTTTAGGGTTTTTACCATGTCCCAAAGCAGCTTTACACAAAACTGTTAATAAGACAAAAGATCAACAAAACATAAAACATAAAAACTCTTTCAAAGCTTGAGGAAGAAACCTTGGATGTAACCAAGACTCAGAAGGTCAAAACTACTTATAAATTATTGATTGAAGACACAGTACCACCACATAAGACTGTTATTTTGCTTAGATATAATGATATAGTCATAGTGGTGATGGTAAGAATAATGAAAATAATGTTGATGGTTAATAGTAATAATAAAAATTATCATAATAACTTCCCAATCCAAACGGTGCTGTGAATGCAAACACAATCTCCCACACCAAGAATCCTTACTTAGCCATTACATGAGTCTTCCTGCTGTGTCTGTAATAAGGCCATATAAAACACAGCACTTGTTAGAATCCGCAGCTTCAACATTGTTACCTTGTGAGAAAGCATTTTGGTGTGTGTGTGTTTGTAGCAACATTTTTTGATAGATGTAAGCAAGTTTTCTTTATCTATTGGGCTTGGTACCAAGTCCAAAAAAGCTTTTAAGCAAGACAAAACTGTAGTGTCAAAAACATATTTTTATTTATTTATTAATTTATTTATTTTATTTCTCAAACAGTATTTTTTATTTTTCTACATTTTACAGTTTTATCACATTTCTTGCCCATAACATTATCCATTATCAACTATTCATTTAAAATTAAATTAACAATAGAAATGCTCCAAAACTGTTCTGTAAAAAAAATGTTAGCTACCTTAAAACCATGCTGGGATGGTACTATTTCCAACAGACAATAATCGTTAAACAAATCCATAACACAACTTCGTCATATATCTGTGTTTTATAAATGCATTTTAAGAAAATATCTTAAAAGATCATAAAAGATGAGTTCAATCAGGTTTTTGTAGTCTATGTACACATATAATGTACAGAAAAGTATGTAGTAATATATCCAAAATACAGAGTGTGTTGAAACAGGCTGTTTGTAAATGGCAGTACTTCAGTAAAAAGCTCTAGAGGAGTTTGGCAGTCTTTGGGGTGGCAAAGCCTCTGCCCTGAAGTTGGCACTGGCAGGATGGCATGCATCTACAGCGATCTGCCTGTGAGAGGCTCTGCGTGGGCTGTTCCACTGAGAGAGCAGTGTCCCTGCAGTGCAGCAGCCAGTATCAGCAACTATTCACCCCTCACTCTATCTTTTATTCATGAGTCCCCTCGCTTGATTATTTATTTAGGTGGGTCCAGTCCACACTTGCTGTTAGTCTGCTTTATTTTCTTTTCGTTTAATCTTCCTTTGCCTTCCCGTCCTCATTTAACACATATTTCTCTCTCCCTCTCTCTCCTTCCCCCGGTTTTCTTTCTCTCTTCCTTGTTTAGTCTCGGCTCCAGGGCATCCACTGTTTAGTCATGCCAAGGTAAACAATGACAAAGTTTGTTCTAGATTTTACATTCATTTTCCTTGCTGTTTTATCTCATGCCAGTACTCAAGATATAGGTGAGCTTGAGAGAGAGAGAGAGAGAGAGAGAGAGGGAGAGAAAGACTCCAGTAAATATCTCAGTGCCTGCCTGAAATGTTTGTTGAGCTTAGGTTAGCAAACACTGAATCCAAATGCAAGGAATTCTAAAACTCGCTGTAAACACAAATCATCAAATATATTTCCAAGAAGGATCAGTGTCCACAGAACTCAGTCTTACCTCGAATAGGAACATATGAGAAACCATTTGTTGTTTTGATCAGTCCACCTTAATTTTTGATGGTAGATCTCTTTAATTTAAAACAGTTTCCCACTGCTGACACTTAATACAATCAAGGCCATATGCTAAAGAAATGGCGTGTGCCATGCAACACAATGGTCAAAACATATTTTACTATACATGAATATCCCATTTTTTTTTGCAGCAGCAGCAGAAGTAAATTGTTGTGTGTGTTGTGTATACTAAGTATTTTATAATGGTGGAAAACCATAACTGTAGGCCATTTTAGAACTGGAGTTATTCCTGTTATAGATTACATTTGAACCAGTAAAACTAGTGTTGGCTGCACTGCAATTGCGCATTACACTACTATACTATAATGTATGTATTAACTAATCTTAATAGTGTGAGTTTGGCACAAAAGCACAGATTTGTTCAAAGAATATCCTAACCCACGGGGACTTCCTAACAGGAAGTGATGTAGCATTTCTATGCTGACCTACTTTACTTTAAGTTCTCTAGCTGCTCCACTGCCATCATTATCTACCATTTTTGTAATAATTCTTCCAGACGTTAGTAGCTGAGTATGTATCTTGGATATTTGAGTGTACTCAACTTTGACACTATACTACAATACTGCATTCTAGTTAAAACTAGTTAGTATTAGTTATTAATGTGCAATTGGGATGCATCCTTTGACATCAGGTCAAATCACTCAAAATAAAAAGATTGAAATGTTTATCGGATTTATTTTTTTTGTCGGACCTGTCGGAAACAAGCACTCGCTTACCACTTCCTTCTTATCCTATCATTTGCAAATGGCTCACACTCATATACACATCATTTTCAAAATTTCACCCCTTTTAATTCAGATGTTTCTATAGAGATCCAATGAAAAAAGGCATTTAGCAAATTCAGCCAAATCTTGTTCTCATTAGCAGAGTTTGGAGTTTAACAGTGATTGCAGAGCTGCCACTACCGGCCAGAAATAAACAAATTTCAGATGATAAAAAGTTCAAAATTACAACAAACAAAGTCAAAACAACTGAAAATGTAATATAAAATAAAATTTAAACTTAAATATGAACAAATGTTTTGTTATATTTATGGAATGACAGCAGGGTAACATCTACACTGGGTAAACTGTATTTTGTATATTTAAATGGAAATCCTAATGCTCTCACCATTTTTATATATCAGCGTGCAACTACAGATATGTACTTGGAGACATGCAGACATGGAGCTATGCCATGCCAAAGCCCATTACAACCATATATTCCAAGTGACTTTATCATCCAGCCAGGTACTCTTTCTCCCTAAAACAGCCTTGGTTTATTAAACACTATTTTGGCATCCAATAATGACCAAACTCTCTCTCTCCCACACACACCCTGGCCATCGTCACAATTAAAATATAGCCACCCTCGCATCGTAAAATGATGAATAGATCCCAAAATAAGGGTCTTCTCCAGATGAACACCATTTCACTTCCCTTACTCCATTGCAGTCTCAACTGCTTATCTGTTAATCATGTTTACGACAGGCCTGACAACTAATAACTTTCCCTGGGAGTTTCATCTCCCTCATCTTAATCGGAGTCGGCAGCTTGGTGAGCCATATGCTTGCTGATTATTGAAGGTGATGAGTTAAGGGAACACTAAGGCAACGCTGGCGCAATGTTCAGGGAACGCTGTCAGACCCCAGCTTCACGTTATCAGGGGCCGACGTGTGGGTCAATGCAACGTACGCTGTGTCTGACACATGCTAATGAACCCGTCTCATCAGGCATGCAGCGCTATGTATCCCTGGGAAAAAAAAGGAAAAAATGACCATCAGAGTGTTCCGGACTGCCGAGGAACTATGGGAGTAGTCATATCTCATTATATCGGAGCAGGATAAACACTGACCCTCACCATCACACAGATGACCCAAGCAGTGACAGCTTGTCTTGATCATGAACGCAGGTGGAAGAAGGTGTGTGGGGCGGGGGGTGGTATTGTTGGCTGATGAGTTTTGACTTTTAAGTAGCACTTGTGGAAATAAATGAAACAGGATATGCCGCATAACCTTGATAAAAGTAATCTCTCCCGAAGCACTGCTCCAAGTCAATGAAATTAACCAAAGACAATGATGTCAATGAGAGCTCTTCTAATGAAATTTGTGTAGTAATGGCTTATTTTATTATACAACAGAGGGGGTGGGGGGCAATTAGCAGCTGAATTAGAAAATATCAACTCTTGAAACCAAGAGGAATACTCAGTAGAAGACTAATCAAATGAACACTCAACTGATTTACTTTGGTCATGATCTTGCACCGATCTGTATCTAAAGGCAAGACGAGCAAGGTATTACAATTTAGTACAAACAAGGTATTATAGAGACAAAAGAGGTATGTCATGGATAGGACTATCTTCATGTTGCTCCCACAGAAAAAAAAGGTATTACAAATCAGGTAGGCAACATAATGTGATAAGGTTATACAAAGGATATTTCAACAGAGATAAGAGGTGTGTTGTGAAGAATAACAGAGAGATAGATCGCTTTGTGTTTCTCTCTCAGGAAGAACAATTCTTTCTTGTAGAAAGGCTTGGCTTGCAATTCCTTCAGTCTCACCCTGTGCATCGTATGAATTAATGCCTGGTTGAATAGGCTCCTGGTACACAGACCAGTAATGACTGTCCATTTTTGGAGCAGGGGCACCACAGGAAGCTTCTCCAGAATACAATGAGAAATTTACAGAGCGGGAATTCACAGGCCACAGACTCATGTTTTTGCAGCAAAGTACTTGCTACTCAAGTTTAGCCTAGTTGAAGAATTCCACCTCATAGAAACAACATAATTTAGTGAACAGCCGTTACTGATGGGGCCCTCGTCACTAAAAGCCTCCTCAAATTGGCACTTGAGCACTTCACGGTTTTATTGATGTGATGAGGACTGTCAAATTGAGCCTCAAAATAAAAAAAAACAACAACAACAGAGGGGAAAACATTATGTGTAATTGTGGTATTTCAGTTTGACATTGAGCAAATCAACGAGAGTGGCAGAAGAGAGAGAATTCTGACTCAATCAATCTCTCTGTCTGAAACAGTTCTTCACAGACTGCCACTCTTAGGCACAGCAATTCGTCCTGGTCCACCATTGCTGATTAATGCAAATCATCTAACGGACATCCACCAGAAACACAAGTCTTTTCAGGAACTTGCTCTAATCCGGTCCTGTAATTGCTTAACAAGATCAATCATCAAGTCTTAATTAACCTAAATGTCCAGATGTGTCAGAGGCACTCAGTAATGCAGATTCTGAGAGTAATGCAGGCTGGCAGTCTGCAGTGTTCTAACAATTTATCCACTTCATTGGCACTGAATCTACTTGAGAAAACTTTTTTTCCCTGTTCTACTTTGATTTGCAATGCATTTGAAGTGTTATGGAGCTTTATGGTCAGCTTGTGGAACCATTGCAGTTTTTAGGAGCTCTTAGTTTTGTCTTGGTCACCACTTTGACCACCTTACACTGAGCCTCCACTTCTATGGAGCAAAGCACTTTGTAAGTCGCTCTGGATAAGAGCGTCTGCTAAATGCCGTAAATGTAAATGTAAATGTATGGAGCACTGCCGTCTTCCCGTTAATAAGGTCCACACTGGACAAAACACTCACCAAACTCACTGAAAAGACAGTAGTGGACTGCGTCTCAGATCTGCATTTCACCTATATTGGGTGAGTGAGATGAGTTTGACTCTAGGTCATCCCAATCTATAGTGAACAGAAGTGCGCCTCAAAATTGCTGACATCCTCCTCACCTCCAAAACATCCCTGGATAGACACTGCAAATATGAGCTTTCACTTCCATCACCTCAATTCAATGGAATATACCATTGCAGCCTAAGTCGGGGGTTAGGTTTGTCAATTTTCACATTTAGATATAACTTGGTATGTATTTGGTTCACTGTGAACAAATCGAACCACAATGAACCGCATTGAACCACAACAGCTTTACGCTCCATTATCTTGACAAGATATAGTGAAAAATAGAAAATAACAATTGAGTGGTATTGTGAGGGAAACACTGTTATTGCAGATCTATCTGGTTCTTTCTCTGTTGACAAAGCTGCTCAGTGAAGTCAGGGTTTTGTCTTCTGCTTTGTGAATAAGCACAGACATTGGTTTCATTGCTCTATTATTATTACCTAGCTCTGGGAGCTGACTCCTCTGTGGTTATGGCAGTAAATAGATCTTTTGTCATATTCCATTACATAGGACATAAACAAATACATATAAGCTTATCTCAAATGGAATATCTATATTAAGAACTGGGATGTATTTGACAGGGCTTCTAACGTATACTCAAATGCATAACGTAATCTTCTCAGCTGTCTACAGTTAGTCTTCTTTATTTCTTTTCATTCAACACAAATTAAACTTCAGATCTTTCCCTCTACTTTAACGTTCTCAGAGCAGCTCTTTGATATTGCTAGGCTCTTTGAAACAGGGCAATTTCAGCCGATACCTCCAGGTACCCGAAGTCAACTGAACTTCTTATGAATGCCTTTCCCCGGGCAGGGCTATAAAGGCTGGCATGCTTTAGAGAGCTCCTGCATCTGGGCCTCCTTAGGCCACTCGTTGGGTGCCAGCATCTCCAGCTATTGTGCTCCATCACCTGGCAAAACCATCTTAGTATTTGCTCTCAAATGTGCTTGAATGCTGCCAAAGCCAGCACCATGCTGTAGCAGGTGGGGTTCGGCACAGGCCACCTGATAAGCACATTGACCTGGACGCGTTGCGCCAACGATCAATCCTGCAGCCAATGAACCGCGTGGGAGGACTGGGGAGCACTGAGGCATATCAGAGAAATATTGGGTTGGCATCTGGACAAGGATGGAGGTGTGAGAACAGCACCTTTCAGAGGCTGGAAATGCTCAGAACAGCACTGAGACTCACTAATCGGATTTGGGGAAGTGATACAGTGCTGATCACAGACTTCCTGTGATCTACAGTTGAGTCGCTACAGTGCTGCATCTAAAGCCTGAGGAATATTTGGTCTGGCTCTATGTTCGGAAATGTATAGTTGGAAAAATTAGGTCAAATGACTCAGCAGCAAATACGCTGTAAATGAAACCTTAACAATTCATGTTTGGGAAAATCACAGTGCATGGGAATGAATGTTCTAGGCATTATACAGCTACTAGGTTCATCACTGCAGTTCTGTAGTGTTGCACTGCAGTTCTGTAGTGTTGTATTTTCATTTGACAAAAGAAATGGAAGGATGACTATTTCAATGCATGCAGAGTGAATGCAGTGGTCGTCTGTGTTTGTGGTGATGTTTATGTGATGTGCTTTGTTTTTGTTCATTATGGCCAGACATTTCCCACTTTTGAGTGTATGTTACACTTGTTTGACAAGGCCTGGGCTTTGTTTGTTAATCTTGTTTTAAGGGCCAAGAACATATTATTGAAGCGATGGGAATATGATCTGACAGGTAATGATTGATATTCACTATATCAAGGGGAATAGGGCCTGTCTAATTAAATCTCCTCATTGCCACTGAGGGACCCACCACGTCTCCGGAAAATATTTCACAGCCAGTGATGCTAAGCTGTTCAATAGCTGGATTAGAGACCTGATGGATCAATCCTTTAACGGCAAGCTGGTGTCCATGACAGCCGGTGACTAAAACTGCGGCTGATTTTTGTGAAGCTGCTATCGTCTAGCAAAAGGGAGAGGTTGTTCCAGAGCTGATGTGATCATTATATACTGATATTATATCATCTTTGTAATCAAGTGCTGCTGAATATGCTGACACTGATTGAATGCGAATGGCAAATGTGTTGAAATATTCTATTTCTGAGCCTATATGGCTATACAATTAGTATTCACAGCTCTTGAACTTATCTCAGGAGTTGAAGGCTGCTGGAGTATTCTTCTTTTTTATGGCTTTCATACTGTGAGGGAGGGGATGAAAATAACCATTTCGAGTAGTACCTCCTGTGACTGTGAATCACACCAAAGCTGTATGCCCTGACTGCCAATCTGGGAGCCCTTTACAAGCATTCCAATAATAAATGTACATTTTCCGAGGGATTACTGTTACAACAGTTTGCAAAGATATGATGGGCGCAGCTGTGTCTTTAACTCAAAGTGCATATCAGCAGGTCCACTGTGTAAAATTGTTCAAACTTTATAATAGCAATTAGCTGTTACTTCCGAATTAACTGACTCTACTCAGACATTTAGTTATTTAAAATAAATATATTACAAACACTTCATAAGAGAGAGAATGCAACAATGATCTACTGCCATCTGATTCATACACATACACATGCATGACATTATTTTATATGTATAATATGTATAAATGGCCATAAGTTAACCTCAATAATTGGGGCAGTGGTGGCTCAGCGGTTAGAGCGGTTAGAGCAACTGATGACAGGGTTGTGGGTTTGATACCTGGGCTCTGCAAGCTGCCACTGTTGGGCCCTTGAGCAAGGCCCTTCACCCTCTCTGCTCCCTGGGCGCTGGAGTTGGCTGACCACCACTCTGGGTATGTGTGTGCTCACTGCCCTTAGTTCACTTGTCTGTGTGTATGTGTTCACTACCGCAGATGGGTCAAATGCGTAGGACAGGGCTACTCATATCACATTTAAGACTTTGCTGCAGATTATATGTAGATGCAGATTATATGTAGATAACATAAAAGTCTGCTGTTTGTTTATATTTAACAAATAATTCGCAGGACTAAACCTGTTAGTGCCATTTTTTGAAGTCTACAATTGAGAGTTGATGTATTTCTGCATTTTTAAGATTAGTAAAGCTTTATTTCAGCTGTCTGTCTAGTACATGACCAAATAAACCTATTCATTCATGTTCATTTAAGAGAGCCACAGGGTGGAGGTGATGTGGGAGCTCACTGATTGGTAATGTCATGCTCTGAAGAAAGCAGTGTGTTGAGTTCAAATAAAAAGGAAAGCAAGCAAACCTGGATGAACCAGTCTGAAAACAACCGAAAACACTCTTACGACCATTCACTCAATTTTGAGCTCTCAGGAATGAGGCTTTATCCTCCAAATATGTATGATTTGAGCCTAGCTGCAGTCCAATATGGCAGTCTCATTCCGTCTTTCTGTTACCCCAACACCAGTCGTTCGTCAATAGTCGTGTCAGGTAGTGAACAGCAGCTGCATTAAGCTATTCTGCAGCCGAGCTAGCTAAACGAAGGCTAGCTTCTGTAGTGTACACTACAGAACCAACACAGCAAAAATAATAACCTTTAATTCCAACCTCTGTCCTTTCAGCAGCAGTCGCTGCAGAGTCGTTCTTGTCAAAGTGTTTGTGGTCTTTCATTCCAGCCAGAATTGAATATGTTCTGTGGTAAACTGAATCTTATTCTGCTAACTTAACTAAGCTAAGTCTAACCAGCTTCTCTTTCCTGATTCAGAGCATGTTTGTAATTGTTGTTAGACTGATGGTTTAAATGATGGTTATTGAGTGACTGATTTAAAAGTGTGCACCAGATTAATTTAGTGACCCTGTGATCAAACTGAACTGTAATGCAGGATGAGATGGTACAAAAGCCATGTAAACGTAGAATTACCTGCACTTCTTGAACAGGTTACACTACTCCCTGCCGTCTGTAATACGGTATACCGTGGTAATATTTTGAGACAATATAAAGAAAGTGGATACCACCAACCCTAATTGTTTATTAAATTGTAGAGAATACCAGAGTCCTAATTTGTTCATGATTAGTTCACTCATAAATATTTTGTAATGGTGCTTTCTTTGCCTCTGTTATTAATTAGAAAAAAAATAGTGTAAAGCATTACTGAGCTACACAATACAAATCAGCATTATCTAAAAACGATCATTTTGAAACATGAACTTGCCAAGTGGCAACAGATAATGCTAATTTGCATGTATTGTCCTTAAAAACAAATATGTATATAAATATTCCTTTTTGGTTTATTTCAGGTGACGAATGGACTACCTGGCTGACTGGCTTAGTACCACAAGAAATAGGAGCTAAGGAGCGCCAGGCTTTGAGTGGCCCCTTACCTGGTGCATCCTTCACCCCCCCTCCCTCCTCGCCTCCTCAGTTTACAGGTTCTTCTTCTTGTAACCTGGCTCTCTGGTCTTTGTCTTTCACCCTTCTCTGGACTTTGACTGAAACGGCGCCGCCCCAGACCGCCCAATGCTGAAGGGGAACTGTCTGCTGCTGTTCCTGTGCTTCCTCTTCGTGCAGAGCTCCCCAGCTCCTCTCCACACACTGCCTCTAGCTCAGCCCCACAACAGGCCGGGGCACGATTGGCCCCGTAGCCCAGCCGGCATGCTCACAGCAGGCCACAGAGGAGGGTCTGGAGGATTCCAGAGAGTCAAGAGGGGATGGGTGTGGAACCAGTTCTTCGTGCTGGAGGAGTACATGGGATCTGACCCACAGTATGTAGGCAAGGTAAGACCTGGTTTAGCAATGAGAATGGGTGTCCACAAACTTTTTAACATATAGATTTGCACATTAAACTGTAAAGATAGAGGGAAATGGAAACAGAGATGCAAGGAAAAGGGACATTGGGACGTCTGACATCTTAATCTCCAAGATATAACACAAATACATCACTAAGCAATATTTGTTTTAAGCCTACGTCTTGTTTTTTTATGAGTGTTTTATGGTATTAATAGTCTACAAGCATAAAGGATAAAATCAATACATATGCTGGCCTCCTGCCAAAGCTTTCATATCGACCTTGTATTATCATCAGGATGTTCCCCTGGGTTTGCTGGTGGTGAGCTGAAATATGTCCTTGCAGGGATGTATTTGAAGCCAGTGACTGCATGCTGACCTAACGTAACCTCAGAGTGTGGTTATGCTAAAAGTGTTGACGTTAATGAAAGACAGAGAGGCGCTGTCGTCCCGGCAGTCTGACTAACCACTAATACATCAACTCCCTTTCTCTCCTTATGCGCATTTCATCTATTCTCCTCCATCGTCTGTATACAGTACGGGTGGAGTTACAGTATGTGCACTCCAGATTTTCTCATTCCATCCTTGGCCTATGAAAATCTATCCGGATCTCTGTAACGTCGGTTGCTAAAAGTGCTGTATAAATAAACTTGAACTTGAATTTGGATGCTTAAAGATCCAAGGCCGTTTTTATTTGCTTTTTATTTTACCCTGAGGTCCACTTAAGACAATGTTTTTAGATTTATGCACCAAAAAGGGTTGTAATTCATTTAATAGGATAATTTTTAGCCTCTGTTTATCACTTAGAATTAAACAGACTGCTTTTGCTACTGTGCCATTAAGATTGATCTATATATTACCTCTGTTTTGATTGGCTGCCCTGCAGTTTGCCATATTCACAAAGCAGGTACCCTAATAACAATTTGAATATGTGGGGCTAAAATGCTGAATAGTGTACTGTAAATGTGTTGATTTTATGTCACAAAAACAATTAATTCATCACATGCTGTTTGTTTGGCATGGCATCTATTTGGACTGCATGGACTAGGTAGGAAGTGGTACATTTTGCAATGTGAATTATGTCGTTTACTTCAAAAGAGCAAGGAAAATTCAGTTTCCTATGATGTAGGTCCTTTAAATCTTCCTTAAGAGGGAGAAATAAGTCTAAGGTTTACGGCTACTGAGGCTGTAATTTGGAGTCCAATGGCTTACTCTGGGATAATAGTTCCTCTAGCTTATCTGCCCCTGCCCCACAGCAATCAGCCTGCACATGTGCCAGTGTTTGTGGCCAACTGTGTGACTGGGAGGGAGCAGGGGCTGAAGAAGCTGCCCGCTTTTCCCTCTAAGTCACTTAATCCTAAGCCTCGGCTAGCGCTTCAGAATAATTGACTGATTTTGGGCCATATGAAAGGCATAAGGAGATGAAATCTCTCAGCTCTGCTTAAGACAATCTTGAAGCATGCAGAAAATGACAGACATAACTTTCAATACAAGTAAACACCAGTGAGCAGAGGATTTAGAGCTTCAGAACATATATCTGAGCATCCACATGAGCTGCTGCGCTTTCCATTAGTGTCTCAAGAGCATAACAGCCCTGCGGAGGGGTGGGCGGGCAGTTGGGGGAGCAAAGCATACTCTACATAATAATGTCTAATTCATCATAAATTAATAGGACCAATGCTATGTACTTCCACTGAGTAACATAAGTGGGGAGGGACGGTCATTATTTCCAATAATGACACTGCCAACAGGGCAAAGGATGTCATTTTTCTTCTGCTTTTGTTTGCATTTAAAGCCACAATCGGTGATTTCAAAACAGCATAACATAATAAGCCTTTACACGGAAGCATGAAAGGAAAGGGTTGGGGCATTCTCCCACTCCAAAATGAACACTGTAGGTGAAGTGTAGTAACACTTCACATTAAGGGTTGCAAATACATATTGATTACATTGTTAATTACCCAATGATGAAGGGTCAAGTCAATAATTGTTAGAAATAGAGTTAAGGCACATTTTAATTATATACAGGTGTAATTAATGACTTGTGAAATGATGGAGCACTCACTCATATCACATCTAGTATTTGTGCCCTGAACCCTGTAGGTTTATTAAAAAGCTAGAAAGCATGCTGTTTTTGCTTACCATAGCTGGCTTCAAATTACCTGCACTGACTCACTCATGTGCCATCATTCAGCTGATCAGCTGACTGTCAGAAATGCTGACAGCAGAAAAATGAGCTCACAAACCTTCAAACCTTTTTTTTTTGAAAAATACAGCCTTTGTGTTAAAACTATAGAGCCAGTATGAGCCATAATTTAGTCCTTAGCTTTAAGGTTTATTATTATTATTTTTATTATCATTGTTAAGTAGTGGTCATAGTAGTGGTGGTAGCAATACTACTAATGGTGGATTTGGCTACACAAGAAAGTATTGCTTACTAATTCTGTACCTCCCCCAATGTTCTTATTAGCAGTCATGGTCCATTCCTCTTGCTGTAGATTTCCCTTATGTCCCATTACCTGTAAACCTATGAGAGCGATTCTTCTTCAGCTTGTGGTTCCTGAATCTTATTTTCTCTGCATGTGTTTTACAGTTTCTCCACACAGTGTCACAGACAAAAGAGAACATGAGCATGATCACATCTCAGCTAGTTTGCATCATTCAGTGTCAGCAAAGAAAGACAATTCATGTCCTCAATCCCCTCCAATAAAGGGAATCAATTTTAATATTACAGAGAGATGGATATTGAGGCAGTGATACCGTTGAGCATTAACATCGCAGCAACCTAGCTATGCAACTGCGCCTTTGTTCGAGTTGAGAATCAGCGTATTTTGTAATAGTAACTGTATTGCACTACTGAAATTCTCTGTTAGAAGACCCACGTCAAGTGTTTGGGTGTAAGCTGTGTTTCAAGTATTATAAAATATAATAATATATTTTATATAATATAATAAAATGTTCATTTTGTCCTGTTGTTCCTTGCAAGCATTGAATTGTACAAATGCAAAGTAAAACAGCCAAGCTCTACAAAATATATAAAGAGTTTTTAGAAAAACTTCAATCTGAGGGACATAAATAAAGTGCTACAGTATAGCTATACGCAGTCTGAAGGCAGAGTATAGTGTAGCTTCAAATAACAAGCTTTCGTTATAGAAAAATCTTCAGTCTGAATTACAAAGCCCAAGTGCTACTCCCAGTAAATATGGCATTTAGATCAACTGTTTGGAATTCTTGATGTGAATAGGTGTGTGCCTGGGGTTGTGGATTTGATCCTTGCTCCGGTTAGTTTCAGTGAGGGTGTTTGTCAGTGAGGTTTGGTGTGTTCATCTAGTGCGTGAGTGGGTTTCTTCTGGCTACTCTGATTTCCCACAAAAAAATGTGCTGGTAGGTGAACTGGCTATGTTACACTGTCCAATCTGTTCAGGATAGGCTCTGGTCCAACCAAGACTCTGACTTGGAAGAAGTGGATATAAAGATGAATGAATGATTAGTCTGTAGTTGGCATATTGTATTGTAGTTGGCAGGTATTGTCGCTAGGTAGAGTAAATTAATAGTACATTCAGGTTTAAAAGCATGTGATCTGTAACTTTATATGACTATAGATGGATTACCTGTTATGCTAGCTAGCAAGCATATTTGCTATCCAAACTGGAAGTAAGTTTGATCCATGATCCAAACTAAGTTTGCCTCTTTCTTTTACACACTTCATTTATTGCACCATTGTTTTTTTCTTAAGAGTGAGTTTTTCCAAAATTAACAGCTTGTTATTTACAGCTGTGTCAAACTTTGCATTCAGATTGTCTGTAACATCCCTGTTGCTCTGGGGTACTGTACGCATTTTTGGCATTCATGCTTTTCAATTTGTTGTTTCAAAATGTTTCCTTTGAGAACAAAAATAAAAACAAAAAAGAAAACAAAGTTATAGCTTGAGTTGCTGACATGGGTTCCCACCTCATAGACAAACAGCATTCTATTAAATTAAAAAATACGGGTAGGGTTACTAAGTCATAATACATCACCCAGTCAGAGCTGTCCTCAAAAGAGAGATAAAGAAGAAAGTAAGAGAACAGGGTGCAGCTCAAGGCACAAACACCCACAGGAAGACACAATCATTTTGCTTTCTTTAACACCACCTGCTTTGCATACTTTGAATACTTGCTTCTTATAGCTCTTATACAGTGTCTCAATCCAAAATCCCAGTTATTACTCAGGTAAAAAAAATGGCACAACACTTACACACCAACTTCTGTACTTCTGTGAGTTCTTAATGAACGAGAGTTTTATCATGGGGAAATGCACAGATGACAGTACATTGGCTTGTGCTTTTGTCTATTTTGGATTAATGAATGCAAACTCTGGCAACGTTTGTTTACTTCTCTGTGTCACACAAGCGAGGGGGGGGAAATCGCTCGCTTGGCATTTTTTCCCCGTCAGGGTGTCAAAGGAATAAACAAAGAAAAAGTGGAAAGAAAAGAACTGTGCTTTGCATTTATTTTGCCGTATTTTAGCCTTTCCTAGTCAGGAATAAATAACCCATCTGATATTACATTGTTTACACTGTTGACATACATGTTGAACATTCATTTTTTAAGTCAGGTATACATTCTTTAAAATTTCGTTGTGGGCCGTTTTCACACTTGTCCACACAAGTCCACACCTAGGGCCGATTCTGGGCTTATTTGGAAAAGAGGCTCATTATCACTGGTTTACTTTCACTATGAAGAATTCCATACCAAACGATTGATTGTGGAATTTCAAACAGCACTTCAAACTTGGGGGCTGGGGTTCTTCTGTTTATTGGTTCTCATTATTTGCCTTGGAGACAAACATTCAAACAGCAAAGAACAGCACTCACTGTGCAGGAAGGAATAGCCCATCTCATAAGAAAAGTTTTTTAACCATGCAGGCGATAAGTCGAAGCAGTCGCTTGAAAAAATGAACCAGTCACGCAACTCCACACGTGGCTCCAGGAGTGGATAGCTTTTACACGCGCAGCAGACCACACCAGAGTCCACTTGAAGTGATCCCCAGACCACCGATTTTAGCAGGACTAGAAATTGGTTGTCTCGTTCGGGCTCAATAACAGCTTTCACACTTCACCAAATGCACCAAACTCTCAGAGCTAGCTCTCCCGGGTCCCCGAAAAAATGCTAGTGTGAAATAGCCCTTAGTGTCTCCATGAAAATTCTATTGTATTTTACCTAGAAATATTACTAGGTTGTTCACTAATTCAAAAAAAGTGGCTATTCAGAAATATTAACTTGTATTAGTATGCAGTATTTGTAGCTGCAAAAAAATGAAAGAAATAGAAAGAAAAAAATATCTTGCCAATAAAGATTTTGTCTCAGCACAGATTGACAACAGATGACTAGACATAAACAAGACAGTAATTGATACAGTACAATTAATGAAGTTAACATAAGCATCAATCAATACAAATGACTCCATCACAGGGCCATCTTAATGCTTGTTGTAATTATCAGTACATTCTGCCTAAACGGAAAATCAAATATGCATTCAAAGCAGAAAAGTTTATTGATTAAAGCATAATATATGCCAGCAGCCTGTGTGTTTCTTTCATATCCATGAGCTGTGAACAAGGGACCACTCAAGTCCCCTTGACACCAGTGCAGAGAGTTTACATTACATCAGCGATTTAGCATTTATTACTGAGAAATTAAAGCTCCTTTGAGCCACTGAGAATAATGTAGCCAAACCGTGCTTCCGCAATTAAACAATCCGTTACTGTGGTTTAACCCTTTTAATGCCCAGGGGCCATTGGTGGGTCCAGGCTTCCATTCTTCACTGCTAATTAATAAGTAATAAGAACTTAATCAGTTTGCAATGTTTTCCACAAAATGACTACATAGAGTTAGAATGTAATATCCCTTGGATTTGAAGGGGTTAACGAGTATGGGCCTGGATCTGGGCAATAATCAAACCATTTCACTCTGGTTCCTACTCTTTTTTTATTTCTTTGTGGTCACTCTGTGACCATTACATCCCCCTCTGTGATCAGCATCCACAAGCCAAGTCTTCCTGTTGCCAGAGTAACTACAGAGAAACTTTGCCATGGTTCTGCTATTTAAAATTTATAATTTGCAATATTTCTCAAGACACCATTATAAATTATTTTCATAAAGAGAATGGAAGTGAATTAAATGGATTTTTACAGGAGATTTTTTAATAAATTCAGTGCATTGTCTTGTGTTCCTAAAATTATAGTGATGATAAATGAGTACTATGAACCAAAAAAACATCATTTCTTTCCAAGGTGGCTTTTGGGAAAGATATTATTCTAGGTTTACCAATTGCAAGAATATTTGTTTAATTAAAATAAAGAGAAATACACTTGTACAATCAACTTGGCATGTAAATTGAAAACTGAGCATTATTTATTTTCATTGCATGCATTGCAGACTGCATTTCCATCGTCGTATCATTATGTAAATCTCATAGTATCTAAACTGATTTGCTTATGAAAAAAAAACTTTTTTTATTATTCTTGATGAAGTACATATGGGATAACACACAAATATTTTATTAGTACTTCAGAAGCCAGACGAGGAAAAAAAGTACACACGTTGGAAGACATATAATCAGATAAAAAGTATCCAACATTATACATACTGTTAAACATTCACCTCATAAAGAAACAGAACAAAACAGACAGACAAAAATGAAAAGATGCAAATGCTGTTTTTCTTTTTAATAGAAATTTACACTGTATTGTAAAAGTAAACATAAACACAAAAAATCAATTTTCAAGCTTTCTATTTTAAATGCATCCTGTAGTGTTCTTTCTATACACACCACAAATTGTATAGCTTGCATTTCACAGTCCACCAATATTACTAGAACCAAAGCTCCGTATTGTTACACAACATCAAACCTGTGTTGAAAACCTCGCACTTATCACTTTATAGTTCACAGCTTTGAGGGTGGAATCTTGTAGTGATGTCTGAAAACGTAGAGCAGGTTTTTCAGTGCACTCAATCCCACAATGCACAACAATAAGTAGTGTACAAACGTTGTACCCTAACAGACTACCCATAATTCATTGTGTATTTCGGTGTCCGAAATCGATTACTTCCTTATGACATTCTGTCTATAATGGTTCTCTATATAGTGATCACTATACCGGCGGAAGTCTTTGGACACCTGCCAAGCTAATGTGCATTCCAAATTTAAAGGAGTTAAAGAGTTGTTCCTGCTTTGCTGCAGTACATTCTGGAACATTGATATGAGGATTTGATTGCAATCATGCATGAGAGCCTAAGTGAAATCAGGTACTGATGTTGGTTAGTTTTGGAACACAAATGCCACTCCAACTCATTCTAAAGATATTGGATGGAGCTGTATTTGTCTGCACCAGAAAACACAGTGTCGCTGCTTCACAGCACAATGCTGGGGGGCTTTATACCCCTCTAGCCCAAGCTTGCCATTGGGCATAGTGACCTTAGGCTTATGTGGGGCTGCTCCCGTTCATTTGGAAATTACACAGGCTGTGTGTGCACAACTGAATGCCTGCATCAGCATTAAGTGAGCCATAAAGTAGCCAAATTCACTCATTAGAAGGGGTGTTCATAAACGTTTAGACATATTGTGCATTCTGTGAAGTAATGTGTGTGTTTTGCTTGAGCTGGATCAGATCCATGCATGTATGCATTGTATTGTATGTCAGAGGATTGTGCTTTTACACAGGATACACATGGGGCAAAGACTCACAGGGATTATACTCTACTTACAAAGATACACCCCAGTGGGTATGTGTAAATCTGTGTGTGTGTATGTCTGCATGTGAGCTTGATGCCCTTAACAAAGGTCTAGAGAAATGAAAGAACAATGATGCCCAGAGAGATGTACTACAATGTCTGAGGGCATTAGCAATGGCTATTTATGGAGACAATCCAGTAATGCACACAGAGAAAGATAGCCCTCCTGAGCTTATGAAATAAAACCAAATGGCATCTATGATATATGATACAAAGTGATATTATTAGAAAATAAATGCATCTACAGCTCTAAATGATACTGGTGCCACTGTGTACTTTGGCGAATAACCCCTCCTCCTCTTTTTCTCTCTCTTCTCTTGAGGTCCCTCAGTCTCTCTGTCTCTCTATCTTTGATTTATGCATAAAAATAGCTCATATCAGAAAGGTCACTCATTTGAATACAAGTCAATAAGACACTTTTGTTGGAAAGGGCAGTCATCCCTGCCGCAACAGCCTGCTTACGTGAGCATGGCCTGCTTGACAGCCAGACGTGCCTGCTGCCTCTCTCTCTTATTAATGACACCTCTTTCTCCTTTCCCTCTCTCAAACTCATTGCTCTCTAAGGCTCTGTAATTTAAGTACACACAGACTGCCTGCCATTAGCTCCCTCAGCACAGCACCTTCCAGACGGAGATCAAGCGGGGTAAAAGAGCAATGACCAACAGATCTATAAGACTGCTACACCTTACAAAGCCCATAAAATCTGGAAACACAACATAATTAATGGACAACAATTTACATGTTGTGTTTGTGAAAACAATGAAAAACGTAAAACACTGAAACTTTAATGTACTCAAGATAAGAGTCAAAGGCTGCATTCAACATTGTTCAAGAGAAATGCTCTGAACCTCTGGAGCCAGATCATATTATAGCAATAATTTTGTTGACAGATTGTCAGCAATACAAAAGAGTTACATAGATGACTTATGCACATGTCCAAATGTTTGTGGACACCCCTTCTAACAAATGAATCAGTACTTTAAGTTGCACCCATACTGACACAGTGGTGTGAATGCACACACATAGCTTATCTAGTGCCTGAGAACTAGAGAATACAGCCATTAGAATAGCACTCTCTGGAGCAGATAAACAGGACCTCTTGGGACCATGACAGGTGTGGGCTAGAGGTGTGTAAAGTACCCCAGCACTGAGCTGTGAAGCAGCGGAACTGTGTTTTCTGAAATGATGGTAATGAAGTGGGTGTTTTGGGATGAAGTGGGGTGGTGATCATCCAACATCCTGACCTCACTAACGCTCTTGTCACTGAATGCAAAATTGTGATGCAGTGATGCTCTAAAATCTAGTAAAAAACCTTCCCTAGACAGCATAAACTCTTTTTAATAACCTTAATTTTTAGATGACAATGAATGAGCAGGTGCCCCAGTACTAGTGTATGTTGAAGTGGGATTTTTGTTTTTCATATTTAATATGTTTGCCTTTAAAATCAGCCCTCTTTGTCAAGGAAATGTGTTTATTACTAAACAATGGCCACAGTGTGCTCAATGTGTGTGGTTTAAATCATAGGCCAAAGGTAAATGCATGACACACTCTATAAATGCATGACCTACAAGCTAAGCAAGCCATTAACTCGCATAATACACACACAGCCTTTACTCCATGCTAATTGGCCTCAAATGACCACAGAAAGAATCTCTCTCTCCACTGACCTATACAGTAATCAAGGTTACCATGCCCATAGACCCTGTGAAACACACCACAATTATCCACTCTCTGTGCTTATGAAGCATGTCTAAAGCATTGAGACTCTGACCGCCATGGCCAACTGCAGCCTTCTCCCTGGCAACACTGACTGCCAGTTTGAGCTTTTGTCTCATAGTGTTTTTATGAGTAGTTTGTTTGCTATGTGCAATGACCCTTAGATATGGGTGGTAATAAGAAGCCTGACCTAACACTAGGAGTGCAGGCACCATTACTGCTGAAATCAGCTCTCGAGTCACAAACAAGTCAATGAGGCATTTCTGCAACATTAATGGGTTTGATTTTTTTTAACTAAGTGTTACTTTCCATGTGGTTGGCATTTTGCCTATATGACTGCGTGGGCTTGTTTAAGGCATTATAACTATAACAGTAGGGTTCGGTAATGTGATGGAATGCTACAATGGTTTATGGGAAACCCACCTTATTGTTTGGGTATAGTTATGAGCTTCTGGCTATTATTACCTAAAGGATTAATGGCTTGTTTAACTAGGCTTTTCAGTATCTCTATCTATTAAAAGAAACCTACACCTAACCCCAATCCTAACCATGGTTGATTCAAGGGTAAATCAGATTAAAACTACAGCACAATGATCCTAGCCATTTCCCACATTGACCAGACATTTAACTATCAACAAGCTTCTGGCAAAATCCTATTTCAATATTTGTTCACATGAGTTCAATTAAAGAATTAGAGTTCAATTAAATTACTTGGCACAGGCCAGACTATTAAGCACCATGCACATGTTTAACATACGTTGAGGTCAAGACTTTGGGAAGGAAATTTTACTTAATGATAGCCTGCTTTTTTCATGCCATGATGAGTTTAAACCTCTTAGCCTGATTCATGCAGGGTCAGAGATGAAGTCTGAATGAAAATATTGGGAAGAGAGGAAAGGAAGGAGGTAGTGCTTCTTACTGACCAGTGTACATACTGTTTGACAGTTCTTATGGATCGACATTGTTAATTTGATTGACTTAAAAGTTAATTCCCCTAAATTCTCATTTAATCACAACCAAGCTAAATCACAATTGCATTCTATCTTTGATATAAACACTAGATGTAAACAAATGGCTCTTCATGACAATGTGGTAAATCAGTCTTATAATTCAGCAGCACAATTCCCAAACCCTATATAAATAGGTGTTATCCTAACAAATTTAATGTACAACTGCCGTAAGCTTAAACCCAGTCAGCAATACTGATGAAATAGCATAATGAACAGGATTAATGTAAAAATGTGGTAGACGTGATGTGCATTTAAAGTCATCACTGAAACTAAAAGCAAAAGGCCTCGCACAGTAATCTTTTCACTTCTCATTTAGACCTGATGCCAAACTAATTCTAGTGCTGCAGATGTGAAGTCATTTGTAAGGATTACTCTGCCTTCAATTATGTATCTGACTTGCCAATAATCCAGTGGCCCATTATAATACGTTTAGGGAACTGAAGACATTTACAATGGTAATGTATGTTGATGACGGAATGCACAAGCAACACTGAAAAGAGTATCTCAAAAAACTGAGGATAACGACATCATTTATCCTGACTGCCAATATAATACCTTTTTGCCATATTTTTTGGTCTGATCCATTTTAATAATGGGATTTCTGCTTGAAATCCTCCTAGAGCATATTACAGTGCTGCTAATGCTTCAATCAGTATCACTTACTGGCCTTTTCCAACAAAGCAGTATGGGGATTGAGAGCAAGGTGGATACCATTATGGCTAAAAGTGAATCTATTCATTGATCTTTTTCCCTTTACTTTTTGTCTTAAATTAATGCAAACCATGATAGATAGAGGAGGTGAAATAGCTTTAAAGCTCTCCTGTCAGATATTGTGACATTATGATATGAACATTCTCCACCAGCTAATTGATAGCATTTTGCATTTTGACACATGGTAATCAATATTCGTGATATATTGCATCAGGGAAATAATTAAGCTGGTGTCTTATTGAATCTACTCAAGTCACAGATTGACAAAATCAATAAATATGTGTAACAACTTTACTCTAGTCTTAAATATCAGTAATGTTTAATGACATATTGAAAGACAAATGCCACAGTGCACCTATGCATGTCCTTAGAGTACATATGCAGAGAGCATGAACATTATACAGAAATGTGCTAAAAAGAAATACATACAAAAAAAGAGATCTTTGAAAAGACACCCTCTTAACTCTAGTCAGTATATCTAATGTTATTGATGAGATTGCTCGAACAATACTATAAGGCTATTCAACTTATTTCAGGACAATTTCTAGTGAAGGCATGCAAGTACCAAAACAATCAAGCAGGCTAATGAAATACAATGTGAAGAAATAGTATGAGCAACTGTGGCATTCTTAAAGCAACTGCACAATGATGATGATACAATTCAGTGACTAGATTTAAGATCACTTCCGAAATATAGAATAACACATCAACACTTGCAGTTCACTGCTAAACAAATGAATAAATAAATAAACAAACTAACAGTATGTTCTAACAGCATAGGGGAATGTTGAAATGCCCTTACAGTGTTCATATTAAGTTGTTTTGAAGTTGTTGGCATTTAGCTAGCTGTTACTAGCTGCACAACATTTTAACCATCTAATGTTAACCACCATTGTTAAGTTTTATCATGCCAATTACCCTGCTCTCTTACCATTACTTTTTTCTTAGGCATTATGTGAATAAAGAATGTGCCAGTTGTATGTGTGCATTATACATGAACCTTGTGCACTACCTGTGTGTTGGGTCTGTACATGATATGCTTATTAATGAACTTGAATTAAAAATCTATCTGTTATTTTATTACGATCATAAATCTATTTTGGTTTATCTATAACAAAAGCTATATCAGTGATATCTATTCTATAATCTATTCTGTCTTTATCAGGAATATCTCAGAGAGAGCAAGAGAGGCCCCTGGCTTGTGTGAGTTCATAAACCAACCATGAAAGATAAAATACTGCTGTTTCTGTGCACACACACATAGATAATGCTGTTTCCACTATGCTGTTGTGTTAATCGTGATAATGTAATAATTTCATACATTTAAATGAATCAATATTGTATATACATAATGGATGGGTGTAGCAACAGACAACGTGACATTGTTTTTACAGTGATAAATGACTTCATTTACATCTTTAGTGGTACAGTAGTGTGACATGATTGTTTTGCTGGTGCAATTTGTCTTTAAATAGTTCTAAAAGATAAATGCATTTCCATTTAGTCATTTAGCAGATAATTATACCCAGACTGACCTGTCATGTGGAAGCCAAACAGATACAAAACTACAAAGTGGAAGAATTATATTATAAATGGGAATTATATTATAACCTTAGCAGAAGGAATTGAGAGGCTGGAACATTTAGTGAGGCCTTGCTCTACAGGCATTCTTATATTTTAAGGAGTAACGTACTAAGAGCCCAGAAGTGGAAGACCTAAGTTTGGAGTAGAGTTATGAACCCAGCTGCAGAAGAAGTGAGAAGCTGAGCCCTTTGAAACCTGGGGCGTGAGAACCAGAGCTTTATATCTGAATCCTGCATCCACAGGAAGCCAGTGAAGTGATCTTAGCAGAGGAGTCAAGTGGGAGACCTTGGCTAGATTGCAGTCCATAGAAGAAATGGTGTATGAAGAAAGCTTTTTGAGGAGACAATGATAATAGTCAAGTCTCAAAATGACTAGAGTTTGAACATGAAGTTGAGCAGCCTCTGCAGTCATGCAGAACGGTCAAATTCTCCTAATGTTGTGAAGGAGAAATCTGCAGGATCTGGTTCTAGATGTTTTAAGATCTGAGATATTGTTGATTGCATAGGCCAGGGATCATCTGTTCCACTTGTGGAGAGCCAAAGTCCAGCACAGTGTGGTAATTTTCCTCTCAGACACACCTGGTTCAACTGAACAGTAGATTTATTGGTTCAGTGTGGGTTAGAGCAGCGAAATTCTCAAACTGTGCTGAACATTAGCCCTTCAGGACCAGAATTGATGAATACTGGTGTAGGATCACTCCATAGGATTTGCACAGCATGACTGATGGGGGAGATAAAGGAGTCAATAGTGGTAGACAGAGGTCTAGTGGATGCGAGTGCTGGTAGGTAGATGAGTTCTGCCTAGATTTAATTTCAAGTTGTGCCCTCCATGAAGAGATTGACAGCCTTATATGACAAATTCTCTTGATGGCACAACAATAACAAACTTACTTTGGGATAGATAAGGTGTCTCATTATGTACTTGTTTTGCTTTATGTTCTGACAAGCTGTGTTTATAGTTTCTAGTTGTAGTGAGCTCCTGGACTGTCTTTTGTGTAAAAAGGCTAGTTATAGGCGAGTTGTCTTTCCCTCAGACAAACTACCAGAACTAGCTATTCACAAATAGCATAAATAGGTATAGGTTTGTCCTTGTGGTAGATGACATTGCATGCATGAAGTTAAACCCACCTTAGCTTACATACTCTCTTTGGTTTTGTTTTGGCTGCTGTGTACTCCAGTACTGCAGTTGGTGCTATGACACTGTGGTAATTTCCATGAATGGTGAAATTGGACTGCACACTGTGATGCACTGGCACTGACCAGTCACATACTTTGTTGTGTGGTGTGTTCATGCGTGAGTTTGCTCAGCTGCTATGTGCACGCCATGGTGAACAAAGCTTCCGCACATCATCAACACTTGTTCATATATAATTTTGTTCGATTCATAGAAGCCAGGCAAACATTGTCTTTGTGACATGTGTACTGAGGCTATTAGTCTAGTGTTGAGGCAGCATTATGTATAATTTTTACCCTAAAATAACAGCTTCAAAATCATGTTGATGACTTGTAATAGGTAGAGTAGTGTCTCTCTGTCCTTGCTACTCCTGACGCAAAAATAGGGTAACACTACATAACCTGAGTCATATTTGTTTACATTTACGGCATTTAGCAGACGCTCTTATCCAGAGCGACTTACAAAGTGCTTTGCTATTTACCCAAGAAAAACCTCAGATAGTTAGAATAGATTAATAGTTCAAAGATACCTTTAAGCTTTAGACATTACTAAACACAAGACAATAAGGTGACCATAGTACTGTATTCGTCCAAGTATTCTTTAAAGTTTAAAACACAAATTCCGGTGCCATAATTATGATAACTAAAGTAGTGAGAGTGTAAGAAAGTAGTGTAAGGAAGAAGTTAATGAGGTGAGGTGGTGAGCATCCAACAGTAGGGGTATGAATCTCTAGTCACCTCACGATTTAAATTAGGTTACAATTCAGTGGGTTGTGATGCGAATTTACTGAATTTACTTACTATCTTTTATTAATAAAACAAATGAAAGTGATGTAGCAAGTCAACTGGAAGGTTTTTCAGTAGGACTGCCATGGAAAAACACTTTGACACAATGGGTAACCTGAGCCCTCGCTGATGGGCCAGGTTTTTACTCAGTTCAGCAGCAGAAGCCATGTTGGATCAGTAACAAAGACTAAAGCCTTCTTAGTGATCTGCCTCTGCTACATTTAACAGCTCAGACATATCTGCACCCATGTGGCTCTCATTGCTGCTCTTGTTTCTTGGTGTGTTTGAGATGCTAGCTGTCACTCATAGGTGATAAAATGGAGTCATAAGATTCTGTGGTAGTTGATGTACATGCTTCACATTACAGCCATCCTACCCATCTGGTCTCACTGTAAAGTGTGAGGACCGCAGTGTCAGTACAATATCTTCAAGTTGGGATTCTGTATTTTGGCTCTAAAGTGTGCAACATAGTGCGAAAGCTTTGTATTACCTATCCTGATTTCAGCCTCTTGACTGTGGCCACAACGACTCCAGGGAGCTTTCTCCATCATTAGCTCCATGGCCAGAACTTTCCACCCCTTCTGGTATAATACTTACGATTTTGGAACATTTCCACCGACAAGGATATGTTAAACTGAAATGGCAGTGAAATACTGAGCATTTATTGCAGACAGCTTGAGCATAAAACAAAGAAAATGGAATGGCCAACATAAAAAGGAAGAAAAAGAAGTGAGAGGGCGAAAGAGAGCATTACACATGCTGCACTCACTACAACTCACTACAATTACCATAATGCTGTGTTCCAAAACCTTAACCCTTACATTCCTGACACCTTGTTCTTAATCACTGAATGTGGGAGCAAATTCTTTGCAATAAAAGTTTGTATTGCCCTTTCTGAGTTCAGGCTGCACTTTCTGAAAAACAGACTGCTAACCAGTGGACCATAGAGCAAAGCTTCCACCCAACTTTAAAAGAGGGAAGCAAATTCCAAACTCTGTCGCAGCTTTTATTGCTGCATCCATATAGAAGCCTCCATATGCTTGCTCATATGTTTTGTGCCTCTGTTATGTGCATGCCACAGACTGTCCGGGTGTGTTGCACTTCCACACTTTCAGAGAGTTGATTTTTGACATTTGTGAATTGATTCACATCTACGTCCGCATCAAGGTCTATGAATCTTTTCTTTGAATCCTCACAGCAATGCTCCAAAATCTAGCAAAAAGCTTCTAGTAGAGACTCTCTACTAGACAGTAGAGATAGTTACTCTGACAAAAAGCAGGATAAGCTCTTTTTTTAATACCCTTGATTTTGGAATAACAGATAACGAGCAGGTTTTCCAATATGTGAATATTTCCAAATCTCTAGTGTTCTACCCCAATCCCATCTGCTAACTGTAGCCTACCCAGAAGAGCCTTAAGACTCTTAGTTTACAAATATATGAATTATGCTTATATCTTTCAAGCCACAAGTGCTCATCATATTGTGTACCATGAATGCGGCTTATAGTATTATGATGGCATGGTTTTGTCAGATGACTACCCTTGACTGAATGTGACAGAGACCATACAGACATACTGACAAGGTACTCAAGGCAACATATTCAACTGAATGGGATAATCATAGCCTTTAGTATGTGGTTTCTCCAAGCCTTCCCGCAAGTGTGTTCACACTGTTGGAATATAGTATTAGAATATAATTTCAGAAGAAGTGTAAATGAAAGGTTTCACATGTACGCACACACCACAAACAGTATCTAGGCTCCATTCAACAAAACATACTCCCTGTTTTTTTGGTTTTGTTCCCTCCATCTCGTGCTTTCTCCTGGAAAAGATTCAGCACTGCTTGAGTAGCCTGTGTGGGCTGATGGACACCAATAAAAAGACTGCAGCAACGCAGAGCTGCTGAATCTGCCGCTCTATGACAGAAAGCTAATGATAATCTGACACTTATTATTCGCGTATCTTATTATGCCCCGCCGCGTCCTCAGCCAGCAGAGCTGCCTGCTAATTGTTGCTATTGTGAGCAGGGGGGGAAGTATTTGATGGGCACGCTCCAACACCTGTCGGCTTCCCTGCAATGCACCCAAGCAAACAAGCCTTCTCCAAAGGGAAGTTTGATCTGATTCAAATTATACAACGATTTCCTAACCAGTTGAGCTGTAAATGTGAGTGCTTATTATCTTGGAGCTTGAATGGGAAATTGTGTGTGTGTATGTGTGTTTGCCTGTCTGTTTGTAAAACAAACACAGACGCACAAGCAAACACATAATTCAGCCTAGCTCTCAATGTTTGAGTCTAGATTAAGCCTCAGTGCTCCCATTTTCTCTCTCTCTTCCTACTTTCCTTTTCAGGTTGCAAGTTTTGTTTCATCAGCTCCCATGCACTGCTGAATTTGCATGATAATAACTTGATTATTTTCTTATTTCTTCGACTTTACGCCTGTTGGATATTCTCTGACTACCCTCTGTTGTGTCAACGTCTGTGCGCAAACTGCGAAAGAAGTTTTTACCGACAAGAATGTGCCGAGCATTTGGGCGGCCTGCCTGTTCCTAATGCATTCCTTTCATTCCTAGGATATTTTTCTTCAGTCCTTTGTTAAGAAAAGCCTCTGTGCATGTGCCTGCGCCTGCCGATGTGCTTTTCCCCCTTCGTGCTCTACAGGACCCAGAGGATAAAGCAGCACATTAGAAAGAGCACTCTAGTGCTACTACCCCATTAATGAATCCCTTTATGTCATTGATTACTATTGTTAGCCTAATGGAATTTTTAATTAGTATCACTCAACTTTCTCCACCAGCAGTTAATGAGCAAATGTGCTGTTTCTTCTCTTTGCAACATCTCTTTTCTTTAAACTCCCTTTTTAATTGTTCAGATACAAAGTGCAGATAATTAGGGGATAACTCCTTCTATATACATCTGACTGCCCACCCAGACTGAATATCTTAAGTACAAGCTGATATTATCAGCATGGTTCTAGTGGTAGGAGCGTAATATATATTTAATGCATGCATACTGGGACATGTGATTAAAATGTGTCACACAATGATTAAAAGAAACTGTCCAATCGAAAGCTAAACTAAAAAAGCTAAGCTGAAGTTGACTAGCTACAGCTATCCCACTTTTTCTTCCTCCAGCTGTGAGGGAGTTTTTCCCTGCCCCTACCAACTTTGGCTTCGAAAGCTAAGCTGAAGTTGACTAGCTACAGCTATCCCACTTTTTCTTCCTCCAGCTGTGAGGGAGTTTTTCCCTGCCCCTACCAACTTTGGCTTCCTCACCAGGGTTTTTTATGTTTATATTTTGTTGATTTGCTGACCTCTTGTCCTGTTACTGGATTCCTGGAAAGCTTCTTTGTGACAACATACATTGTAAAAAAAAACTATTTGGCACAAGTGGTCCAGTAGTCCAATGCTATCCACTCTATTCAGAGTATTGATAGTTCAAATCCCTGTCATGCTGCTAGCCATCGGCAGCCAGAGCCCAGAGAGAGCACAGTTAGCCAGTTGATCTCTCCAGGTTGAGTATATGTCACTTTCTCCCCATATCACTTCAGTGCACTGCTGGGTGGCTCTGGTGCCTATTGGCTGATGGTTGGTTGACCAGTGACATTATATCGGCAACAGTGCAGCGCTAGCTACTTGGCAGTGTGATTTTACTTTGGTGAAAGTCATCTAATAAAGACATCTGGGATCAAGGAGGGTTTATGAGTTAGCTATGTGTGGTTTTTGCTTGGTGAGTGTGTTGGAAGGTGGAGGTAAAAAATGTAAAAAAAAATCCTCTGCTTTGCATGATTATACAGCCAACCATCAAAATACAGGTAAACCAAGACATGTATTTCAATTCATAGATAATCTGATGAATTGTTAATATGACCAAGATGAAAATGTTGATTTCTGGCTGACAATATATAGATACTACCTGACCACCGACCCTATTTACACCTAGTATCTGCATTGTATCCTGATAAGATTTTAGCCACATGCATTTACATTCAGTAGTCAAATGTGTCTCTGATTAGTCCGAATGAAATCTGATCCTTGTGTAGGACGAATATATGCAAATTTGCTCACTGTGCTGCAATTATTACTGGTATTTTGGTTGTACTGGGAGGGGTTTTGGTTGTCGAATGATTTTTGGAGAGACAGATGTGTTTACACCGCTATACCATGTGGCTCAGATGCGTCTCAGACCACCTCCTGAAGTGGTTTAAGTGATCAGATTTGTATCTGGTTTAAGTCAGTCTTGGGTTTGTTTACCCTTGCAGTTTTTTGTGGCTCTGTCTTATCCAGATATAATCCTGATCCTCAAGAGGCATGAAGTGACCCGGTGTAAACGGAGTCATTGTAACCTTGTGATTTAATCTGTACAATAAAATACTGAAATACTTCTTTTTTCTACTAAGAGCTGAGCAGTACTTTACCATTTTTTAATTTTTTACCATTCAGAAATTTCACAAGCTGCTGGATGTTGTAAATGAGTGACACAAATCTGGTGAACATTCAGCCTTTGAGCACAAAGAGTCTGAGTTTAGAGAGAGAAAAAAATAACAGATTTAGCCAACTAGAAAGAGTGCAGACAGAATCAGGTCAGGATAACACACCATCCAGCTAACAGAGCAATTTTTTAAGGATCACAGAATGAATTAATGCTATTCAATGAAACCATACTATGCTCATTGTACTTCTGATTGCAATCTTCAGTTCATACGTCACAGCGATGTCAAAACGGAATTAGTCCAGACACTCCAAAATGAATAATTTATCTTCTTTAACATGTTTCTTTTGATCCTTTAAAAATGTCTCTGAGAGGCTTCTTTGGAACCACAGAACAAAAATTTGAGTAGATAATAGAATAATATTTCTTTCTTTCTTCTTTCTTGAAATGTGTGTGTTTGTGTGTGTGTGTGTGTGTGTGTGTGTGTGTGTGTGTGTGTGTGTGTGTGTAAAATGATAATTTTAATGTTAAAAAACTGGTTATTTCATTTTTTCATTTTTTAAACTACACAGCAAAGCAACGATCTGTTTAAGAGCTTACTCTAATCAAAGTCAAATTCCATTACAATATCCAGAAAAACACCTGCCTAAATATCACCTGAGCTCATGTGCCTGTTTAGACAGTGTTCAATTATTCATAAATTAACTGAAAAGAAAATCACATCTTTGTTATCATAATTATCATTTCACCATATCCTCTGTAACTGCTTCTAATTGTCTTTTATTGTCTGAAATTCCTCTGCTGTCTCAGCTGCACACAGATCTGGATAAAGGAGACAGTGCTGTGAAATACACTCTGTCAGGGGAAGGGGCCGGTACCATCTTCACTATCGACCAGACCACCGGAGACATCCATGCCTTACGCAGCCTAGACAGGGAGGAGAAGCCTTATTACACACTCCGAGCCCAGGCTGTGGACATTGACACCAACCGGCCCCTGGAGCCCGAGTCTGAGTTCGTCATCAAGGTGCAGGACATCAACGACAACGAGCCAAAGTTTCTGGAGGGCCCTTACACGGCTAGTGTCCCTGAGATGTCACCTGTGGGTAAGGGCATGTCATAAGATGATTTGCACTCCTCTGAAGCTGTGTGTGTAAATAATATGGCCTCCAGATACAGAGCAGTGTTATATGGGTATGCACTGCTCACAGAGAAAAGTTAACACACACACACTGTCCCAAAAGCATAACAACTGTACATGTCATGCAAATCACTGGTTCTCTTCAAAGGGTTTTGGTTGGAAGATCCAAAAAAGACATATGCAATGGTAAAATGTAGCAATTGGAAGACTAATAGGCTATATTTATATTGCCAAAAGACTGGTTATGTTTATAGTTGGCAAGTAACAGAATACATGTAATAAAAGTCCATAACCAAGAAAAAATAAATAAATAAAGGAGCAGTGAAGTAAGGCAGGTGTAATTGGAAAGTTCACAAAAAAAAACACAACAATGTATTTAAAGGAAATACCATAAACACAAAGTCACTGTAACCTTGTTGTATTTTTACAATTACAAATATATTTGATCATATCCTCAGACAGGGATCAGGCAAGGAGGGTGCTATAGAAAAGTGTAAGACCTCTACTGTTGAATTGAAATGATCCTTAAGCCTTTGGAGCACTAAAAGGTAAAAGCCAATGCTTGTCATTGTAGTGACACCTCTCAAGGTTTTCAGATGTTTTGTAAAAGTTTCCAACTTTGCTTTTCCTTCAAACTATCCATTGACTGAATGACGTTACTGTCCGAGGTAAGCATATAACAGTGCCTGTTTAACACTGCTGTCTCTTTGCAATGCCTGGATGGAACACTGTCCAAGGTCCTGAAGCGACGGATCAAGCCAAGCCTGCAACAATGGGGCAGAAGCTGAAGGCTTAATTTTACGAGAAGTTCATATTTAGTCTTGTTTTGCAACAAAAAAATATTTTTGTCAGTTTTGCCATGTTTGTTATTTCTTGACATTAAAAAAGGGGCATTTGAGAGGTTTGCCCAAACACTAATACAGGCTTACACAGAACATTTGGATAAGTCCAAAGAGAGAGACAGTTAACAAGGGTTAACAGTTTTCGTTTCCACTCATGAGAATCAGCTTTAGCTCTGGCCTTGAAGTCTTGTTAAATCTGTTCATCCAGGTGCTACATACACTTCCTCCTAAGCTGCCCTCTAAGCTCTAAACGGCTCTACAGTAGATTCCAAGCAAAGATTCCACAGCTGGTTTAAGGAGCTCAAAACAATGAGCCACTTTTGCACTTTAATAAAATAAAAAATTATATTTAAAATTAAAAGTTCATGTTTCCTGTGGCCGAACACATAGCCATCGAGATGAAAACATGGTTATGCAGTACGAGCAGCATTTCATTTGTGATGAGCACTACTTTTGAACATAACGGTTCTAAAAAAGGGTTCTTTAGAAGTTTTTAAAGAATGATTCTTTAATGTGGGTGTGTGAGGAACCATTTTCCCTTGTACCAGATCAGACCATTTTGGAGCCTTATTTTTAGGAGTATGAGCAACAGCTTCCTGTTGCCCTGGCATGTCCTTTGAAAGGATCAGCATAAAAACTGAGCACTTGGCCTATTGATTTCCACGCAGTCTAATTCAATAGCCGTAACTACAAGCAATTCAAAAGAACACTGTGGCCCTGCTCACAAGGGCCACATTGCATAGTTTGTTAAAGAGGTAATGACATCTGATTTGGACGTGTCGCCTTTAATAAGACGCTTAATGTGACACTAGGCTATTCACGAGTCCCTGGAGTGATTTCAGGGCAATGTATGGCTCCATTATCCTAATCTTTTGATTCAAATGGGCTATATATTTTTTGCAAATGTGGTGTGATGACATGCTGGACCCGTGGATTCTTTTGAAAGGATTTATCAAGACAGGATGGAGGCATTCATGCATTCTGTTATTGCAGGCAACCAGTTCATAAATGTGTTGATCATTTACTTTCAGTTTATGAACAATTCTACATTAAATGGGTGCTATGATTACTTATTATCATAACAGCCCTGGAAATCTGTGTTGGAATAAATTATTTAAGTGATTGGAAAAGGACCTTCCCGCAGCTATCCTTTTATGCCGTAAGGAATATATAAGGTAGTAAAGCAACAGTGGTTGTCTCTTTGTTCATCCTCTCTCTCTTTTCTTATTCTGCTCCCTGATTTAGTGTTTGCACTATTCTAGTAGCTACATTGTTGAGCGGACTTTAATGGACTGTAATTAAGTTTAGGACCATTCTTCTTGGCTGCCCTTGGATTACAGTGACTGGCACCATGGAGCATTATCACTCTTAAACGCAGGCTCTGATGTCACTGGCAGATAGCCATCTTCACTCTAGCTTTAATTAAAGCCACCAGGTAGCCTGCCAAACAATCAAAGAGAAAAAGGTAAGAAAGAAAGAAAGAAAGAAAGAAAGAGAAGACAGGAATCCCACAATGCACTTCAGAATCTGGTAGTAGCTGCAAGTAGAAAAATAAAAGATAGAATTGATGTGAAATTGTAATTGGATCTGATAAAAAATGGTATTATGTAACAGAACTCTGAGGGAAAATAATTAACGTGGGACATATGTATCTTTGCTGCTTCTAATTTGCCTTTCATCTGTTAAGAGTGCAGGAAACCCATTTGTCAAGCCATACTGTTCATTTTTGTCTTTCTTGTGATCAAAGCAGGTTCCTCATAGCGCCAAATGCTAAAAATATTCAAATAAATAAAAGGAGAACACTCACTTTTACATCGCCAATGGCAACAACAGGAATGAGAGACAATCTGAGGAGGGGGGAAAAAAGCAACAACTCAAGCACATCCCTGTGTTGCTGTTTGAACATAATACCCAGTGTGCCCTGCGCTGCTCTGAACCACTTTTCATGCTTTCCCCCCTGAGGATGACAGATCAAGGTAATTCACTCGGAGATTGCCTTTCTCTTGATCTGAATGGCAACAAAAATGAAATGAAACCCCCTTCAACAGTCAGAGGAATGAAAGCCACTCCCTATCGCCAATAGCTTGGTGTGAACGGGACAGTTTAAATGCACTTCATTCGCGCAGTCTTCCTGGCTGATTCTGCGTGCTACACTTTTATAGCTGTTCTTATGGCCAGAGCTCAGCGCCACAAAAATGCAGCAGTGTAATCAAAATCAGCTGCTGTGTCAGTAGACAAGAGAAGGATTCTCTCTGCTCTTCATTAGGGCTCTTGATTCCTCAGGTCTCAATGAAGTATAGGGCATAATGAGGGGAAGGTGGCTCTTTGAATGAATAATTATAGATTATTTCTCAATGTGGGTGATGAAAGAGTTCAATAGCGTATTGACAGATGCGAATGTATGTTGAAGGGGCATGGAAGTCAAAGCTAATTATTTCAGTTGGTTGAAAGAAAGTGAAAGGCCATCCTTCGGGAAATAGATCTGTTGGAAATCTCAACAAACACAGCTTGTGTTTTTTATGTTTCAAAGACCATCAAGTGCTCTTTTTTTTGGTTAAATAGATATATATTTTAGAAGTTTACACACGTGGCCCGAACATGCGTCCTAGTGGGTCTAGCTTTTAATCTGCATATATCCATATAATCCATGTATATCCAGACAAGACATGCAGATGAGAATTTGATGCTGGCTGGCATTGGTGTCTGCCAGCTGATGTATTACAGCTGGGTATCTGCTTTCCTCTGAGCACATTGGTTGCCCGGTGAGTTCGAAAAGAGGTGGTGGCTGGTCGTGCATGTGTCGCAGGAGGCATGCGTCAAAGATCAAAGAAAAAAAGACAGTTTGCTTCAGGTTTTGCAAATCGTAAACATTTCCATCATATACCCATATACATAGTATGTGTATGTGTGTATGATAGTATTTTCAGAAGTAATACTATACCAAGAGCATTGCCTTCATCCAGCATCCCTACAGTGCTGCAATACTACCAAACATGGCTAAGCTTTGTTTGTTGGATTAAAGCCTTGATCTTGCTCAAACAGTGATTTAATACCATTGTTAACCATCTGCTAGAAGCAGAGGGCTATCCTAATAAAGACATTACAGACAAAAAGCAGATTAACTTAATGTGTCCCAAAATTACACGACAGTTATTTAAAAAAGGACAAAATGTCTTCAAATGCCCCTTAGATAAAACAATTACATTTGCATTGGTTTTAAAACCAGATGAATGAAAAATGACTACTACTTCTGCTCACCTAGGAGTGCTTAAGAACAAATGACTATTAAAGTTTCCTAAATTCTATCTACATTTTGCCACAGGGCTGTGGATTACAGCAATAGCATTACAGCTCAAGCTAATTATCGAGGAGGGAGTAAGGCCGCTGTTTTTCCAAGGAAGAATAAAGATTGTGTGGGTTTGTGTGTTCATGAGGCTGGAGGGCCATCTTACCTGCAGTGCGTTTTTGTTTGCATAATATGTTACCCAGGCTGTTGCATATTTAGCATATCCTTCTTGTAAAAGACACCACAAATTGTCTCTATTACTACTGTAATTGATGCATAGTCACACTGCAAAGCTTGGCACTGAGGAGATTTTTAATACTGACCAACAGCGGGTCATTTATGCCTTCTGTTCTCTTAATGATTCTTTTAAAAGTCAAATTATAATTGTAATCATTGCAGGATAAGATCAAACCAGTAGCAAAACTCGAAAGATTATATCTCATTACCCTAAATCCTTTCTCTAATTTGTCATCACTACTCTTTATAGAACCCCATACTATAGTGTATTTTTTGATACTTTTTATATTTTTGTTATTTTAATTACAGAGATGTGGCCAAATGACTTTAGCGACTCTATAATCACTGTAAAGGCATCGCTAGAGACTCAGAGACTCAGAGACTCAGTTTCTAGGGTTTGTTGCAGCATGAGGCGAGCCATTTATAACCAGTACTTTATCTGTGACAATATCATCAATACCAGTAACCAGTGTCCATCAGGAAGGTTTTTCAACAGGAAGTATTATATTCATGATCTTGACCAAAGTTGGTTGCATTGTTTTTCCCCATTTATTTCATTTAAGGTATGTCCATCATATTAGTCATGTTTTAGTAACATGTGGTTTTCAATAAAATTGTAAGTTATTCCCTTGGGTTTCTTCTGTTCAGCAGCTTCATTATTTTAACTGTTTTAACTGTTTCTCTGAGAAACATAACAGAAAAATGTGCTAATTTATTAGAGGATAATAATAAATACCAGTGAAGCAGTTGCTAATGCCATTGTAATCTGCTGCACAACAGTATGGTATGTTTCTTTAAATAAATTGCCATATGTATACTAATAATTTTCATCTACATGTGTTTACAAGTGCATGTTGGGTGTTAACTTATTCATCTGAGGTGGCATTGTTTGCGCGGTTAGTGTGAGAAGTTAATAAAACATGGAGACTGTTGAGCTTTTATGTTTTATGTATATATATAACTTTTTATGCAAAAAATGTGTTTATTGTAAATGTCTGTTAGAATTACTGTACAAATTGGTATCCATACTGAATTTTTTTTTGGCAGCATCTAGCTTCGGGTATCTTTTGGATCCTAGCCTATACAAACTAGCTAAGGATATTTTTAAGTAAACAGTGAAGCAGTAAAGCAGTGAAGCGCTCTGGATAAGAGCGTCTGTGAAATGCCTCAAATGTAAGTGTAAAGGTAAATTGTTTATTATTATTCGATATCTTACTGCTAATGAACTGTTCGGTCATGTTGGAAATATTGTTCACTTCACAACTCAAAAATGAGTTGGGTGGGTCAAGGGTGAGTTGGGTGGGTCAAGGGTGTCAATGTGGTGCCTCCTGGTGTGAAATTCATTTATTTTGTTTTCACAATAAACTGACAGCACTGAATGCTGCATACATCCTAGTTTGTCCCCCTCAGGTTAGATGTAACGTTATAAACAGTGTATTTTAGGGAGTTGAAGCCACAATATAAAAGAAAATATGTTTATTTGCCTGCATAATCACAGAGAAACTGCTCTTATCTCATTTGACTTGTGTGATCGTAGTGTAGTGAAATATCTTAGTGGCAAACAAATTTCGGCAAGTTATCCGATTTCCTTAAAAATGAGTAGCCACCCTAATGTTGTTTTTTTCCATGGCATATGTTACTCCTACTATTAGGTACAACTTGGTGCAACCGAATAAATGTTAGTAGCTTGTGAATGTAGTGGCAGTTTACATTCAAACTAGGCTTACGTTCAGTTGGTGCAACTTGCTACAGTACATTTAGGGTAATGGCCAACTGATACATGGGTCACCAGTTCACACATTATATCTTTCTTCAGGCACATATGTGACCAAAGTAACAGCGACGGATGCAGATGACCCTACTTATGGTAACAGCGCAAGAGTGGTGTACAGCATCCTGCATGGCCAGCCATACTTCTCTGTGGACCCCAAGACAGGTAAAGTCTGTTACATTTCACTACATCTTGCTAAATTGAACCAGAATTGAAACAGAGCTATTGGTCTTGCAAGTTCTAAAATGTATATTAACCTTGTTACAAAAGTATAATGCCCCAAAATAAAAGCTGGACAATTTATTTCTGTCAAACTGAAGTCAATGCACAGGTTTCAATTTAATTACAAAGTATTGACCCCATTAAACAAATGGACAATGACTGCTTGATTTGATTACATTGTGGCCAGTCAGGGCAATAGATTTGCATCACAGGGCAATTCTAAACTCTAACTCATTTTGAATAGTGGGAAAGCAATGGACATCCTGTCACCCCAATAGCCCCAAATAGATCAATGTTCACACAAGCAGGTGCTACATTTCACGCAGTGCTGTATCCAAGAGCAACACAGCGCCAGCTTGCTTATTTGGTAATGGGTTTTATTCTCCTTTTTATGCTGATGTAACACTTCTGTCATCAGATAAAAGAGCAAACGCGTGCTGTTTCATAAGGTGAATCTAATGGGAAGTGTTGACAGAATGTGTGAGAGTCTTTAAATGATTCAACCTGGATTCAATACAGTGCAATAAACTGCTATCTGCAAGAGAGAATGGCTTCAAACAAACCACTTCAGACATGATTTAGATAAAGAACTGCGAGCATATCTACACTCGTCACTGATCAAACACCCATCTCTTCCCTCCTGGTAAGGATACAGCAAAATACTACTATCAGCAGGAGTACACAGAGTACTGACAGAGCACTGATTCAATTTCTTCTGACCAATTTTTGGGTGCAGCCTAAAGACATTCTCACCAGAGCAAGGCAAGTGTTGATCTGGGGACGAGAAAATTCAGGGTTTATTACAGCATGCTATTTTCAAAATTGTTAACCCCTGCACAAAGAACAGATAAAGAAAAGAGAATACGAGAGAGAGAGAGATGCAGAACTGGAGAAGCAAGGAGGAAGAGGAGAACGAAGAGTGAGAGATAAACTGAGAGATCGGAAAGGAAGAGTGGAAGAAAGAAAACACAACCCTCAATCACTGTGCACTTCACAGAACCGTATGTTTCAGGGCTCTTCTAAAACTGATGAGAAGCGAGTCAAAAACAGAAGCCTTTGATGGTGCTCCCAGGCACACAGACCCAGGAGATCAAACGTGACATCCTTTTTCCATATTACCTGCTGCCAGTGTTGCATGAAACACCTCCGTGACCCTTTTAACCACCCACCACCATATCTAATCTGACCTATGAGGTGCTTGCTTGATCTGTAAAAGCTTCATACAGCATTGGGGAAAGCATTAGATGAGCTTTTTGTATTGAAAAAAGCTATCTGACGAGTGGCAAAACTATAGTCAGCATTCAGCTTGTTCAGACCGCAGAGAGTGAACTCCTTGTGGAACGACCTCCATATTACAGACAAAGAAAAGCTCAAGAACTCTGCTCTTGTTTTATAGCATTTACCAAGTGCCATTGGAAATTGAGATTAAATGCAGTGTTTGAAAGCTCTCTGTTTGCTAATTTGCTGTTTGTATTTTGGACACATTTCAGACTTCTGTCTTATTCTTCACCCTATCTAATGTGTCATCAGTGATGCACTGAGAGACTTTGGCAGTGTGCCCCCTTACTCATTAAAATCTGCTCTCACAGTAATTGAAACACATGCATGCTCATGTTGGGCAAAGTAATACGTAGAAGCATTTGTGAAATTGGAGCCTACCATGTTTTTATTACTAGAGATTCAGAGAAGAGAATTCAGATCAGATCAGATCAGAGTAACAGTTAAAGGAGGCTGGTGGTATTTTGTGTCACTAAACCAACACATTTTTGGCTTTAGTAGCTCATGTTTTTTACATGTCAGTATAAGAGTAACACTAACATTTAGAAATCATGTAATTAAAGAATTGTAAATTAAAGGGCAGAAACAGCCATATCATCTCTCTGTCTTTCTCTCTGTTGCAAAGGTATTATCAGAACCGCTCTACCTAACATGGATCGGGAGGTGAAGGAGCTCTATCAAGTTCTCATCCAGGCCAAAGACATGGGGGGCCAGTTGGGCGGTCTGGCTGGGACCACCACCATCAACATTACCCTGAGCGATGTCAATGACAACCCACCCAGGTTCTCTAAAAGTAAGTCTGTTTTCACACCTAGTTTGTTTGCCAAAGTCTGAACCAGGTGACATTGTCTCTGTTATTTGGTTCTGCTACAGCTACAGCGCACCAAATAATATATGGAGTTGTTTGTTTATTGGTTGTAATTTGGCAGGGCTACAAGTGCTCAAATGTGCTTTCACATCTGCCACCATTAGAACCAAAACAACCTAATTTTTATTGTAACTTTCAGTAGCCTGCCATAGCAAACCATTTAGACATATCCCTCACATATATACTTAATATAAATGCAGTTCCCCACCTATCATGTTGCTTTTAAATAGAGACACTTAACTTCTCTACACTTCATTACTTCATTAGTCTGGATATAACCAGTAAGGTTGCTTATGGATGGTCCCAACTATAAAAAAAATACAATCTGTGAACTATGCAGTAAAAACATACATTGCTTTATTGCATTGCTACAGTATTTTTCATGTTTATTTAATTTAATTAAAAAAAAGAGAGCTATGCCCCTTCATGCCACACCTTAGGGTAAAAACAGTTGCTGGAAGTTAATACAAATTCCAAATACAAGTTCTTTGACAATTTAATTGCATTTAATAAGCAGTCTCTGCTGATTTATAGCTACTAGGAGTGCAAAACCTATGGCCAACAATCAGCATCATTATATTAAAAAAAATTATGAAATTGGGACTGATGGGTGTCCTTTCAGTATGTCTCCATCAAAGTGGACAAATGAGCCTGCCCAGTACATTGTACTAAACATTTATTGATTATTTTAATCAATGACTATTCAATTCATTATATTTGATATATAAAATCATTACAGAAAAAAAAAAAAATTGTAGGGAATAGGCATGTAAAACTGTTTTGGTAATGGGGTTTAACAAATCAGGGGAAAATCTAGCCGGCTGCAGTCAATGTTGGCAAGCTAGCTGTTAGGTAGCACTAGCCAACTGAAACCTTTTGTTAGAGGCTAAAATTAAACCGGGATTTACTTGTCTTTTCACTATGTTCCAGGTTCTGCTCTTTCAGTGCATCATCAACATCCAGTACTCTGACGTTTAAAATTATAACTGCTGGCTTTACAATCATTAACTGAACTGTGAAGTGTTTGCCACAGATGAACAAATACTGCCTGGCCGGGTCCCACAGTTCACCATTTTCATCCTCTCTGCAGATGGCTTCAAGCCACAGATCTCTACCTTTGTTCTCCTATGCTCTTTGGAAAAGTAAAGAAAACTGTAAACTATTGGGGTTGTTGGACGAGCAAAATGCCACACAGCAGCTTTTAGGAATGGTGACACTATTATTTTGTGTCACCATGTGGTCATTTGGAGGACAGGGAAGTGATGTGTGGTTGCTCTCATCTATGTGCAAGAACCATATGAGCATCTGTGCAGAGTCAAATGATAACATACACAGATTATGCAGACAGTGCTACAAGACAAAAGCATGTCCCCAAATTTTGGAGAATCATAGTTAAGTTATTTGGCTTAACGGGTGTGTAGCATTCACACCTGTTAAAACTAGCTGAATTATAGAAAGTCTACCAAACAAGGTAGATGTGAAAATGTCTGAAACTCTATATCTTTGTATTCAGTGGTGCATCACACTGACAAAGTGGAGAAGATGTGTTCAGTACAGTACCGAGTAATAAGAAGGGCTCGATTTGTGGATAGCATGCAAGGGGATGCCCTCCCTGCTGTGTAAAAATGACAATCACTTCTTTCGTATTTTTTTTACTTAAGGTAAAGCACTTTCAGTGATCTCTGGGTATGTGATGTGCTGTACAAATAAACTCACATTGCCTTGCTCTGTAAAACAACCATATCCTTTTGCCGCCTTGTTTGCAGTATTTTCATTATATCACTTAAGATGTCTAATGTGGCTTAGGCAAAGTAGAACTGCAAACAGGATTAACCTATGCTGGCTTCATCTTAATATGTGGGTGTTCAGTTGTTTACAGTGAAGCACTGATGTAGCATACAGACAGAAGTGAAGCATTTCATGACTAATCAAACAGTAACAATGTCTGTTTTTGTACAGTACTCTGTACAGTACTGTATTTTTTTACAGTACCTGTTTTTTTTTTTTTGAGCGACATTTAGGCTGTGTTCACACAGCAGGTATCTGTGTGGCAGTGTGAACAGACACACACTGAATCTGACATTTCCAATTCCGATTTTGGGCCACTTTCATATGTAGCTTTGAAATTCGTTCAAAATAAATTAGAAGGCACATATCGCATCCGCTCCATGTTTGAAGAGATTTCTAAAGAAATGGCAGAATGCAGTCACAGGAGGATGTGACTGCAGTGTCAAAGGGAAAAATGTCAGATATATAGATTACAAAGATAGAGTAAAATAAACATTGGATTTGGTTAGAAAATTGGAATTGGGCCACTTTACCTACTATGTGAACATAGCCTTATACATCCAATGTGGTTCAGGTTGGGTGACTGATATGTCAAGTCTGTCAAAATAACTTTAGCTACTGTAGTAGTAGGAGCAGCAGGACAGTCATTATTCAACCACAGTCAAATTGTCAGTAAAGGCTAATGAACCAGGTATACATACTCGTTCTACCATGTTTCACACATAAGGTGGCATGTGGTTTGGATCAGAAGCATTTTTTTTTTCCTGCCAACGAGATGTTTTTGACAAACTTGACATTTTGACTTTATCTCCAAAAGATTTCAGACGTTTCAGCCTCATGCCCTGCTTTAATGATACTTTCTTTGATGTTCATGTTGAGTGATAACAGCAGGAGACTCCAGATGCAACTGCCACATCTAGAATCAACTGTTATGTGCATGAACTAAAGATGCAAAAATATACACCTTGCTAAAAAACAAATGAGCAGTCAATTGTCTAGTTACTTACAGTGATCTAAAGCATGAGACAGGATATGCATATCAAAGGACTGAGGACTGTGAAAATCCCCAAGTTAAAGCTTTGCTTCACTCACATCAGTCATTCAAATATTATAAAAGTGTGTTGGTGTACAATATTTAATGCCAAAGAGCAAATGTGTACAGATAGCACAGTACATTTTATACAAAAGTCAGAACAGGGTTTACCTTACTTATAAGTTAGAGAGTAAGTATAGTATTTGGTGTGTGTATGTTTCTATATAAATATGCACTATTTGTCATATGTTATGCAGAAGGGCCAATTTATTGCCTTTTAGGATTAATTGGTTATGATCTATAATATTTATTAATAAAGCTCATTGAAGGTCATAGAAAACTAAACAACAAACATTAACAGATTTTAAATTAGCACCGATTGCAGTTCTCTTGGCCAATTATGATTTCTGATTTTTTTTTTTTTTTAACATATGACTGGCTTTCTTTCTTTCTGATAACTAGAAATGTAAATGCAAATCTAAATTTCATTATAATGAGACTGATTAGCAGGTCTTGCTGCTGATACTGTGACTGAAACTGTGCCTTTTTAAATATAATAAATAGTGCCCTATTTTGGGTTTCACTCATGTTGTAGCAGTGTCTGAAAACAGTGCAAAATAACAATCCCACAATGCACCCTAATAAGTAGTTTACAAACGCTATACCCTGTCAGACATGGAATACCCACGATTCATTGCATTGTTTGGTTTGACCTGCTTGGTTTTATCTGCCGCAAGGTGTCCGGAATCCTTCACTACCTTTCTGTTCCCTATAATAGAGCTCTAGTGTATATACTGATCTGGATTTTCACTTCTAGTGAATAGTGAATAGGGCACAGCTTGTTCTACTCTCCCAGAAAGCAATTCATCTTACTTTAGATTTTGGATTTTGTAGTAAGTCATATACTCTATATATATTTAAACCTGCGATTCTTTTTTCTATTCTGTTATGCACTGGGGCAGTTTCATATTTCCATAATGGCATCAGAAAGGATTGCTATGGCAAGCACTGCATCCTAGACTATGTCCCCTGTGTATGTCTTTCTCTTGTTTGTCTCCTTTGGTGCATTGCTCTAATGCGTCTAATGATTTCTCAATTAGCTGAGGTGTTTTCTTCCAGCATGGCCACTGAGCATTAACTGCAGCTAATCAGTGTGTTTGTGTGTGTGGGCGCATGTATGTGTGGGGTACAAGTGTACCCATTACCATAAAGACATATTACCAACACTAAACCTGCCAAGTTTACCAGTTATATATAATATAACTATTGTAATATACTTTTATCAGTCAACTAGACATGGTTTGTGCTCCTTTTGTAAGGCTAATTATGTGTTGTCACATACCACAGGTATCTTCCATTTGCGTGTGCCCGAATCTTCAGCAGTGGGGTCTGCTGTGGGCAGAATTAAAGCTCATGATCTGGACATTGGCAAGAATGCTGAAGTAGAGTATAATATCATCCCCGGAGATGAAAGAGGAACGTTTGACATCACCACCAGTGAGCACAACCAGGAGGGCATCATCATCCTCAGACGGGTAAGGCTTAATTAAAGGAAAACAAGCACACACACACACACACACACACACACACAAACACACACACACACACAGAGTTAAGTTTATAATCATTTTTTGAGGCAGACACCCCACTTAAAATTGCCAGCTGGAATATAATCTACCACCGCTAATCGTCTATTCACTGCATGAGGAGTCATTTCTAAATCTTCAGTTGTAGTTTATATATTCAAATATTCTAAATGGACAAAAAAGTATTTGGACACCTGCTCATTCATTGTTTCTTCCGATATCAAGGGTATTCAAACAAAAGATCATTCTGTCTTTGTTGGTGTAACTGTCTCTACTGCCCAGTGTTGCTATAAGGATTTGATTGTATTCAGCGACAAGGGCATTAGCGAGGTCAAGATGCTGGATGATGACCCCACCAACTAGAAAATTGGAAAAAAGAACATAAAGGGAATATAAATACCAAACCAGCAGATAAAGACTAAGAGGCAACTAGACCAAGAGTTCAAGATGGTCAGAACATATATGATTCATACTTTGCGGGTTGTTGCAGCATTGTGAAAGATCCCTCAATGACAAGACTCTGCAGTTTCTTATTCCGCTGCTAGGTGGCAATACAGATCTTGTGCACAGCTGCAGAAGCCCATTAAATCCAGCAGAGAAATCTGTTGTGTAGAGCCAAGCTGTATCTGAAACTGTGTCCTATTGACCATATAGCGCACTACTTTGGGGTTCTGCCATTGTGCAGTGGTGGCTGAAAATGTAGCGCCGAATTTCCAGAGCACTGTAACAATCCCATAATGCACCAGAATATATAGCTTACAAATGCTGTACACTTAACAGACAGGGAATACCTATAATCCATTGCGTTGTTTGGTTAGAAGATTCTCACACGGCCTCTCTGAGGTAGACAGACTGTCAGATTGTTTATGGGATGCATTCTGCTGTTGCAAAGCATTGAGCTTACTCATGTAATGACGTGTCTGAAATCACTCACTACCCTGTCCAATTCTGTTTCCTAAAATAGTGCTGTATATAGTGATCTGAATTTTTACATGTAGGAGACACACAGACAGTTCTGGCTTATGGTTGTATCATATCTGACTACAACTCAAATATTTGTAGAACGTGTAACTCTTCTTTGTGGGAGACGCAGAGTAAAGAAAGAAAGAGAGAAAGAAAAAGAGACCTTTTAACACCACTAACTGGATACCCCTCTAGTACATAGTACATGACTCTGCCCAATACCGCAGCAGAGCTAGCAAACACTGCTAACCACACTCACAGCTACACAGCACAGTTCTGCACGGGAAAACACACAGTGAGTGTTTGGAGTTCGTCAGCATTTTAAATGTGGTTGTTCCCAAAAAGTAAAGTACATTTAATCTTGAGAGAGACTGCACATAACATTACAAAATCCCTGCATGATGAGGCGTTACCATTATAGCCTGGAAAGGTTCATGTGGCATTCAGCCCTGCCCTCGACTGGTATCAACGATTGGCATCGGCCCCAAAAACACTGATTGGTCCATCTCTAATGAAAACACAGGACACACGAAAGGGGTGGAGACTGAATGGGGAATGAGGATTCAACATATAGGGCCCTATCTTACTCTCTCTGCAAGGCGCATCACGATGCTCATTGCTATCATACACCCTGCCAACAGCATTTTCACGCCTTCTGTCTGCGTCAGTTACTTAGCAACAGTGTCAATGGCTATGGTGGTCTCGAAATGAGGTGTGTTCAGGTAAATTTCTGGTATACTGTTATCCAGGCAATGGAAAACACAGGTGCGCCACTGACTGAAAACTAGACTAGACAGACGTCAACAGTCAGGCATTTATTGATATCTTGGCAGTGAATTGTCAACACAGGTGCGTGCCCATCGTGCATACACCCCCACTTTATGCCATTGAAATAGCAATCCGCCAAAGTCAGACCACACCTGGCTATTAAAGGGAATGGCAAGTGACGCACTGGTTGGTTTATCCCACGTTAGGCCCAAAACACACCCATGATTAATTAAGAGACTTAGTACATGCCTTTTGCGTGTTTCGTGCTCCACAAAGATTCCTTAAAGATTGCTAAAATAGGGCCCAGTAGGGGCTAGTAAGGAATTTATCATAACATGCTACAAAACAGGCCTAATTACATTAAGTAATTAAAAGTACTTAATTAAAGCTACAGTATATATGTGTTAAACATTAAGGATAAAGCAGTTGTGTTTTTTTTTTTTTTGGTCTATCTGACAAAGCTGAACCTTCATATGTGTATATTTGATCAGGCCCAATTATTATTTACCATTTGGTCAGTGTGCCTGCTGTTCATTACAGTGTACACAAAGCTGTTTGACTGGGAATTTGACAAACAGTTAATGTTTGCAATTCATTTTCAGTGAACGTTTAATAATTAATGCTGAACTTTTAATACCATATCACTGAAAGTGTACAACATATATCCTTTAAGCAGGCAATCTGCAGGCTTACAGGCAAATTTGCAGGCATATCATATTCTTATTTACAGTTCCTGGAGAAGCCAGATGACATGTAAGTCTCTGTTAGCATGACTAAAGAGACACGCTGGGCTGGATACTGCTCTCTGTAGCCATATGTTTTCTTGAGCTTTGCTCTTAATGCTCCCAGCATGCGTGCCTAGAACACACGCTGGTGTTTCTCTGTACTCGTGATGAACACTGGATCCCAACCATCAGAGAAAGAGGAAGAACACAAGTATGAGTCAGAAAGAGAAAAGATGCTGCCACATCCACAACATATTGAGTTTGCATTGCAATCTTAACCCATATGTGTCCAAAAACTACATTTAGTAAAAAAGCTTATTAATTATTATTACACACACACACACACACACACACACACACACAGTATGGAGTAATTGCCAAGTTTAGCCATAATAGTCTGGAATGCAGTTTTACTGCAATTGTTACTTTATAAAGTAAAAATAATTCCATAAATCTCGCTGCAGAGTCAGTCCTGAGAGCTGATCAGTGATGATAAATATATAATCCATATTACACAAGTTAAGAATTACAGCAGCTCTGTGCAAGGCCCCTCGATCACTGGCCCCTGCAGGCTTGTTGAACCTCTAGATGGAAATACGGACCTCACGCACAGCTGCTGAAACCCTGCATTCCTTTTTTAGCTGGAGATACCAAAAGAAAACATTATCAGCTACTTATTAAATATGTAAAACTTACGTGTCTTATGGGAGAAGCAGAGGGAAGGCTTTTAACATTACTAACCTAATACGACACCCGAGAGTACGTCACTCAACAGTGAGTATCAGAACACAACATAAAGGGTGATCTGTCCCTCTCTGTGTAAGGCTGTGACTTCCATCTGGTGTATCAATGGAAAATCTCCCTCAAAAATTGTGATACGACTGTGACTTTTGGGATCTGTTCCACCCCAAATATACAAATTAAGTGATAAAAACACTCTTTTAACCTTTAGTTTGATTGATTTAAAACATTTATTTTAGATGTATGCTCAGCCGCACTAAATGAAATTTTATATATGGACATTAATGAAGAAAAACTACTTAAAACTTTTATTTAAACAGGCATTTACAAGGAGATAAACATAACTCCTCCATCCTGGTAATTCACAAACTATTGGAATATTTCTAAATAATCAAAATTTTATGGCTGATCAAAAGAGATTCTGAGATGCAGTAACTTTGTGAAAACCTTTTCCCTTTGAATTGAATGAATAAAAAATGCTCAGCAATTAAAAACAGTTTCCTATTTCTGACTTCTCATTTACAATGACACAATGACAGATGTAGAGCACACTTTGCTTGTTGTCGGCCGATTTCTTTCTTTCTTTCTTTCTTTGTGTTTGCTTATTTTGAGGGCAAAAATGCAAATATGAGTGACAAAAAGCAATTGGTTAATGATTCAGAACCTCCACAACAGTCTACATAACATGATAATTGAAGGCATCTCTGTGAATGTCAGGTTTCTCTCATTGTCCCTGAGATGCATGCATCTGTAGTCGCTTCCCTGTACATACAAACTCTTATTATATACACACACTTGCATTCTCAATGGCATAATGTGCACACCCCGCTGTTATTAAATCTTTCAAGCCATAAAATGCTTTGGTAGTGATTTCAAATTCTGTCTGTCAACACATCACTATAAAGAATCACAAGGGAGAATGCAAAAGTAGAGCAAATAAATAAAACAGGCGTTACCCTGCCTGGAAACAGCATCCAAATGTAAAAAGCATAAAGATTAGTGTCAACCCACAACTCCACCACTGCCTCTGCTTGCCTCCATTTGTTTTAGGTCCCATTTTTTCATTTGTCTTCTTCATAAAAATGTCTCATTTTTACTGATGAAAGCAAGATAGATGACATGTTCCCATCTTCCTGTACTTTGGAGAATATAAGAAATATTTGCTTTCTCTTCCTTTGAGGCACATAAACTAAAGGATTAGACACACAAAAGTGAAGGTTATATTTCCTCCTCTTTGTGGGTTTCTTTCTGTCTCTTTCTTTCCATAGTGTGGCCAGCAGAACAGACATAAAAATCTAGCCTGAAACTTTTCAGTCATGTTAGAAATATATATTATGGATGTGACCTTCATGTAGGTTGTTCCGTGATTATCCTGTTACATGAGTACTGTTATGTTAAGAGATTCCTGTACATTCTCAAATTCTATTCATGATGGAAATGCAGTTGCTATATGCTAAGCATAATACTCTCACCACCTAAACCGTCTAAAAGTGACACAATTTAGGTAATTGATATCTGTATATATAATTCTATATTTAATTTGAACTATAATGGTTTAGTACAACAGTAATTTATTGACCTATATGATCATTTAACTCTCAAACATCAGAAATTCACAGTGGTAAATATTACAATGATTACAATTATCACTTGGACTGGATCTACCGATGGATGATCTTTGTCATTTTAGTTACTGCTAATTACCTCTTACTGCTGCCGTATAGTTGGTGTGACTTTTACTGGGTTCCCCGGGGGTGTAATCATCAAGGTTTTGCTCTATCACCAGGAGATTGTGAGGCAGTGACCGAAAAACTCTCCAATTGTCAGTGATATTTTCACCAACCAATGTTTTTAGCCTGCCTATATATTAATCAGACCCTAATAGGTGTATATATCACCACGCCCAAGCTAATACACAATGTTAAAACACTCTTAAACCTAAAACTTATATCAGTCAATGTTTTATGGACAGGTTTATATTTTCATAAGCTAGCATATTTACAGTGAGGAAGATGCATTACTAAAATACCATAAAAGTATTTTCTTCCAACATAAAAAATAGAAAAATTAACAAACCACATTTTGTTTTCTGCTGCTCTGATGCTGCATTTAAAGGAATAGTTCTATAAAACAAATCTAATTAACATAAACTATTTCTTAAACCTGTCTGATGCAGTCAATCAGTCAAGACGTGTGGTGTCTGAAGTTTGCTTCTTTAGCTTAGGAAAATGCTAGGATTCCATTTCTGAAGAAAAAAAAAACACTGGATCACTAAGCTCGTTCTTTCAAGAAGCAACCAAGATGGGATTGGTGACAATCAGTGTTTGTTAGCATTGTTAGCCTAGCATCTCAAAGTATGTCTTGGCTGGGGTAAATGATAAATCATATTAGCTATTCCTTTAAGTGTGTGTTTTAGACAGTAAGCATGTAGAGAAGGCCATTATGTACTTTGTTAGTTGAAAGGACTGCAGCCAGGTCTGGATTAGGAGGCAAATTAGGGGGGTTGACATATTTGCAAGCTAAATAGTGTTTGTGCTGGATGTGGTGTGTGTGTGTGTGTGTGTACTATGCCTCCTCTGTGTTTGATTGTGCCATGAATAGGACAGGGTGATGTATTTTGCTGTATAGGAGGTCCAGACACAAATCCACTCACTGAAAGGAAGAGCTGTACCTCCCTCAGTTTTCTGCACTCCAGCAGGCAGCACACACTGCGGAGTCTAGACATCATGTCCTATACATTATTACAGAGAAAGGTGGATTATGTAAGTGTACTATATGTGCGGGTGTGTGTAGGATAATGTGTATGTGTGTTTGTCCTAATGTCTAAATAAAGTCAAACAGGCAGGATTTTACACTGAACATGGTAATATATGATTCTCATGATATCTGAAGGATAGGTTTCTATTAGCCTACATTGGCTTCAAGGCCAATGTATCAACAAGGATTCTACAGAGACCTGAAAAGTAGTCGTGAAACCCTTTATAGTGATATCTGGAACCATTTTTTTATCTGTTGAAAGGAACCATGTATATGAGGTTTGCATCACAGATAAGAACTGTTTAACCAGGTACATAATCAGATTTTTCAGATTTTAATTGTTATTATTCTATGGTTATATAACCATTACCCTTAAAAAAACTTTAAAGAACCTTCTGATATCTCTCAAATGGCCTACAGACATTTGCAGGAGCAGAGAAAATACATTTTCGCTGGTAGTGTTTCATGCCCAAGACAAGCCTTATTTTTTATCTTAGAAAAAACTCTTACTGCCATTCGGCCTGTCAAACCTGCAGCTCCAAGTCTTCCCTTCACAGTTGAAACTGAGACTTGGTCCAGCGTTAAGCTTTGCTACAAGGTGTTGTCGTGTGAGCTATCACACATGCTGTTGACTCTTAGAAACTTGTCTTCTGATGTTGTTATGGATTTGAGTATGGCAGGCCTCTTCCTGTATCAGACCTCTTCAGGTTTTTCTAGTTTCCAAGCAAAAGCTTCTGAAGTTTTTATCCAAGGCCTAATTTACTTCCATTGCTACATAACAGCTGTATGTTCTTAACCAAGACAATGTTCTTCAGTTTTAGTAGCAGTGTAAAAAATTTAAAATCATAGTTTTAAAATAATGGACTGGAACATTTTTTGCATCAGCAAAAAAGGAAAAAAGGGAGACATGTGAGACTAAAATGTTTGCTTTCAGTCTGAAAGTATTTTGTGTTACTGCTTCATCTGTATCAGAGACTTTTATTTTTTATCCTTTTTCTTTTATTATGTTACGAATTAAAAATAATTAGGGAATCGTTCACCCTCAGATTGACCTTCTTAAAGATTTATTCGAAGACCTCACACAAATATAACTCCGCTCTCCACTTACACACCATAGAGATCTTGCTTCAGATGTGTGGCCATGCTTAATGTGTATGCCTTATGGCTCTTGAGGCACAATGTTTACATACCGTAATGGTTTAATATACACCCTTCATACACACTGAGGGAATTATTAGTGTACAAACAGTTACAGTAAAACTGTATTGCACACTGATGTGGTTACACGTTGGTGGTTATTTCACAGTTGATGTGCATCCCAAACCTTGGGGAGCGATCTGTATGGATCATGGATTACACCACTAGTTTTTAGTAATTTTTAATAACCTTGGCAGCTTAATGCTTACCTTTGTATCATTGAATGATAACTGGAATTTGTAGCATTTGTGAACTAGACTTAAGTGAACTGCTTAAATGTCAATGAAAACTGGAAGATTGGGGGTGTTCTACAGTACAACTTTTGACTGGTAGTGTCCATCAGAACCTTTTTAACTGGTCCATTTGTTAGTACATGTTTATACTGTGTAACTGACAGCTTACCTTTTCAAATGGTATTAGCAAAAAAAAGAAGAAGAGAAAAACAGGACTTATAAATATTTGATATGACAGGGACAGTAGGCTCCTTTTGTCCTTTAGAATGTAAATCTGATTAGTGATGCTCTTGTCTAGACGTTCGCTAATTCTTTGGAATCCTTCTGGTGAAGCTTTTGTGAGTGTGGGTACGTGAAGGAAGACCACTCCTACACGCATTAGCGGTTTGAAAAGAGATCTGCAGACTGCTTCTGATCTAACAAGAGCAGTGCGTAGGGGAAGTCTACATTCATACAGCCTCATGCTGTGGGCCTGCCAACTCTACCATAAAGCCTGGAAGAATTTCATTAGATTTTACACTAGAACAGGCTTTAACACATATGCTGGAGCAGAGCAATTGGACTTCAAAAGACCAATAACGAGTCACTGGCAGCTGGGCGTCATTCAGATTCTTTTCAGCTTGACACGCCGACACCAGTGTCACTGACACAGACAAAGGAATGTGCCTCAGAAATGTTCAGATAAGAGAAGAGGTATATAACCACATTAGACCACTGCATTCGTGTGATCTTGTGAATAACACTACAAGGAGATTCCAGGAGGAGATGCTATTGCTGTAGTGTTAATTCATGTTGATCATGTAGAAACATTAGGAGGTAGTGGTAGGTTCTGATGTTCTTTAATGCACACATCTTCCTATAATTGTGATAATTGGTATAATTGGTCATATACATCCATTGACATATAGTGAAATAGCATTGGTGTATCATTACTGTCATAGGTGAATTCTGTTTCAGTTAGTCCATTTATGATCAGGCATGTTAAGGGTGACTGACATTTTAGACAGTGTTAAAGCCCCTGGGAGCCCCCCCTGGTTTTCTTTCTAAATATGTAAAACTGGCTCCTCAGGGCCAGTATAAAGTATGTCTTATAAATGTGGAATGTAGAATGGGTCAGCATACCCTTGACCAATCACAAGGCCAGAATAGCTTTCTTGTACCTCTCTTTGAGACTGAGCAACCTGGAAAGCTTAAGCTTAACCTGGCACGCTGAAGCTCGACTTTTTTTCTGTTATTATAATATTTCTGTTTTGTGTTTCTTATTAAAACATGTAGTAACATGTTTTAAAGCCAGTGAGTAGAGCTAGTAGAGCTAATAAAAGTAAAACATTCAGCAATTCATGAGCCAATGCCTGTCCTAGAAGTATAGGATTTCTGTACTGTGTGACCATATTTGACTCAAATATGGTCACACAGTTCTCGTAGGAGGTCTTGTGCAGCTCCACCAAAGCTACATAGTGTAAAACAGACAATGGAGACATCTTACAGGTCAGTGGAGCATCAACATGATTTTGTTGTATTATTTTAAGGGCAAAATACTATAAATTGTTGTTTTAAATGGAATGATGTTACCATGCCATTTGATTTCTGTACTAAAACACAGACTGCTTGAGTTTCTTAAACATAAATGACTTCACTTTTTACACCACCACAATGTTAATATGAATGTGTTTTTTTTTAAAAGAGGTTAATTTGCAACCGATCTTTCATCCATAAATGTGACATTTATTAGTCACTTGCTACCACTATGCTAATATATATGTGTGTGTGTGTGTGTGTGTGTGTGTGTGTGTGTGTATGCATGTGTGTGTGTGTGTGTGTATGCGTGTGTGTGTGTGTGTGTGTGTGTGTGTGTGTGTGTGTGTGTGTGTGTGTATGTGTTTAGGTTAGTCTGAAATTTGGAGAGAAAGGACACTGTGTAATGTGCCCTCTCTGCCCTGGAGAGACTGATTTAGAAAAGAGGGCAGAGCAGGATAAAACTTTTGTAGTTGATTCAGCAAGAGCAGAGGGACAAAGGTACACACCGCACAAGCACATACACACACATACACACAGGCAAGCAGCAGGAAAATGTGAAGAGCAAGCCTCATGAGAAATAAACTACATCATTCAACCAGCAATTAAAATCACACCTCATACTCTTTTTGTTTTTTATGAATATGAAGAAGCTTTGCAGAACACTTCAGCCTAATGACAAATTCTAGCACACAACTCACAATACCCACAACTCACAATACCCACAACTACACTATTATGATTTTTTTAGTGTGTTACATGGTCAATTTCTCTCCATTGCTCTCCAGTACTGTCTGCACATGGATGAGCTTTTGGGCCTACCATCTTTTGAGCACCCCACATTTTTGACACCCCACATTTTAGCCAAACATTTGTGGACACAGCTTTTTTAGCCAAGCACATCTGCAGTCTACCATTTATGGACCATTTTTGGACTCATGAGTCATTTGTACAAAAGTATTAGCATAAAACATAGCAACACCTAACAACCACAGTAGCAACAACCTCGCAACCACTTATTAAGCAATATGATACTATATTAAGCAATTCAGATACCATAGCACTTAGGATAGGACACAATACCAACCACCAAACAACACCTTAGCAACCACCAAAATGTTCATCATACATCCAGTTTATTCCCAACATCATTGCTATCAATCATAAAGTATGCTTAATCCATTCAGTTTTGACATCAAATCAATCAGCAAAGTGTCCCCACCTAGGTTAAGTCATTAGTTGGGCAATTTGGGAAATCTTTTTTTTGAGTTTTGAGCGTTTTGTTTGTAGTAACATAACTATTTTTGAAAGGTTAAAATGTTAAGATAGATCAGGTGTAGTTCCATCATGTAACCTACAGCATTTTCACACCTGAAAGTATGGACCAAAGTCTGAAACATTGTAAGGCCAAACATTGTTTTGATTTCACATTGCATTTAGCAAGCACACTCAAGACCTTTCATTATGCCTACAACCCGTTATCATTACCTACATGGGCGTCTGACATCAATGCGTTGACAGGCAAACCTTTCCCGGAAAAACAAATGAACATAAATAATTTTGTTTCTACTATATTGCTAATACTATAGCATTACTACCAGCAGCAACAATTTCAAGCACAGTACTAGAGACCAGTTCTAATTTGCCAAATAAATGTGCTCGTCATGCAACAATTATACCATAGACGACAGATATATGCTCCATATATATATATATATATAGATAGAATCATTTCCATGTGCTTCTGCCTCTAATTTTCATTACTTTCTACTTTTCTTCTTATTGTTTTTCTTTTTTTTTATCTTCTGCTTCCTCCTCTTCTTCTTCTGCTTCTATCATTTAATGAGCAACAATGGCCTTCATCTACTTCCTGTAATTGGTCTGAAAGTCTGAACCACCTAAAAAAATGTTTCCACGCTGCAAATAAATTGATTCATGGTTCATTTTGATCCAGACTGAGACCACCTCTTTTCTGTGGAGCAAAATTTGGTCATACCTGCTATTTTGGTTCAGACCAAACTGAAAAGCTTGAAGGTCCCGATGAAACATGTCGTCCACAGCGTGAAAGCACCATAAGATGATGGCAAATTCATTATTAAGGTTTCCAACCTGCCTAGTTTTGTTTAGCTACAACAACACAGTCCAGCTCAGTCACATCATGACCAGACTCTGCAACAGCTTCTTCCCCCAAGCCATCAGACTCCTCAACACAACTCAACTTCTGAACTGATATCTTTCTGGTACATGTACACTCTCCCTCTCTCTCTCTCTCTTCAACCATTTACCCCAGATAACATGGGAAGCATTTTTTGCACAAGCATTTGCACTAATAACTTTACTACCTCACTGGACTCTATTTATTACACATTGCACAATTTGCACACTACCGTCAATTATTTATTATTCTCTGGTCTGTACTGTGTTGTGTTGTCTGTCCGCACTTGTTTGTTTGTGTTGCACTTGTGTCTTGTATGCACTGTCTATGTTGCACCATGGTCCTGGAGGAACGTTGTTTCATTTCACTGTGTACTCTGTATGTAGTTGAAATGACAATAAAACCCACTTGACTTGACTTGACTTGACATAGCATTTTAAACTGGAAACTCAATGTTATGTAGTAAATCTAAAATTGTCATTAGATTTAATGGGATAAAAAATGATTTGTAAAGCATAAAAATAACTATTTCTCACAACAGCAGCATGCATGTGTGAGCATGGATAGGTCAATTGGCATTTACAACCCTTATTCAGTCACAAGTGCATTCTGTAATTGCTATCTATCCCAGAAAGAAAGCCTGTCATGATGATCTAAAAATACTACAGCTGTTGAGCCTCACTATAGAGTGATCAGTGCGGTCCAGTGGTCCTTTACTGTGGGATTGACTTGGATTGGATAGTGTTAAGCGGATCAGTGAGGGGAAAGGGTTCAGACTGATCAGCTACGGCGCGAGAGAGAGAGAGGCTGGGTGAGGCACATAGAGTTAGACATAGAGAGGTTTACACTGCACCTCCACCTGCGATTAGAGGAGACAACACACACACAACCCAGCTCAGAACAACAGTAAACAAACAGAGATCATTTTGATCAAACCGGGAATAAAAGCTCAGCATGCACACACAAGCACACACACATACTTAAACAATGCATGTTTTTTGCATACAACATCTGTTTCTGCAGCAATGGCACTGTTCTGAAAAAAAAGGCTTTTTGCCTTCTTTGAACATTTGTGTGGTCGGCTGTCTGTAGCTATGTTTACACCAAAGCACCATAAGGCATGGAGGAGCCGTGAATGATTCAAGGGGTGCAGAGCTTGCCAGGGGTCCTGGAACATACCAGGGATTATAAGATGTCTTTGTAATGAATGTTATTTTATGCTGCTTTGGTTTAAAATGTAAGCTTTTCTCAAGAGGTCAGGCGCTCGCTGGTTTCTGCTGTTAGAACTATGAACCAAAGAATGAACAGACACACTCCTCATAGTAGTACTCTGTATAAAGCTAATGCTAAAGCTAACATGGCTAAAAACCTTGTACAGGAAACACTCCTTGTTTGCAGGTGTCCCTGCATGGTGAAAAGTCATGACTCCGAATAGTGTTGTTCTTCACTGCTTAAGAGAAGTTGAGACTCCTTTGTATGCTTGCAGAAAGGTTCAAAAAAGGTGCAGTCACTCCACGGTTCCTATGAAATTAAGTGTTAAAGCAAACCAGCAATAATGAGCTCCTCCCCCCAATGAGCCTAGAATGAGTCCTGAGTGCAGTCTTTAGTACTCAGGACAAGTGTGAAAACACTCTTAGAAATTCATAATGTGTTGAAAATGTGTCTTAAAGAAACATTTTTCCTTAAGAAACAAATTTTTCCTTAAAATAGCAGCTTTAACTTCGATGTGATGCTCGATTGACCTGTAATAGGGAGAATGACTTCTCTATCATTGCCTCTCCAGGCTTGGCATGCTGGCTACTGCATTGTGTATCTTTGATAGAGCACTTGTGAGAACTGTGTATTGCTGCGTGAGCAGAGTCGTATTTTATTTTCAGTGGCGGTTCTGTATCTCTCAGCTTGTTCAGAAATTAATGTGTAAAGGTGTGTCCTTTTGCAAGAAATACCAATTCTGATTGGATATGTCAAATAATGTGCACTACTGAGTTTGAAAACTTTTAATTGTTTCTAAACTAATTAAGGCTAGATGCTTATACTGCCAACATGGGTATTGTTACTGAGCAGGCACGCTGAACATGAAAAGTTCTGAAAGGCACTAAGCTGTGGGGAGTATCTCCGTTTAATAGCATGATGTGTGGCATAAGCTTCACTGGCACACAGCCACTAACCCCAATTCAAAACGGCTCTCAGCAGCACAGCATGATGAAACTTTAGGTCTGCGATGTTCAACAAAAGCAGCCTGAACTATACATCCAGTGGAGTTATGCATTGCACACTAACTGCTGTTATGTCCCCAAACTACAGAATCCCCAAATTCCCTTAAAGTGGGTCAGTCGATGATTAGTCATGAAAAACAAATCAGTTCTTTCTCCCATTGGTAAATAAAGGTGATTAAGCTGCAAGAGAAGCCTGTTCCCAGTAGTGCTCTGTGTGTGTGTGGTGTGTGTGTGTGTGTGTATGTTAGCAATACCAGTGTTTTTGTTCACATCTCCAATTCTAGTCAGCCTAAAGAAAGCCATTTAGAATTTGGAATGGTGGAGGAGACTGCAGGGCAACGTGGTGGACACAGGCAGCATAGGCTATTATCCCTGCTCTAACCTTTAAAACTGTCTCAAACTCTGCTAATTTGACTTTTCAAAGTCAGTGGTGGGCAAATAGCCCTCTCAAACTAATGGCCATCAATTGAGCCCTCTCCATTTTAGCAATGTCATAGCCACTGCAAGCCATTCCGTCTCTCTATTAAAAATGTCATTAATTTGCTGTTTGAACTGTAAATCTTTGGAGAGCATGTTAACTGCTAACAGCACTCGTGGTCTTGATGAGTTATCGCCTTCGGCACATAAAAAGGTAATGACTGAATGACATCATAAAGGCCTTGAGTGCTCAAAGAAACCTGCGCGAGGCCTCAAAGCATAATTACTAAAGAAGATGATGGTGTGCGAATCACAGACTATTTTGGTTACAGTGTTCTCTGTGGATCTTAATGTTCTCTCTCCTGTGTTTTGTGTTTCAGGAGTAAACAATGCCACCTATAGGCAGCCACGGGTACAGCTCCTGTGGGCAAACGTTTACCATCCATAGCACATGTTCCATTATGTAGACTGAGCCCAGAATAGATTTAGTTGGTGCATGTTTACAGCTCTTTTGGTTTAAAAAACAAAGTTACTTTATTGCATGAACTCTAAATAGGCAACAGTAAAGCAAGACAAACGTGCACCTGCTTTTGTGTACTTAATGTAATTCTAATGAAGAGGAGCGAGGGAACAGCACGACAGTTTGAAGAGATAAGGTGCGCGAGGAGGAGACATATGTGCAAGGGGAATGCAGTCTAATATTTATGCAAGACAATGAGAGAGGACGTGCGAGACTGAGCTCTCTGATATTCTACTGTGAATACGTCAAAGAAGCAGCGGGGGTGTGTATGGCTGTGTGCTCTGGGATGTCGCAATGGAGTTTATGGAGAGAGATATTTCAGACCTCAAAGTGATGAAAATTTGTGGGGGAAACTTGTCATTTGTGTGTAAAAGTGTGTGCGCATGTGGTAGTAAAGGTGTAATCACACATTTAACTGCTCTACCAAGACACTAAACAGTATTTAAAACCTACCTGGCACAACTGTGCATTTGGCTCCACTTAACTGAATTGGCACTTTAGTTAAGTAGTGGAGGTGTTCAATTATGAACTAAGTTGAAAACCGACAGAAAAGTGTTTGTTTTTGAACTACAGAAGAATATAACCATGCTTGTAGTTCTCTCAAACTGAGTGACTGAGCCAGAAGGAGCTAGTAAGGAAGGCCACCAAGACCTAGGACTACTCTGAAGGAGTTAAAAACTTTAGCAGCTGAGATGGAAGAGACTCTGCATTGAACAGCTATGGCCTAAGATCTTTACCTGTCATTATGGGACAATGGCAAAGAGGAGTAAATCTTGACTACTGTTCACCTGCAGGTATTTGAGAGCCTCCAATGTCAAGTGGGATAAGGTTCTTTGGTCTGAGTTTTTTGGCCAGAATATATGCTAGTCTCCTTTTTGTACGGTCACTTAGTTTGTAAGGATGGCCTGCTCCAAGCAAATTCACATATGTTCCATATTCCTTCTATTTCTTAATGATGGATTTAACTGAACTCCAGGGCATGTTCAGCGACTGATTTCTTATTTTTTAATTTTTGTTGCCTGATATATACTCTTCAATAACCTTTTCTCAGACATGGGTCTAGCAAGGTCTTCCTGGTGTATTTGTAGCCTGGACCACTAATTAACCATTTGCTGGGCCTTCCAAATAGGTGCCTTTTTATATTACAATCACTTTAGACATTTTAACTGCACTGATCTCCATTTCACTAATTCTGAGACTACCACCAAATGCCTGGACCTTTGTTGAATTAGGTCTCTTATTTTATGTGATATATTTTATTGAATTTAGCTTCATTTGTAGAAATCTGTTTTTATGTTGATACTTTGATGTACTTGTCAAGCCAAATTATCTTGACCATGATTCCATTTATAAAAGCAATAAAAGCGGAAAACATCAAAAGAGGTAAATACATTTCATCGGCACATCATCCCTTAGTTTATATCATCTACATACTGAAACTAAGCTGCATCAATAAATCATTTTAAATTTGTTGATTTTGCGATGTCACAAAAAACATTTACATATACCTTCCTATTCAGCTTATAGCTGTTTAGCCCCGTCCATTCAGACTGAAGTTATAAGGAGTGTTTCAGCCTGGTCTGCTTATTAAATGAGCTGTCTTAAAGGCTCAATAATGCCACGTGGACACTACAAGACTGACAAATCTGAGAGTCGCTGAATTGCTCATGCTACACAACATTAATCATGTGCCCTGTTGTTATGTAGAGCAGTGTGCACACCACACGAGCGATCTGATGAAGCTCCCATGCCAAATGATCTTTTACCTGGAGAGATCCGTAACAAAAAGTACCTGGTCAAAAAATAATCTCAATTAAGCATGAGAATTTTCCAACTGAAGCTGTGAAATCTGTAGTAGTAGTAAAGAAAGACAACAAGTAGAAATATGAATATAATACATATCTCATGTATAATTTATGAACATGTGGCATGCTCTGTCCAGCCCTATAGCCATCCTCTGTTTTGGTTTGAAATGGTTGTGTAAAAATGAGTTATGACTGTTTCTGATACGTAATCCTACACAAATATCATAAAATTACCTCAGGGAAAAATAAAATACAATAAAAATGTAGGATGCGGCCCCTTTAAAAACACAATATTTGTTTAACTGAATGATATAATGCAGCTCCAATGTCCACTAAAACAAAACAAAGCCAGCAAATCCCATTTCCAATACAAATGAATGCACAAATTAATGCAATCTACATTTCTGTGAGAAACATACTAAAAAAACAATTAACCCAAACCTAATCATCACCTTTTTAATGCAGTACTGCACACTTCATGGCATCAGATAACCCGACCACAGCATACATTACCCCATATTATACTCAGCCTGCCCACAGAGAGTGCATGCTCTACCGATTTTGGATGGCAGACTCTCTACTTTAGTGAACCCTGCTGTGCACACCATTGGCTGCTTTTACTCAATGCAAAGAACACAACTCAGTTATGCTTAAGCAACTCTGTGCCGCAGCATAGCACTTTTAAAAGCCAGTTAAAGTTAGGCATTTTTTATTCATTTAATTGCCTCCATATTTTTCTCACTTTTTAGTCCAGACCAAGAGACTCTATAGTATGAATGTAATTTTTCAACATAATCCAGTTTTCAATTTTTAAACCAGATAAATGCAGGCCATGACAGCCCTGCTGCATGTTTGTTCATTAGCATACTGCAGGCCACGGTGACATGAATTTTGGAGCAAGACACTGGATAAAAAAGTATGTTATACAAAAGTTTCTTAACAGCCTTTTTTGAATCTGTTAGTAACAAGCAAACATACATATTAGGCCTGAAATAACTCACTCTAATAACTGATTGACCATTACTAAAGTGACGATGGGATTTCATGGGATAGTAATGCTGTGCTGTGATAGAGAGCTGACTGAGAACTGAGAAGATGGCTCCATTTAACGTTAAACAGCTTTATAAATAAAATGAATCATTGTGTTGTTTAACAGTAGCAAAAACACCCTAAAATTGTCAGAACAGTGGGACCTGAAGACAGAGTACATTACAGCTATCTGTTCAACTGTAGGTCTACATGTAAACTATCCATTAAAAATCAATACATTGTTAGTATCTAAATCTTAAATAATTTCTAATATTTAACTTCTAATATTCTGTTGAGATTTCCATATGTTCTGTTAATGCTAAAAATAAAATAAGCAGAGCTACGGCAAAGGGCAAAAAGGGTGTTTCCTCTTGGTGCAGGGTGGGAAAAGGTTATAAAGAAGAAGCAAGGCAGTATACATCAATAACTTTCCCAGTCTGCAACATGTGTTGCATGTTTGTCGACTGGCGCTTTTATACTTGCACTATTTTGACTAAGACTTGCCCTACATTCAGTATCATGCAAAAACAAGGTCTGTCTGCATGCCAGTCAAAAGGTCCCTTTTAATAACCATCATTAATAACCACATTATTGAATGGCAAAATCCACTGGACAAATTCAGGCCAAATTTGACACTAAGCACGATCAAATTCTTGTCCTTTGTAAATTCTGGTCCATTATGCTTTATTTACACCACCGTCCTATAGGTGACAAGCAGTGACCAAGCATGTTTCCTGCTTCCAAATCACAATTCAAATAGAACTGGAATTTTACACAGGGAGATTGGTTAATGTAAAATGTAAAATTTCATGTTTCCACTTGACATCTGTAATGTTAATGATTGACTTGTATAAGATATGAAAACTGGTATAAATAACAAAGATGGAAGTTACTCCTTTATTTGCAGATCAATTGCAAAAAGAATTTGCTGCCAGAAATGTGGCTTGTCTTAGGTCCTCTTTGAGATATGAATTTTACAATGCTTGTGATTTTTCCCACATTTGCCATAGACTTTTGTAACCCCTTGCCAAAAGTTGCAGTTTTCACCTTATGACTTAAAAGTAACATGTATAAATGCCTGCTGGAGCACCTTCATACATAAGAAGAACAACAGAAAACCCCTTTTGTAAACTCCTTTTAGGAATTAATTACCAGCATGCTGATTCTGGTATATAACTATATATATATATATATATATATATATATATATATATATATAACTATATTCTGGTAATATAAGGTACATGGTGCCACAATATTTACTGATGGATTCAGAAAAGACTGAAACCAGTAATAAATTCATTACCTCACCTCCCCACACAAAATTAATGTCTTCTGAACAGGGCTTTAGTGGACAACCATCTAAGATGGCCATTTGAAATTATGTTAAGCAACTCCACAATGACTGCACTATAGTAAGCACGCTACTGTAACTCCCGCAGAGGTCAAATGATTCCACTCATGACAGGAAAGCCATGTAGAAGTTGATTTAGGGCTAGGTTTCACCGTGTGCACCCCACCGCAACACTTCCCTCCCAGTAAGAACAAATCACATCCTGGGGGACCTGTGGCCACAGACACAAACATGTGTATCGCTAAACTGCTGAAAGCTGCAGCCTTAGCTAGTGTGTACTGGACTGACATTCTCATACTCTATTTTAACAGTTGTTCATTTGCAATTCTATTACATTTTGACTGCATGACTTCTTGTTTGCTGCCATGCATTGTTTTGATGTGTTCACTGAGGAGGAATAGCTCAAGGGATACTTAGTGTAGCATGGCATTAAATTTTGATAAGTGACGCTTAACAATCCTAACACTAAAGAGGCCACATAAGACTTCTGCCTCAGACTCTAATAAAACATTCAGCATGGCTGCTCCGATGGCATGTCTTTAATCCTCCCAGAAGTTGTTTCAGATTATACCTCAGTTTGGTGTGATACATAAGCTAATGCTAGCACTGCCAGTACGCTGCTCTTTCACTTAGAGTTTCCTCATCCTTGTTTTTTAATCCCTTTTTTCATTCTTTCTATCTAGGGAAAAGGAGAAAGATGGAAGGGGGGAAAGAGGATAGCTGAAGTGCAGAGTTATTGTAATAGCACACTCAACACAAACAAATCCAGGGGTCATTAAAAATGCATCATCCTGTTTCAGCTTCCAAAAGAGGAAAGCACCAGGGAGAAACAGACAGGTCACCACAGTGTGAACAGTCTTCTTAATAAAACAGCAAAATAAAGCAAGAGGGACATAGGGAAAAGGCAAATAGTCATGCTTCAGCAATTACATGACAAAAGCAGTTCTCCACAGAGTTCAGAAGATGAACGTAACATGACAACACATGCAATGGTCCTGGTTATTACAGAGTATAGGCTGCAGGGTTAGATGCACACTCACTGAATGCTAATGAGCAAAACTCTGCCCTGATGTATGAGTTTCTCCTTAAAAATGGCATTCTTTATTTAAGGGTCAAAGCATGCTGGATTCATAAGATATGTAAAACCATGTGCTCATGAACACCTGCGCTCTCGCTCACAGTACTGCTGATCAAGGCAATGTGGTAAGCAATGCCAAGTCTGGATAAATATGTGAAGGTTGCTCTACACACACACACACACACTGGACCTTATTCATTAAGGTTTTGTAAAAACAAGGGTCAATTGGAGAGCCCATAAAGACCTATAAAAAAACTGACCCATGTCTGATGCACATCAAAATGAATCATCTTCCACATTAACACATCAGTTCAAATCAAATCAAATTAAAGTTTATTTGTCACATGCACAGCTGTCGTAAGCAGTACAACTAGCGGTTAAATGCTTTGACAACTGTCCGGACACATAGAAAATCAAGATGAAAAGTCAGAAGGGATAAAATATAAACTGAAACAATTTAATTAAACAAAATAATATTAAATATATAAAGAATACTACACACAAAGAATCTATATAAATGGACATTTAGGAATGCAAATATGCAAAGTACAAGATGAGGATGGGGGTATGGCTATTTTTAAATGATACACTCCAATGTCCCCTCAAAAATATATCATTTATATGAAGTACAGCCTGCTTCATGCAGGACTTTAGATAATGGCTAATGTAAGGAAAACATGCAGTTTATGAGCCAATAGCTGTCATCCTAGGCAGTATAGAGGGTATGGTGTCACATTCCCACTGGAACATGCCCACTTTAGTGAGGCTGAGTGGAAAAACATTCTGCGATATGGCTGCGTTTTATAAGAGGGAACCGGAGAATAATGATCAGCTCATGTTAAACGCAGCTGGACTGAAGAAAGATACATCCAAATTACCAAAGTGCCAACAGTATATGGAACATTCAGCTAAGCAGTAGTAAGTGTACATTCATATAAAGTGCTAGCCAGTTAGGGGAGCTGTACTAAAATGTACTTCAGCTAGACATGAGTTTGAGCATAATAATTAACAAAAAAGAGGCGATGTTAATGACAGCACTGGTAAATACTGGAAAACTCATGCAGTGGTTACTGATAACACTTTATCTGTAGGTTGAAATGATCTATTAGTGCCTGTATAAAGATTATAGCAAAAGTGAACCAAGGATAAATAGAAGAGGCGTCTTCTGAGGAGATGGTGTTTTCTGAGTCGTGGCTGCCCTCTGAAAAGAAAATAAAGTGCAGTTTGCTTACTATAGATCACAACTTTTAGAGAGACCCATAAAAAGAAGACAGCACAGCCTTCCCATATCTGCATTAATATCTGGTTAGAGGGTACTATTTCAGTTACATCCCTATCAGTGAAAGAGCCCACAGAATCAGGCATTCATCCAATTCAATCGATTTGTTTCTTAATCACTGTGTATTTCAGTAGCCCATGTTGGTGTGCAGATGACATAGCAACTGCTTAACAATAATAAAATGCAGGCTTTCTGCTCAGCCGCATACATGCTGTGAAAGTAGAAGACACTGCAATCGTGTTCTTCTGTACATCTGCACCCATGCAAGGACAATTCTTTGATTCAGGCTTTAGATGCACAATTCCCAAAGTAGCTGTTGACGGGATGAGCTGAGATCTTGTGAATTTCTTTGTTGGCACCCACACCAGTGCAAGGAGAGAGCACATTATCATATCAAAGAGGTAACTGGTGTGAAGTCCTGAATTTAAAGTGTGTCGCTTTGGTGACGTTTAAGGTCTCACGTACCTACATACACACACAAAAAAGTGGGTATTGGTATCTCTCTCACTTTCCAACACACACACACACCACACAGACACATACTTGCCTGAACTACTGACACCATTTTGAGGTCTTTGATGTCCATGGTGCAGATTAATACAAATACCTATGCAGTTCAAAGGAAGTCCTAGGCCAAGTAATGTAACACATTTAGTTGGGCACCTATTTAGTTACAGGCCTGCACAGTGTACATGGTGTACATGGTGAACATGGTATACATTTATTTTTTAACAGGAGGATATTCTGAAACAGGACAATGTAAAATGATTAAACAGTCAAGTACAATGTGATGATTAGTCGGCACTCCATGGAAATCAACTCAGATTTTTTTTTATGAATGCAATCCAAATTAATATTTCCCCATAACTCTGTTATCAGATTAACTAGTACAGTGGTTGCTCTTTGTGTGCAATTGTTGTGATGCTGTGCTGAGCTGCTAGTGAACAATGTGGGATGGAATGGGATGGATTGAGAACCTCCTACTGAGAAAACAGCCCATTTTTTTTCTCAAAAGACAGTCATGACACAATGAACAGACAGCACAACTGCAGTCATTTTCTCATCTAAAGATTGTGCACAAACGGCACGGTAAGGAATAGCATTTTTTTTTAAAGGATGTCTCGATGGAAGTTTTTTTTACCCCTTGATCTGATCCCAGTCGCTTAATGCTGACTATTGAACAATACCAATCCAATTTGATCTTTTTGTTTCTATAAATAATACAGCAACTCAACTTAGATACAGTGTGCCAATACACCCTAGTAAACACCAGTAAGATCAAGTATTTTAGTTACAGTTTCTATAATCAGACTAAATTCAAAACTGATTCACTTCATTACTCTGTAGTCTTTAATATCTTACTGACCTACCTGATCATCCAGTTCCCAGTTTCTTTACAACTCTGCAGTCTAATTACTTATTGTGTGTGCATTACCGTCCTCTTCTGCTATTGAAATGTGCAAAATGTGCACAATATGGGAATGAAGAGTTAGAATTAGAAACTAACTTTAGCTTTTGCTTTGGCTGCTAACTGGTAACGTCACTGCACTTACAGATAACATATAACAAGTTCTGTTTTGTTTCGCTCACAAAAATAATGTCACAAACAAACAATGTCACAAATTAACTCTTAAATGAAATGTCTAGGGTTGTTTTCCCAAAAATTAGAAGTTTTGTCTGCAGCAGCTGGGCTCATGTCTATTAATGGCACCTAGATGACGCCAGATGGCTCTTTGCTACAGCTAATCCAAGAAGAATGGAACCTTAAAATCCATGATCAGATTCATTAAAAATGCCTGGATCAGCCCCTGATTCTGAGTCACATTAAAAAATATCCCAGCATATTTACTGCTCAGGTTAAAAATGCATAGTTTAACTGAGGGACCACCTAATCAGACAAACCATTCTGGCTAATGTTAACAGGGGCTAAACACATTTTTATTGTAATTGTCACATATTTTGTTCATCTTTGTGATTATTTGTAGATGCATCACAGAGTGCCTTCATTACCATGTTATGTCTCTGACAATCCACAACTCTAACACAGAGATTTGAAAGAATACAAAAGGTGGCACAAAAGTAAGGGGTGAATAGACCATTATGAAGTAATCATGTGGTGTGAAAGATGTTCACTAAAAATAATTATGTCCAGCTGAGGGGGATGCTGCATTTGTTGTGGAAGTAATAGGTTTATAATAAACTGAAGGCAACATTAGTTGGAAAAAATGCAAAGGATATTACTTTTATAGATTCCATTAATGAGACTTGAGTTTATCTTATTATTCATATTGGGCAGGACACATTATAGTAGTAGCAGTAAAGAGAGCGGTAAAAATGCACATTGCACAGGTTTTTACAATAAGCTAAACAAGTCCATTGTAAACTAAACATTCATTGTCCAGATGCCTCCCCCCTCATTAGCTCAAAAGTCATTTTCATTAGCCCAGTATCATCCCATCCTTGTTTTTCTCTCCTTCCATCTCTCTCTCTCTTTCTGCAAAGTAATTAACTGAGGATATTGCTATGATGTGGGCAGTAGCACATGCTAAAAGGGCAATGGCGCTCTTGACATTCTTCCTTGGCTAACCCTCACAACCCTCAATAATCCAACAGATTCCTCTGACATTTAATCACCATTCATGTCTACTGGGGATAGTTGACAGAAGCAAAATGGAAGACCCCCCAAACACAACCACAACATGTCTAGTTCTCCATTTTAGCTTTTACTTAACCCTAACAACCCCTTCCTAACACCTGTACTGAAAAATGTTTTCACTTATTGGAATGTCATATGTCTGATGACTGAGCAAATTCTTTATTCTGCAATGTCATGTTTCCTATTAGTCACTTGTTTTTGTGTTAGTTGTCAATGCTCATCTTAAAACCAATATTTTCTCTACATCCCTCTTTCCCCTTAAGAGCTATATGTCACTGCTGCATTATCTGTTGGATAAGTCAGTGTTGTGTTGTTCTTCTGTTATGGATTTGTTAACAAGTTAAAATTGAAGTTGAAGTTGAAATTGGGTTTGAATTCTTACTTGGGGGTATTTTCACACAGTAATCAGAAAAGAGAAGTGGGTGTAGTGCATGCTACCACTGCAGACAATTTCAATCCAATTTCCAATCGTTAACACTGATTGTTGACCCTGTGTGCTCATTTTCTGCCATATTGGCTGCACAGGAATGATATGTGACACTAAAAATTACATCTGATCTGAGCATTCTGATGCATCATCAGAACATTTCCAGATGTTAAAAATCCGGATTATAACATACATTTTCAATTCCACAAAGACTAACTAAATGGTTAGTTCTCAGGAATGCTAAAGCAGAGATCATGTCTTACAGTACCGTATAACTGCAGTATGAATAAGTTAAGGGATACTGCTGTGTGCTCTATGAAATCCCATAAGCAGTGAAAAGGTGACAGAAAGTTCAGAAACTAAACCTCAGTCCTAGGAGGAAACTTTCTGGTGCAGTCTGGTGCAGCCCTGAGACTAAAAATTCAACAACTATTCAAATGAACTTGTTATGAATTTATATTCAAAAAGATTTTTTAATCCCTACATCTATTATAAACAAGTCCAGTCTACATTTACGTTTACATGACATTTAAGGCATTTTGCAGACACTCTTATCCAGAGCAAGTGCGTCACTCAAAATATCCTTAGTTAGTTTGTATTGACTAGGATCCAACAGATACCTTTAAGCTTAGATGCTACTAAATACAAAAGGATACCACAGCACTCAACATACACTCACTCTGCTACAACCGTTGTTTATCATTTGTGCTCCACTGGCCTAGATTTTTGGACTCAAAAATTGCCGCATGCTACTACCGATGATTGTGGAAACCTTGGACAGCCAAACATTCTTAAAATAGAAAGTACCTATACTACGCCTCTGCTGGCTGGTTGCAGTATAATGTACTGGCCCATAAAATACTGGCCCATATCTTCCAGAATTCCCCCAGAAATGAGTATCTAAAATGTTATTCTACTATATTGTAAGAACAGCTTCTTACACTTAGGTTACACTTAGAAATTAAGTGATTGACAGCGTTTGCTGGACTGCAGGACTTGCTTCACGTAATTTTTGTTCATAACATGGAGTAGCTGAGTTGTAGTGGAACTTACATGAACTGCTCTTTTACTGATGAAATATTACACTTACTTCAATTCTGTTGAATGGAAGAGAATGGAACCGCAGCATCCATGCTGTTTACAGTCATTGGCTTCTACGAATGATAAACAAACTGACTATTGGTCGGGTTGAGAGCAAATACAGCCCTAATTAGCAAATGAGGAGTGTTTTTTGTCCCACCTCAGCATGGAGGAGGGTGATGCTGTACCTCTCTCAGGTCTGTTGCTGTGCCCTTGGGATAAAATCTCCAAGAACACCCCTGTGTGCTGCTCACTGGAGTGATAATGACTATTTTCACACATTCCACCATGACATCACTGCCAATGGGATTTAGCAAAAAAAAAGAACATGAGTTAAAAATAAACAGCAAAAAATCTATATTAAACAGAAACTCCATTAAAAAAGCAGAATGAGAGTGAAAATAATAGCAGTCTTAGATATATGTGGGAATAAAAATCCTTGTAAGTGTTAAATGGGCCATTTCTAAACCACCCAGATTGAGTCACAATGCAGGGCAGCCAATCAGAACAGAAGTTGCATATAATCAGTCTTAAAGACACAGTAGCAAAAACCCTAGTTCTTCTAAAAGTGAAGAGGTGGTGGAAACATAATCATGTAAAAATTTACATAAACTGAAAATGTACACACTAAGAAAAAAACACAAAATAAATGTAAAGGCAAATGTAAGTTAAGGACAGTTTAAGTAATCAAGCAAAGCAAGAGAGAAAAAGAAAGATAGCGAGATAGTTAAATGACTGCAACAGAAGAATGTAGATGAAATATTTTATCAATCCATGGACCACATTCTCTGTCCTAATGCAGGAACTGCCAGGTGCCCCCTCAACTCCATGATGGTTTTATACCAACTATGGTCTTAGGATTGGGCTGAGATTGGCTTCTTATTACAGTTCTCATAGAATGTTCTTATTGAGTTATTCTCATTATTCTTTGATTTATAAATAGTAAATATGTGACAGACTGACACAAAAAACTTTCGATAGTGGGCTGGGTGTATGTAAAACTGTTGCGCAATATTTTTATGGTTTTGCAAATGTCCTGTTGTACCGCCATGTTTACATTATGCTGGATTGTCTTTGCAAAGAGGACACAACAGGGTTGGAAGTTCATGGTATGTTACTTCAACTGTACTGAACTGCCATTGTTCAACGGTACCAGAAAAAAAGCTTGTTTTAAGCCTTTTTTACCAATATCTATTGCAACTGTTTTCTATATCATGTGCCATAATAAAGAATGTCTTGTTCTAATCCTGAAACTTTTAAACGGTTTATCTGAAATCAAAACAAAATTGTCCCTGGTTGCAGAAATAAGAAATCTTTTGGCGTACAAATCAGATCCTGACCCTTGGCAATTCTCCAGAGTGGGTCAGTTCTTTTGACCATGTGGAGCCAGGGGAACTTTTGATGTCCAAGGTCACTTAGAGAATATGGATTTTCTCAACATCAATTTCTCTGAACCTGCTTTGGCTTGTAACAGAAGTCTTTGGGAAATCCCCCATCAACTCCCACACAGCTTGAAGAAAGATAGAGACACACACACAATAAGCTGTCCATCTTTTCCAGTAAATCCTAAAGCTGGTACTTGTGGTTTAAAAAATAGAAATACAAAATAGTGACATTTCATGTATATTTAGTTAACTAAATATATAAAAAATAAAAAAATGTTATGTGCATGCCTGGCTTTCCATTTAAAACACGTCAGGTTTCAAGTATAAAGCTTCTATATGCAGTAGAAGTGATAAAGTCTGCATCTAAGCACAAAACACCATAATCCAGATTTTCCTGTCGAAGTCCAGTCATCATACCACTAAATTATTGATGTGCTCCTACACAGGGACTAACTAGCTATCAATAAGTGGAGGAGGTTTGCCATTGAGAATAATTCTGGTATGGAACTTGAGCAAGAAAAATGGAAGGTGAGACAGGATAATATTTTTGCTATTGCTCTTAAAATGTTAGGTAGCTAACAATACTGAAGCATTCTCTTAGCAAGCAACATCCATTGTTTTCCATCAAGCAAAATAACTAACATTACAATACTAACATTAGCTGGTTAAAGCACAAAGCAGTGGCAAGAACTTAAGTAAAACTGGATATTAAGAGTCATGGCAGCAATATATTTACATTTATGGCATTTAGCTGATGCTCTTATCCAATGTAGTGTTAGGAGTCTTGCCCAAGGACTCTTGTTAGTGTAGCGCAGCATAGTCACCCAATCGAACCTCAACGAATACTGCCCCAAGCACATTCTGTAGTGCATTGCAGTTACAAATTGCCAACACACTGACACTGAAATTCCATTTTTATAGTCTACATTTCTGATTATGCCGACTAACTGTTTTTTTTTTTTGCTGTAAGGTGTATCTATTGCTTCACAGGTGTTAAGGTCTAAGGTCAGCATGCCCTCTGCAGAGCATCTAAAAGATAACATTGTAATATTACACTTATCTATCGGACAAACTGGGAATCCAAAGGAAAATTCACTTTGCTTCTGCTGCTGTAAGCTCAATGAAGGCAGTCTGAGACCTACTTGGTTTGGGAGAAGGGGGCGGATCTAATTAGCTGACTCTGGGTGCAAACTTGTTTTGGCTTTATTTATGTTGAATGGAATGTTGTTACATGTTGTAACACAGCACCTTTTTGGTTTTAAAACATCAGTTATGTCTAATCAGTATCAGCTGATACTCTGCATAAGGTGCAGAGAATATATTGCACAAAAATTTTAGAATATTCCCACTAAGTAACATTACTACATACTGCATATTACATTGTTTATAATGGGAGTGTTTAGGTTTGTTGTTGCCGCTTGCCTGCGTTGCTTATTATTAGAACACAGTGTTATTCATTATTATTATTTTTTTTTTTTGGATGCTTATTACCAGTGGCTATTACCCGTGGCTCATTACTCTTGGCTATTAGCTTTTTAATAGCTTCCTCACCGTTGCTAGGTTACAGGCAAGTAAGGTGGACTTCCGCTTACAGAGATGCATTCGAAGTGTTGTTATCGTGAGATATTGGTATGCATAGAATGCCTCTCTCTGCTATATATACACTATATTTCCAAATGTTTGTGGACACCCCTTCTAATGAATGCATTCAGCTACTTTAAGTTGCACCCATTGCTGACACAGATGTACAAATGCACACCCACACAGCTTGTCTTGTTTCCTTTAAAGAAGTGCTGCCAGTAGAATAGGACTCTCTGGAGCAGATAAACATGAATCTACTGCCCCATGCCTAATGCCAAGAGTAGGCTAGAGAGATATAAAGTCATTCAGCATTGAGCTGTGGAGGAGTGGAACTGTGTTCTCTGAAACGATGCTGCTCCATCTTTTGTAATGAGTTGGGGAGTTTGGGATGAGATGGGGTGGTAATCATTCTACATCCTGACAGCACTAACACTCTTGTCACTGAATTTAGTTAAATCCTCACATCAATGCTCCAAAATCTAGTGGAAAGCCTTTCCTAGACAGTAGAGACAGTGGAGACAGACAATAAAAGCAGGATAAACTCCTTTTTTAAGATCCTTCATTATGAAAGAAACAATGAATGAACAGGTGACCCAATACTTAAATCCAGAGTGTATATTAATGTATTGAATATCAATGAATTAAATGTTTGTCAGTTTAAATGACTACATACAATTCCACTTGTTACTCTGTTGTTGCTGTATAGTTTATGTCTATATTGACAGTGCACAGAGCACAGAGTCTCTTATTTACACTTTCTGTTCACTCACTCACTGTTTTTAGTGACAGGGAAATCTGGTAAAAACACCAATCAATGTTTGACATCTTCAGACAAGCTGGTATGTGATGGGAAGGAGGGTTAGTGGAGCAAGACTAAAATCATCTTCACTGCCACGCACACACACACACACACACACACACACACACACACACACACACACACACACACACACACACACTTCACAGCTGTAACAGTGAAGACAGACTCTCTTTGTCTGTAGCTGTGCTGGGAATGCAGGTGTAATTGACCAGCTTGAATGTTATAAATGTCACTTGCAAGAACATGAAACAAGTGTAGGAATGAAGCATTTGAGAGGAATGCTTGTATGATAAGTCTGAGAGTATTTGTCAGAAACACAAACAGAAAGACAGACACACAAGAAGGAACTTGAGAGGCCTCTGAGACAAGCCTCCAAATTCAAGACTCTAAGAGGTGCTGTCAAATAAAGGAAGCTTTCAGAAAGTCAAACATACTCTGTCATGTCCATTTGGATTTCTGCAGTTGCATACAAGAGTTTCTTGAAGAAACCAGAAGCTCTCTGTGCCCTCTCACCCATTTAGCAGTGCAAAAAATACTCCCCTCTTATTCCTTTTACTTTTATTTTTCTGTTTCCTCCTTGGCAGCCTTTGGACTACGAGACAAGAAAGGCCTACACATTTAAAGTGGAAGCATCAAATGCACACTTAGACCCTCGATTTCACAGTTTCGGTCCATTTAAAGATACAGCAACAGTCAAGATTAACATTCTGGATGTGGATGAGCCGCCTGTGTTCAGTAAACCATCTTACACAATGGATATTCATGAGGACACACAGCTGGGCACCACTATTGGAGCAGTGACCGCCCAGGATTTGGACGCAGGAAGCAGCCCCGTCAGGTATGTATTTCGAAAAACACCCCAAACACACACACACACACACACACACACACACACACACAAATGTATACAGTACAGTAAATGGTTTCAAATGCCTTGTTTCTATATAAAGTGCTCTGCACTGTGCTATAACTCTGTTCATATACACACTGTATATACTGACAAGAACTGACTGCATCAAAGTAGTAGGCTCACTCTGTCTTGTTGACATCCTTGTCACACACACATACACACACCTCACTATCAAGTCAAAGCTCCAAGGCAAGATTTGCTGCCTTTGTACCTTTGTACTAAATTCAGTAAGTGTATCACACAAGTTTGTCATTATTCATTCTAGCTCCATATTCATTTACCTCAGACCACCTCATATAGTGTGTGTATATATTCATATATTGTATATGTATATATATATATATATATATATATATATATTTATACAATAATTGTCAACAGTTTGGACATACCTGGTTGAAGGTGTGCTGGTCATCGATCATCATCTTTTGATGATAGGGTGACCATATTTTTGTATAAGACAACACTGGGGACACATAGTTAGGATGACGTGGCTGACGCAGACTGAGGCCCACCTCTCCTGAGAATACGAATAGTAGAGTGGTCACCTTATTGACTTGTTTCGTAGTGTCTAAACTTAGAGGTATCTTTGAATTATTAGTCTATTCAAACTAGCTGAGGTTATCCTTTTGTAAGTTGCTCTGGATAAGAGCGTCTGCTAAATGCCTTAAATGTTTCCTTGAAACCCCATAGCCAAGACATTCTAACTACAGTGGATACCCATGTATCTGCAGTGTCCTCCTCTCTTTTCCCAATATACATACTGAATAAGAACAGAGCACTTGTGAACCAACGACAGGATCAAGGCTCATTGAGGTATGTTGGGATATATATGTTCCCCTCTGGACTAACATCTGTTTCGCTCTATTTCTCGTACACATTTTTGAGCAATGTGCAATAATGCACATACACCGTTCAGCCATATCATTAATATCACTGAGAGGTGAAGTGAAAAACATTTCTTTCAAGAAGAAAAACATCTTTGGTGAAGGCACCTCAGGTAGCCTAGGTCTTGTAACAACAAAGCGGCACCAACCTGGAGGTAGAGGAAGGGAGAGGAGGAAGGGAAAGACGAGACATTGGCATCTGAAAGTAGCAGAGCGAGCGCGCAAAAGTCCCTCTGGAGTCCAAGGGCATTCATGATCTTCTTAAAGTCTTGTGTGTCTTATGGTCAGTTTCAAACAAAACCATAGATAGACTCATGAATCCACCAGTTAGACACGGCAAGAGGCAGAAAACAGGTTTCTGAGTGTCAATTGGTCAGTTTTACACAAAACAGCAATTGCATCATAGATATGCTAATCCACCAGTTAGATCTGACGAGGGGCAGATCTCGACTCGTTTTCACAATGATCTGGCAATGAGATGCAATTGAAAAAGTGGGCTCTCGTTTAAAACCATAATTCTGTGCTATATTATTGCAAAAATATTAATAGAAACATTGAGAAACATAGCATTTGATGCATCAGCACGTTCGTAGACTCCAGCAGGTTAAAGACTGGTGGAAGCTGATGATTGCTTAGTAAATTAAGTGATGTAGCATTAGAATCCCCTGTTAGAACTGCCAAGGAGTGGGATATATTAGGCAGCAAGTAAACAGTCAGTTCATGTTGACAAGAACCAGATTGTAGTGGATAGATGACTGGGTCAGAGCATCTCTGAAACATCAAGCAGATATTTGGATGTCTTTCTGAAATGTTGTGGTCAGTAACTATCAAAAGAAATGAAAAAGAAAGCTCAACCGGTGAACCAGCGATCAGGTCATAGGTGCATTGATGTTCACGGAGGCCCCACCTAACAATTACAGGACTTAATCTGCTTGTAACATCTTAGTGCCAGATATCACAGGAGACTTTCATAGGCCTCAAATGGTCAGATTAGTTGTGGCTGCACTAGGGGAACCTACTCAATATCAGTTGAGTGTTATTAAAGTTATGGCTGACCAGTGTACACACACTTAGAAACTACTAGTAATGCCCAAAGGTATTGGAGTCAAACCAGTTTAGAAAGATGTCTGCTTTAAGACATTTGGGCTTTGGAAAATATATTTAAATTAGTAATTGGATGACATGCTAATTGCACGAGCAGAATGTTGTTGACAATCAGTACCAGCACAAACAATTCCCATATCAGTGCAGTCTCAGAAAACATGTCTTCACAATAGTCTGTACTGTTTAAAAATGGTTTTCTTTGCCAACCACAATGGAAGTCATTTAGGGATGACTACAATGGATGCGCTACTTTGATGCCCTAACACTGCTCAAAACCCGTCCTGCACGAGTTGCTTTGTCTCACTATAAATTTTTAATTTAATATAAAAGCACCAAAGGAACACAGAGAGGATATGGGCATGGAAACATATTGTGAAATCCTGTTGTGTTGTTTTATTTTATCAGTGCTTCATCCCATTGAATTATTTAGACATGCTACAGTTGGCATTCTTCTCTGGAAATGTGGTTACTCACCACAAGACAATGGTCCCACATGAGCCCCCATGCATAGAGAACAAAGCTTTTAAAGTAATGCTGGAGACCACTCGCCCACCACATGCCGCAACAAAAAGAAAAACAACTAAAGTGCTTTTTGATAACTCTGATCTGAAGTTTCTCTAACTCTTTCAAAGCTTTTTTCCTCTCTCTGCTAAAAGGATAAAAAGGGGTTCAGAAAAGGTCTGCTAAAAAAAGGATTTACAATACTTCAGATGGATTTTGACTACAGTCTTCCAAATAACAGTGCACAGAAGATTCTTTGGAGAATGCCAGTTCTGTTTCCCTAAAGAGTCTTTCAATAGATGGCTCTTTAAGGAAACATACATCCTGTGCAAAAAGGATTCTGTGTAGTACTGAACATGGGTTGTTGACTCCTAATATAGTGGAGCCTCTTTTGATGCTATGTAAAACCCTTTTTGTAAAAGCATTTGTTACCATATTATGTAAATATTCTATGCCAGTTGGGTTTTTCCTTGAACTGTACACTCAAATAAACTTCTAATTTAAAATTCTAAGCAATGGACCCTCAGGCATACTAAACTATGGTAAAAGTGTCTGTTTGAGACATGTAGTAGCTTTTTGTAAATCCTACATAGTTATGGTAAGGCCAGTATGTGAAACATACTGTATGATATCTAACTACAATATTTATTTCATTGCTTTATAAAATTTGAGATCTTTCGCAATCAGCAATAATCTATGGATCAATTGAATTTATGTGGGATTAATGTTTTGAGGTAGGTGAAATTTTTGAAAAATGTAAAGGCATGGCACCTCTCGATTGGCAGACTGGCATCAGACTCCAGTGGTCATCCAAATGGTTCTTTCAGCTGTCATACACTATATGGACAAAAGTATTGGGACACCTGCCCATTTGTTGTTTAATATTGTATTAAAAACTTTTGAAACTCACAATATTAAATAGAGCTTATCTTCTATTTGCTAAAGCAACTGTGTAACATATTGATGTAGAGTCATCATACTGACGGCTACAGTTGGTCATAGTTTGTTATAATTCTTGTTTATAGGTCTTCATTTAGCATTTAACAGTATGCATTACCCTTACTCTTAAGGCTCAGTTTTGACACAGATATAGATGTTTTTCTTCACAGCTCTAACCTCAAATTCTCACACTAAATTGAACTTCAGATATTCAACAGCTCCTCTGTTATTTAGTAGTCATGTGCTCAACTTGGAGTGCTGTCCAAAAGCACAAAATTCCCAAAGGATAATATTATGGGTATGTCCTCATGTCATTCATAACTGATCCAAGCAGCATTTGATTTAGCAGTCCATTAAAAATGTTCCTAACAGAGTCATTAGATTACCATCAAACACTATAGTCTGACTTCACCTCTAAACTAAAAGAGATGTACTGCTCTGCAGCATTTTATTCGAGCACACAAGAATGTGATTTCTCTGCTGACAAGCACTAAAATTAATTACTTCTTTGGGCCTCTGTCTTTAAGAGTAATGAAGGAAAGTGAAAGACCTCAAAGCCACCAGCCAAACACCAAATTTGTTTTTTAAGACTACATTTTGTTCCAAATCAGTTGAATGCAATTGTACTTTACAGGATATAAGGCACAGGACTATTCTCAGGAGTATAGTTATCCATAGAAACATGGATACAAAACTTTCCCTATCCATGATTTGAAGATGCACTGAATCTAAAAGTAAGGCATTCCCAAAGGAACAAAATAATTCATGGAGTAGAGAAAAAAACGTTGATGAATTTGTGATCAATGAGAAACAAGCAGATGTGTTTAGGCATAAGATATAAAGCTTCTCCCACACCAAAAGGATGGAAAAAATATTAAAAAACATGGTTTGCTAAAGCATTTGCATAAGCATGAATGCTTATGAGCTGTAATAAGTTACATTCAAGTTATAAATTGCAAACTTGAAATCAATGAAAATCTTTCATTTGTAAAACAGAGACACCACATTAGACTCAAAACATTCAATAAAAGTCATATCAATGCTGTATTTTTATTTGTTTTTGTTTTTTTACACTATTAGCTTGAGCCAACCCTCTAATGAAAATTTGATTAGATTAGAGGCTCATTTTATATATGAATTCCAGAATATCAACTAAGTTCTTTTTTCATATACTTCAAAGCTTTTTAGCAGTTATTTTAGCAGTTGTTTTCATTCCAGTCTTTTTTCACATCTACACTACTGGGCAAACTCCTAACAATAAAAACAATTTTTAATTGCTCTTGAGGAACTGCTGAGGCTGTTGGCACGGATGTTTTATATGCTCTGATGCTGATACTGTGTGAGCTGATGTGCTAAAGAGTGAAACCTGCTGGAAAAGATGAGCTGACAGTTAGAGTGACAGCTCTAAAAGCTTGATTGAAAATGCATCTTATCATCAGTGACATGGAAATGGTTTCTTTAGTTAGTTAGGTCAAACAGAAATTCATGGCTCCCCATCTTTTTGCAACTTTAAGGCTCCACCTAATCTCTGCCCACTCATCATTTAAGCTCACTGTGTCTTGTTAGTTTGACTTGCAATAATAAGTGGCTTGTGTTTGTTTTTGTGACATTTTATATTTATTAGCAGTGATTCTAAAAGCAATAATTCGAAAGTGTCCTTTTTTCTAGTTTTAACAAGACCCATATTGCCAACAGCTAAGTAAGATATAGTCACAGAAATTCTTTAAGTTCTCTATAGTTTTATAATATGTTTTGCCGTTATATTGATCTTTTTCTTTTAATATTTTGCACAACCTAAGAGCAATACATTTTTTCTTTATAGTTGTCTTCCTTGTGTGGGAAAGCTGTTGACGGTCAACAACAACACGATTTAGAATACAGAACTAATAAGCTAGTTAAAGATGTATTTTATTGCTCCAACAAAATCCAACAAAGTCAATTACTCTATAAAACAATGAAGTGTGCAGCCTGGATTAGGCTGTTTTAATTAGTTGCTTGGTTGCCATTATGCAGAAATTAGGTTTTGTTACAGGAACACACTGCCCCAATTTATAGTCACTATGATTACTATAGTATTCATAGAATGTCTTCAGCTATATGTGATATCTAGGTTATCTAATCGAATCGAATGTCTAATCTGATATGCATAATACAGCATATCTATGGTTTAATTTTTTGTGCTAATAGGCTTGTCATATTATTAAAATTTCTGGTTTCTAAAATGGCACCATACAAACCCATCTACCCATATATTTATTTTTGTCTTGACTAAAAGGAACAGTGAAGAGAACTGATAGTGCAGCAGTAAAAAATCACTGCACCAGCAGTCAGCTTCACAGTAACTTCCACATCACTCTGATTAGGCCTGATGTGCACAGGCTGATAGCAGGTGTAAATGTTTTTCGTTTGTGTAAAACCAGAATGACAGTCACAGCATCTTCAGTGATTAATACGATGACTGATTACTAAAATTGTGTATTATGACTTAACCCCTTAAACAGCCTATGGCCTGCTGGTAGTCCGGAAGTGTCTATTCTCGGAAGTGTCTATTCAAATGTCTTTTACCAAAGAATAGCCACGCCAGTTTGTACAGAAGTCCCTGTAGCTATTGAATAATATGATTTAGCGTGTAATAAGCCTTGCTGTGTAAAGGGGTTAATGTGTTAAACATGCATAATGGTAAGTGTTATAAGTAATGCTCAAACAATTCAACACATCATGGAAGGTGTATTATAATTGCTATTAAATGACTCTTGTAATTTTTGTGTTGATTATTTTAAAAAAAAAGAACACTCAGAATAAAAGAAGTCTGTAAATGTAAATTGTTTTCCAGGTATTCAATTGACTGGAAGAGTGACCTGGACAGCTTCTTTGATATTGACCCTGTGACGGGAACTATCTCCATCAGCGAGTTGCTGGACAGGGAGAGCATAGCCCAACACAACATTTCAGTTGTGGCAACCAAAGTTAGTAAGTACACCTCAATGTCCCTTCACTACCTTTATTTTTTATAGACAGTAAATGTTAGCTTTGTGATTTACTGTGCTTTCACTGCAGTTGATAGTAAATCTGGTTGGTCTCAACATCATTTATGTTCAGCCATAAAAAAAAAAGATTACTCCTTTGAATGTGTTTCATGAGTAGAGTGTCTTTCTTGTCAATTTGACCTAAATTTAACAACCAACTTTCTTCTTTTCTACATCCTTCAGCTGTTGGATGATAAAGGCTTTGTATTTTACAATTTAATTAGCTAAACAAGGACTCTTCTTGTTGGTCTTCTCAGACAGCTATCAAATATTAATGACTAAAGCATTTTTAACACCTTGTTATGTAGTTAGAGATTGCAGTGCTAATTCGGGAAGCAATCAGCTACAAACTTAAAACGTCATCTCAGTAATTGTGTTTATGTCAGGATGACATGGGCTAAAAAAGGGGTGCAAATTCACTGACATCTATTCATCAAACCCGCTAACAAGTCATGGAAGTCATTATCTTTGAGCGTCCGTGGTTCTCAATCAAAATTACAAACGCAACACTCTACATTCATTATGATAGAATGGGGGAAGAGAGGTCATTAAAAGTTGAGCTCTTATCACCATGGTAACAAGCATTACTAACTGTCTCTCAAGGTTGTGGGGCTGATATGCTAATCGTAATTTGCTAATTTGCCGGGCTGATGGGAGGCTGCACGAGACAGGCCTGTAAAACTTTGCTTCACTGCTGCAGTGGGAGTTGTCCAGTCAGTGTTAGAAGCTCACATATATTAATATGTAATTTTTTTACTATCAGTATCTTGCAGACAGTATTACATTCTGTTCAGGGGCCCCACAAGAAATCCCACCGACTGAGTCAAACTACAGAACATGTAGGCTCATCCTTGTAGGTCTTCAAGTCAAATTAGGTAGTGTGGAACTTCATTTGTATTTCTGTATTTACACAGTGTGTAAACTATGCAAATTTAGATATTCAATCCTTTAAAACTAGTGCTCAGTAGAACTGCCTTTTGCTGCAACAACAGCTTTACAGTTTGTGAGTTTCTACCAACTTTGCATTGTTTAGGAGGGGTTTTCATGCATTCTTCCTGTCAGGGTTACTCCTGGTTGTTCGGATGATGCTTGATAGTTTGCAACGTGAACATTGAATGAATTTAGATCCATACTTTGATTTGGCCATTGTAGAACATTCACCTTTTATTGTTTAACTATTCCTGTGTTGCTTTGGCTTTGTTCCTGCCATTTTTGTACTGCTGAAAGTTCAAATTTTTCCCTGCCTTCTACATGTCATAGTGTGTACGACCAGACAAGGAGGGATGAACACTCACAGAGATAGAATCAAAGCAAGAACGTTTATTAACGTAACAGAACACAAACAAGGTACTAAGAGTAAACAAGGTGCAGTAACTAAGGGTCAAAACAAAGAACACAACAGAACGTGGCAAACAAGATGGCAAACATAACAAACCTGGGACTGGGAGGAGCAAGGAGCTGAACGAGAGAATAACGAGGGGGTGAACTAAAGAGGGGACAAAACTGAAAGCTGAAAGCCTCGATTGAGCAACGTGAGCAATAACGAACTAAGGACAGAGCTGCGCTCTGTATACAAACAGAGGTTGCACTAAACTAGATCCAGAACCGCACTTTGTGAACATGCATGGGTGGTTGGAGAGACAGCTGCCTGAAGCTTGGGCAACAGGAGTAACGATACACTAGATCCAGAGCCGCGCTCTGTGAACATACAGAGGTAGCTGGAGAGCCAGCTGCCTGACTAGAAAATGAGGCAAGCCAAACCTGAGTAAGCAGCGACTGCCTAGAACTGGGGTCACCTAGGAGCATGAGCAGGAAGCAAACATAACACACTTGCCTCTTGAACCAAACTGTGGTATCGCTTTCTTAAGAACTGATCACTTGCCAACCTGAACACGCCACCAGTGCGTGGGGAGTCAAGGAGATCCCTGGAGATCCAAGGAATCAAAGAGATTTAATTCACGGCAAGGAGTGGCCGTCTTGGAGCTCCTTAAATGCTTCCAGTCCCAGGTGCAACTCATGAACAACAAACAAACCCAATTGAACATGAATCAACACAAAAAAACAGGAAGTCCTTATTTTGACCTGTGGGGGGCTTCTCTCGGAGGCTTTGATCTGCTATTGTTTAGTAATAGCTTCTTTCTAGCCACCTTCCCATAAAGGACAGGAGCATATTGTCATCGTTGACTGGCGTACCTTCAGTCTTTAGCTTCTTCATAGTGCTTGTTGGAGGAACCCAGTCATACCCACAACATATTGTAGCTTCTGTTTCCTCACAATCCAACATTTCTTACTTCAATGAAGGTGGTCTTTTATCCAGTAAAGGTGGATGTTTTTAATTGTAAGCCAATTGCGTCTTCATTAGGGCAGTATCTTTCATCTGTGGAAACTTGAAGCTTCCACAACTCATGGGTTGAATACTAATTTTGAGAAAAGGTCTGTTTAAGTTTGACAGAGCACTGTATCTATCTAAGAGTACATGCATTGTTTGATAAGAGTCTAAAATAACTGAATAAAGTAGCTAAAGACAAGGAAGCTAAACCATATTGATTGTAGACAGATTACTTTAGACTGCCAAATACTATAAGGCATTTGAGTGGCATTTTTCCATTCGGTGGCTTTGTTCTTTACAGTTGCATTAACAGATTAAAGGACGAAGAACATTAACATGTGTCACAAGCGAATTTCATTCTCTTTACAGCCATCAAGGGGTAAAGAACATTTTGTAGCATTCACATGAGAACACATCGTATATTTCCTCTCTCTCTCTTTCTCTCCCGCTCTCTCGCTCTCATATTTAAAATGCCAGGCCAGGTGCAGCTCCAGATGTTGCAAGATTACAGGATATGAAATCTGGAATAATAATGCTGAGGGTAGCATATGAGCAGATGAGTCAGCACTGCTTCATAAAATTTTGGACTTGTTGCTGGTAATGAGAACTGAGGTCTTCAGATCTTGTTTCTGTTAGTTCGGCAAATGCATGGGTGTTCAGCCACATGCTGCTAATAGAGGATAGTCGGCTGGGCATCTTTTCTTTTTCTTCTCTTCTTTAAGTAGATCATTGCCATCAAATAAATACTGCACTACATCTCTTATTACTTCCAACAGTACACCTCCGCCATCTATACATTGTAAGACTGATAAAAGTTGTATTTGACCTCTGATGTACTTTGTTACCTTACTCTAATCTTATCACAGTTAAAAGTGCAATGCAGCACGGACATTGATTTCTCTTCGCAGACTCTTGCACCATCTAGTGGATTATTAAAGCATATAATTAAACCCAATTCCATAGACAAGGAACCAAGGCAATGTGCTATTTAAATCTTAATTGGGTATAATACTTATGTTCTTAATACGTAATAGTCCTACCTATAAGTAGCTACAATTACAGCAACACATCAAATCAAATCAGTTACGGTCAGATCTGTCCCTGAACAGCTAATCAACAAGAAGTCTGTCAGTTTACAAGTCTTACACTATAAATCATAAGCTGTTGAATGCAGGTCATGATATAAAAGTTGCACATCTCTAAACGTTTCCAGCCAAGTAAATGTGGCACACGTCTGACAGTGTCAGAAAAGTAGAACAGTTTTGCACATTTGTCAGTCCATAATAACTTTTTTTTTTTATCGAAACATATTTATCAACTTCTTTACTTCATTTTTGCCCTGAAGGAAAAAAAAAAATAAGAAAGAAAACAGAGGCATTAGAGAATGATGATCTGTCTAAAACATCTGTCAAACTGGTGACAAACTGCAACAATAACCTTTTCTCTTGACAGCACTTGTCTGGATCTCAGACTGCTGGCAATGCGCTGTACTCCAAATGCTGACATTCAGCTCCACACCAGATGCCTCAGCCATATTTCGGCTTGGTCTGGAAACACAGTCATCATTTTGGGCTGCAAGCTTATCTTTTCCAACAGCTGCTAGTTGAATCGCCACTGGTAACGTTATTCATTTATAATGTATAATTCAGGCAGAATAGGAAACCTAAAATGTGTTAAATAGTAAGTCTCAACACATCTTCCCCTTTACACTGTCTGTCAGAGGGTTTAGTCTGTGTCTGAAGGATTCAATCCCTTCTTTTTTGGTGGATAACCATAAAAATGACTTGATCTGACAACGTAAGATGCCACAACACTCATCAAGTGTTAGAGTAGGTTGAGGGGAGAGGGGAAGTATGTGTGATGCCATGTAGAACACAATCGCCAGTTTTAAATATCACTGAGAAACGCTGTGAAATGTGAGGAGAATGAACATTCAGCCACTATAGGAGGTTTGTGGGCAGCAGTGGAGAATGTGTGGAAGGCAAATCATTTAGAACAGTTTAAGATTTTTTTTTAAATTATTTTTCCATTTTATATTTCCATTTTAGCATCAGTGTTCATTGCAAAAAAACATTCTCTTTTAATGCATGTGAGAGTTATTGATATTCTATAGAGAATGTGAATGTGTTAACAAAAAAAAAGTTATATCTGCTGTGTGAATGGAGAGGTTCTAAACTAGGTGTGGACAAGATATGTTATTGTATAATAATAATAATAATAATAATAATAATAATAATAATAATTAAATAAATAAATAAATAAAGAACTGAAGGAGCTCTGTAACACTGAGCAAATGCATGTGTCATTCTGAAACCAAAGATATTTATAGGGTATATCTGCCTCTCCCTTGGCTGCTCTTCCGGGAGGGCTTTATGCTAGATGGTGGAACATTGCTGTGAAGATAGATTGCATTCAGCTACAGCATTATTAGTGACAGAATATGCACTATATGTTCACTGAATCCAGAGGAACGGGATGGAGCGCCATCACTCTAGTGAGTGCGGTTCCACTATTCCACATCTCATTTCTGGGGGCTTTATAGTCCTCTAGACGAAGGTTGGCATTAGGCACAGTGATGTTAGGCTTCAGAATGTCCCATTCTGTCTTCAGTGCTTTTTAATGGAGCTTTGCGCACACAGACTGAATGCCAATAGTTTGGAGGGGTGTCTGGAAACTTTTGGACACACAATATTGTTTATAGCTTTTCTTTTTTAAATATGATGCTACTGTTTTGCTAGTGGCTTTTGTCCATACTAACATACTAACTGAAAAAATAAGTATATATTTTGTACTCTGTAAAAAGTCATGTACTGTGATATTTTTGTTGTATCATCACCTATATTCTACACTGAGGTGACTTTAAGATTAGGTTATGACAGCACAACCTCTAAAGTACATAACCACACACACATGCTCACAAACACACCTCTATCATGGCAGGAAGATTGCTTTTCTCCATCAAGGTCACTCAAAGGTCTTGGGACCACAGGGGGGTGGGGGAAGGGGGGGGGGGGTAGATATCTTTCCTTCTCTAAGCTCGTTCTTTACCCACACCAGCTTATATCACACATTAAATCCTTAAAAGTTCATTCCTCACTGATGCCCCCTGCACTGCACACAGTGAGAACTGATACAGCATCGGTGCGATAAGTAATAAAAATCCACACTCTTGTAATCACAAGACACTCGTATTGCCTCTCTGGCAAGATTTAACCTCAGCTGCCATGCTACCACCTGGGACGCATTTCCTCTCCATTTTAAAGGAACCAAAAGATAATCAAATTCAAGTCTTATTACTGTTATTTCATAAAAATATAAATAAATAAATAATAATAATAATAATAATAATAATAATAATAATAATAATAATAATTTAGACTTGAGAAGACACATCATGTCCAGAAAGGTCAATTCCAGACATCACCCCAGCCAGCCTAACCACTTAAATGGCCAAGAGCTGCTATTGGGTATAATTTTCAATTCCTCACTCCTACTTCTACATACTAAACCTCATGATATAATAAGCCTGGATGTGTAAAGGGTTAATAGTGCTGTCACTCAAACATCTTATCCTTTGAGTTTAGTTGAAGCAATCATAAATATTAATGCCAAAGAGTCAAAATTAGTGTGTGTAGGTGCTACACAATTCTTTATTTACAGTCAGGTTTGAACTCTGCAGGATATATTCTGTGCAGGTACTTAGATTTATTACATTGAGCATATCAAAGTGTGTGTACACTCTGATAATCGAATGAAAGACACTCTAGAAATGTGGAATAAATGTGTTTCATGAATTTCTGACACTGAATCTAATCCCTCTTATCCTAACCTGATTCTTCTGTAAGATTTATGTTGAACAAGGCTTTAGACGTCTTTCCACGAAGAGAGATACCCAATGAGATGAATGACATGGATTTTTCTCAAAATGGCCACATGGTGCCAGTATTACACTGTCAGTGACTTCCACTTTCTTGCACCCAACCCCAAGTCTGTAGATCTACCGCACTGCAGAGTGTAGCATCAGCCTAATCTACGTAATGGGCTGCTTTGTTTTTCTGGCTCTAACGGACTAAATTCTTATTTAAATGAATTCATATTGCATCTGGATTACATAATGACTCTTACTATGGTCACCAAACCATCAGAGATTTACAGAGCATTATCCTTAGGGTCTTATCCCTGTATCTCAGACACACCATATGAACAGAAGTATTGGGGCACACCTCATAATCATTGAATTCAGGTGTTTCGTTCAGTTCTGTTGCAACTGGTGTATAAAATCGAGCACCTAGCCATGCAGTCTGCCTGAATGCAGAGCCCACAGAATTTCAGCATAATACTGTAAAAGGATGCCACCATTGCAACTAGTCAGTTTGTGAAATTTCTTTCCTCTTAGATATTCTACCATCAACTGTGAGTGTTATTAATGAAAAGTGGAAGCGTTTAGGAACCATAGTTACTCAGCCACTAAGCGGCAAGAGGGTAAAGTTACAGAACGGTGTCGCAGAGTGCAGAGCTCATGGCATAGTGCATTGAGGAAGCCAATGCTCCAAACCTGCTGTTAGAGCCGAGGCGGGGGAAGGGTTCAATGGATTTAGAATGGGATGTCATGAAAGCTCCTGTCAGTGTAAGCCAATAAGGGCAGTTTTAGTAAGTAAATGATTGTGTATGTTCAAATCTAAACATGCCTTTTTAGAAAACGATGCTCTAACATACAGAAAGAAGAGCTACAATAACGATCTCCATGGAATAATGAATCGGATTAGGAATACAATCTGCAACAGTTAAGCCTGAACTGTGTAATGTGAACTGTGTATAAAGCTAAACTGTGTACTTTTCCTCGCTCCGTAGATAATCCAGTGCTGACCAGCAGAGTGTCCGTCACAGTTCATGTCCTGGACGTTAACGAGTTTCCACCAGAACTCGCTATACCGTACGAGACCTTTGTTTGTGAAAGTGCCAAAGTGGGACAGGTGAGTGTGTATCAGTGCATGAGTCATTCACTTACTCATAATCACTGTCTGAGAGAGAGAGAGAGAGAGAGAGAGAGAGAGAGAGAGAGAGAGAGAGAGAATGGCAGCAAGCAAGAAAGACAGAGAAAGAAAAAGAGAGACAGAGAGATAGAAATAGAAGAGAGAGAGAGAGAGAGAGAGAGCGCGAGAGAGAGAGAGAGAGAGAGAGTAACAGCAAGCAAGAAAGAGAGAAAAAGAAAAAAAGACAGAGATAGAAATAGAAGAAAAGAGAGAGAGTAACAGCAAGCAAGAAAGAGAGAGAAAGAAAAAGAGAGACAGAGAGATAGAAATAGAAGAAGAGAGAGAAAGAGAGAGAGAGAGAGAGACAGAGAGAGAGAGAGAGAGAGAGAGAGAGAAAGAAAGTGAGCCAGAGGGAGAGAAATGCATGTTTGCATGTCAGAATCCAATTCTGGACTAATGAGCCATTTAAGATGATGTATAACACTCCACACACCAGCACACTCATTAAAATGGCAGTGCAGCTGAGGCCGCATGTGTGTGTGAGTTGTAAACTGTTGTAGAGTTCAAGAAGAAGTACAAGGGTTGTGAGTGATAAAGGTAAAGGCCTCATCTTACAACTCCTGTCCATTTGTGCACTCTTGTCTGCCCCTGCTTTATCAACAGATAAGCTAAAGGAAACTACACATTTAAACTAAGCACTTTTCATTACAGCCATTTAGAAGCAATGAATCGTTTGCTTCTGCTTCTCTAATACATTACCTGAAACCAATATACCTGGAGAAAAGTGTAATTAGTGATTTTGTAATGCCACAAACTAGAGCAGTCCAGCAGACATCTGTTACTGCTGCGAAAGTCATTTCAGTGCTGGCAAAAGCTGAGAGGGATTGCTGTTGTTGTACTAGTAGATACTTAATTACAGAATGAGTTTCCATTTAGTTTACATTCATTCTGTGTTGACAGCTGTGAGTCTGACTTTCCAATCCAGCGTGTTTCAAGGTCAGGAAATGTGGGAAATGTTTAGAATCTTCCACCATGACTTCTTTTTTTATACAAATCCTCCATCAGAAACCCTAATCTAAAATGTCTTTAAACCTACTTAAAGATTTCCTATTATTATATTATCCAATAATATAAAAAATATTTACAGACTACCTACACAACACCAATCGATGAGCTTGAAGAACCTCTCTGATACTGCGTTTGAGTTAGAAATACTTCACATTACAAAATGATACCATTCACATTCGACTCCAATAAGTCAGATATTCTGGTTGGGTTTTCAAACATCCGCTGTTTTTTTTTTTTTGATGTCCTGCCACAGCTTCTCTATTGGGTTCAATAGTCAGTTAACTGGATCTTGTCATTAAATAAATTTGGTTAAGTTGTTGTTTGAGGAACTAGGGGTGCTCTAGTTGAATAACTCTGGATGCTCTTTAAAAAAAATGAAACAGTTTTAGCATGTTTTGTGTTTGACAAGGGTTCTCTTATCTTAAAACATTATGGGCTGGTTTCCCGGACAGGAATTAAGATTGGCTGTAGACTATTTTATTCTTTATATGGAACATTTCCATTCAAAATGATGTGTAATCCAGGACTACTCTTAATCCTTGTCAGGGAAACTGCCCCAATATGTTCAAAAGTCTGAGGACACCCCTTTTCTTATCAGTGAATTAGCTGAATTATGTTGTACCCTTACAGACACACACATTTATATCTCACACACATTTCTCATCAAAAGCAACCAATAGAAAATTACTTTTTGGAGGAGCTAGGCTTTAGAGCAAAAGAACTGCGTTTTCTGGAGTGATCATGCTCCATCCAGGACTTTTCCTGAGTTTTCATGAGTTGGAGGGCTTTTGTGATCCAGAACTAATTGTCAGACATCAGTACCAGACCTCACCAGGGCTATCGTGGCTGAAAGCAATCAAATCATTACCGCAAGGTTCCAAAATCTAGTGGAACGCCTTACCCAAGGAGTAGAGGCAGCAAAAGGAGGCAAACTCAGTGATAATCAGGGATGGACACTAAAGTCAAATTTGAAATCAGATTTTTCAGAGAATTATTAAAATATTAGAATATAGCAACTATACATTTACATTACATTTACATTTACAGCATTTAGCAGACGCTCTTATCCAGCACTTTACATTTACATTTACATTTACGGCATTTAGCAGACGCTCTTATCCAGAGCGACTTACAAAGTGCTTTGCTATTTACCCAAGAAAAGCCTTAGCTAGTTAGAATAGACTAATAATACAAAAGATACCTCCAAGCACTTTGGTGCAGGACAAAAAAAAAGCCTGGACGCTTGTCTTCCGCGGATTTTGAGGGATGGCGGGTCGAGCCGAGCCATACTTGAAGCTCGAAGGGCTCTTGGTGCGGATCGGCTTTTGACCATTGCCATCAAGTACGGAGGGGCTGGTCCGTTCTTGGCTTTGTAGGCCAGCGTCAGGGTTCTGAATCTGATGCAGGCCGCAGCTACAGGAAGCCAGTGAAGAGAACGCAGCAGTGGAGTAACATGGCTGAATTTAGGGACATTGAAGACGACCCGTGCCGCTGCATTTTGGATGAGTTGCAGGGGCCTGATGGTGCGCAGAGGGAGACCAGCCAGAAGAGAGTTGCAATAGTCAAGTCTGGAAGTGATGAGAGACTGAACGAGCACCTGGGCAGCCTCTCTAGAGAGGAAGGGTCGAATTCTCCGGATGGTGTACAGGAGGAATCTGCAGGATCGAGTTACGTTTGCAACATAACTTGAGAACGACAACTGATCATCCATGACTACACCAAGGCTTCGAGCTTCTGTAGAAGGAGTGACCAGTGAGTTCTCAAAGGTGATGGCAAGATCTTTTTTAAGTCCAGCAGTTCCCGGGATGTACAGCAGCTCCGTCTTGCTGGGGTTGAGTTTGAGGTGGTGAGCCGCCTCACCACCTCAAAAACTTGTTAATGTTAGAAAATCTACTTTGTATATAATCTAATAGCCTTATTTACCATTTGTTTTTTAAAACTTTCATGACTATTTGAACATTCTGCATATTCTATCTTATCCCTACTAATAGCACTGTTGATTTTGAATGAAAAACATTAACAGAGGTGTCCACAAACCTTTTTATCATATAATGTCTGAAAGCATTTGTGTGTAACAACAGAGAAAATCAGGAAAGGGGCAAATAGGTCTCTGAATGGAAGGGAAATGCATCATACTTTCTGATTCACACTGATTAAATGAATGAAATACACCAAGATCTCATTACTGGTAAGAGTTTAGTAATGTAAGCAAATAGATTGTTTGAGAGAATGTGTGTGTGTGTTTACACACACACTTGTATCAGCCTAGGCAGAAAGCACATGATTTAAGTCCAACTCTTTATTTTCTCCTCAGGATTCTCTCACTGCGCTGTTTGAATAAAGGATTATCTGTGGCGGTTCTGTGTTTGGGTTTCTAAGCATCTGACATGTTTTAAAGAGGGATTAGCTGTAGCTGTTTGTTGTTTAGATTTCTGGATTTCTGACACAATTATATAGAGCGCTGAGATGATGGAGTATGCGTTAGAGAGCAGCATGCGCTGATGGATGTGCATGATTTGATGGTCACGTGTGGATAAGTGCATTAGCGCAGCGCTAATCGTCTTGTTTTACATGCACCTGTAGTGCTCACAGCAGCCCTGCGGCAGGTGATGCTAACAGCAGGGTGGGACAGGGCTGGATCCAGCACGCTCTGCAGGGTAGAAGAGCTGAGATGTGTGTTACTACAGCATGGGGCGGATCATGATCGCAGACAGGGCGCCAGGGAGCAGTGTGTGTGTGTGTTCTGTGTTCAGAAACATCTGAAAACATTCAGAAACATAAAGAGATGAACAAAACACATACTAAACACACACTGCCAACAACCCTGATACTTTTAATGACTACTGCAGTTCACAATTATTCAACCTATTCATGATAAGCGTCTTTAGTACTTAGTAGTTTGGTTTAGTAGAGCACCCTTTTGCTGCCATGACCTTCTGTTACCGTTCCTGAGAAATCTTAGTCTGTTCCCTATGGGTAATGCACTTCAGTTCACCAATATTCTTCTGAAACCAAGCCAACCATGACATTTTCTCCTAGGATTGTCTAATCCTTGATTAAATCCATTTTGCCCTCCACACGCTGCAGGTTTCCAGTCAAACCCTTCTAAATGAAGAAGAAGGTTGAATAATTCTGAGACTGCAGTCGTCATTAAAAGTCCCATTTTGTGTTGAATTTAGAGAAACCACTTGTAATTGGGCAATTGATTGATGAGCAGTTTCATGGCCAAGTGTGGCCTGTTCCCTCGTCATTTTATAATAGATTTAGGAAAAGTAAAAATCTGGAGTTGATTCTGAGAGTTGAATTTACATTAGCAGCGCTTTATGGAAACTCTCAATATGAGGTTCAAAGAGGTGTTGATGTAGATGAAAAAGGTTATTAGGTCATTAGGCTGAAATAATGTAAGAACCTATCAGAGAATTAGCAGCAATGTTAGGAGTGTTTTAGTACATTCAGAAAACATGACAAAAGACAAAAATATCATAATTGACTAAAAAAGTATTTTTGCTGGTGAAAAAGATTTAAGAATGTTCTTAAAGTGGTAAGAGTATTATCTAGAAAGTATTTAATCAAGAAGCAACTTTGTGAATGTAAATACATAGTAAATACCAAGCAAGTAGTGCTAACAGTAGAGAGGAGAAAGGCCTGGTTAGAGGCCTTTCTAGAGTCTGCTAGAAAACTAAAAAGCCTGCCCAGTTCTGGAAATACATTTTTGTATAGATCAATCCAATATTAACTTGAAGGCAAGGCAAAGCATGTCCAGTTTATGTGTATAGTACTTTTAATACACAGTTTGTTTTGGTTTCCCCCATGTGCTCCTCAGCATATGGCTCTATTTGTGTCTGTTCCTTGTCTCCGTCTTAGTCCTGCCTTGTCATTAGTGTTCCCACCTGTGCCTCCTTTGTAGTCCTGCCTGTTAGTCTGAGGTGTTTCTCAGATGTTGGTCTGTGTATATGTAGACCCTTTGTTTCAGTGTTTTTTGTCTGGTCTTGGTGCATTTGTGTTTATGGTGGTTCATGGTTTGTTTGCTTGGCCTGTTTCGTTTAGTCTTTTCTTTCTTAGCTTAGCTTAGCTTGTTTGTTTCTTTGGTTTTTGGTTTGTTTTATTTTTGTTTTGTTATTTCTAGTAAATGGTACCTGCATTTATGTCCACCTCTCTTTCTAAGCTCCACATCCGTGACAAAAAAAACAGAAAAAATAAAAATATATATAAAGCGTTTGTACATTCCTAAAAATGCACCTTTAAAAGGCTTTTGCAAGAAAGCTGAAAAAAGAAACACAGTTGTGAATTTGTCATAAAAAAGAGTTATACAAAATGACAAAAGTGTAATTAAACAAGAAGGAGATTAAAGTAAAGTGCAGCAAAATATATAAGCATAAACATAAAAGGAAATTCGAAAGGAATGGAAGGGCAAACTGATATGATGACGACTCCACATTACAACTGGATATTGACCCAAGACATACTATAAAAGCAACCCAAGAGCTTCTTAATGAAAGGAAAATGTTCTTCAATGGCTGAATCAGTCATCTGACCTCAACCCAACACAGCATGCTTTCGACTTACTGAAGACATTGAAGGCAGAATGACCCACAAACAAGCAGAAATGAAAGGCAGCTGCTGTAAAGGCCTTACAAAGCATCTCTAGGGAGGAAATTCAGCATTTTGTGATGTCCATTAGTTCCAGACTTCAGGCAGTCATTGACTGCAAAAGATTTGCATTCAAGTATATTTCTTATTTTTTCATACATTTAGTTGGCCCAGTTATTTTTCAGCTATGGAATAGAGGGACTATGCAAAAATGGCTGTTATTTCTAAACAGTAAATGCAATATTTTGTGCTTGAATTAAAACTAAAATCAGCACTTTTACACAGTTACATCTTTCAAATCAATTGAGTTGCTCTACAGAAGCAATATTACAAAACGTGTCACTGTCCAAGTGAACCTTACCTAGTATATCACATAATCAACCCCCATATAATTAATAATAAACTCTCTCTATATAAAAGGTTCAAAAGTCTTAAAGACACTCTCTGAATACTATGCATGTATGTATTTATTATTTTTCAAGTGAAATATATCACTTATTTTTAGTATCCTTCAGAAATGTTTGCACAATGTTATCAACATGTTTTACTAACTGAAATGTAGAATTGGTAATTATCTTAAAACGTAATAAACAAATTAAAATTAATTAGTTATAGCATGCAAAAGTACTTAAGCATTAGTGGCACAAAGATCAATGCCTTTTTTCATTAATGAATGTTAGCATTTAGTTGTATATCCCTTGTTTTGTCCTAATGGTTTAGTCTTTGGCCTCTCCACCACAGTAAAAGATGCCAAATGAATTTATGAAATTAAATGGCTTTCTGCCATTCTAGGTAAAACCCAATGTAAGTAAATCGTGATGCATCCTCAGGTGATTCAGATCATCAGTGCGAAAGACCAGGATCTTCCAATGACAGGACAGAAGTTCTCCTTCAAGTCACCACAGGATGGGATGAAGAGCAAGAACTTCACCATCAAAGATTTTGGCAGTGAGTATCTCTCTATATGGTGCGTGTGTTTTAGAGATCTACATTGCCCTAATAAATTGTGTAATCAAAGGGCAATTTAGGTGCAGTCTGCTCTAGCTCTAGAAAATCCGGCGATTTTCAGTGTGTAAACCTGAATCGCCTGACAACAGTAGTTCCCTGTGCAATCTGCTGTATTTATCCCTTCTGAAAAAAAACGGGAGGCTGGCTCAAGGCTTTGGTTAGGACTGCTGAACAATACAAATGTATAACACTCAGTCATTTAAATAGCCCTTACCTGCCAGCCACATACACAGGCCTGGAAACGTATATTCAAGACCTGGTCCACACATTCATAGATATTTTTGTAAACTTGGCCTCTCAACCTCATGAAAGTAGTGGTTTAGGTTGCTGAAAACTGAGCTTTTGGAAAGCACTCTCCAGGGTGCTGTTACACAAATAGAAGGTGTTGAAGTGGGATGTAAGCAAAGTATTTTGTTCGCAAAGCACAGTAAACACAAGACAAAATGGAAACTACAGAGAACAAGGAAACAAACCTGGAGACTGAGAAAAATGATAGGAACAGACGTTAAGAAAGCCTCAAGACCAGACAGAGGAAACAAAAGGGCTACTTCTACAAAAGACAAGACTACACACACATTGGGAATGTCAAGGTAACAAATAACACAAAGGTAAAACACAAATGACAAGGCAAGACTAGGGAGAAAACAGCAGAAAAGCATTTTTGTGGCCTTGTGTGTATGGAATAATTTTCAGAAGCACTGTTGGTGTATATTTTTTTGAACATGTCTTTATATGTGTAGACAAGGTCTACAACATAGTGACAGACCTATAGCTGCTTCAGTGAACATGAAGACAGAAGAAGAGAAGAAAACGTCTACCTGTGACTCACAGTTTTTTTTTTTAAGAAGAGGGCATTGAACAGGAAAAAGTGTTGACAGGCCAGACGACATAGTTACAGGGCACAGACCCGTCATTTTAGGCTGCAGTCCTGTAAAAGCGGCCTCGCATTGTTAATCTTTTGACAGTCATCTGTTATACCTCTCTAAACCCTAGCAAAACCAAGGCCACTTCAATAATTCACTATCTCTGATGTTGGAGTTCTGGTGTCAGTGAAAGGGCATTAGCCCTCATAAAATTTACAAGTGTCTATTCCCTCAAGTGTTGATGAAGTAGAGTTTAGAGTTAATAATGCTGTGAGGCTCTTTCACAAAGTATGACACCACATCGAACCACAAAGAACAATTTCTAAGGCTTAAATATCAGGTCACGGTTGGAAGTAAGGGGTCTTGGCCATCATTTTAGACAGGGCACACCTATGCTCTTTCAGTACCTGCCCTTATAGAACATAACTTTTTGGGATTGCTGCAGTCTCAGTGCTAAAAATAGATCCTGACTGACATATCGTTTGGCTGATAAAATCTGTTGGATTAACCTGAACCTGGATTTACTGGAACTTGAAAATGGAACAGATAAAACACTGATGTTTATAAGTTAAACACCAGTATTTATGAAGGAGTATGTTGGTAGAATATGATGAGAATTTACTTGTAAGGATTGTAAAGCTGCCACTAACCAACTATAATGGTCATAAAGTCAGTAAAGCACTGTTTCACCAAAACTATAGACACAGTATGCAAATCAGTATCAGTATATGTGAATTATTTAGTGCTAAGCATACAGCAAATCTAACCATGACTAACAGCTGGAAAAAGTCAAAGTTTAGGTTGAAACCAGTGTTCTATGCTTTGAGTACTAAAACAGTTTTTTTTTTTTCATCCAGACAACACTGCAGGTGTAGTGACACTGCGCAGTGGTTTTCGCCGCCGCACACAGGAGATATACCACCTTCCAGTGTTGATTGAGGACAGTGGTTTACCAGTAAAAAACAGCACCAGTACCCTAACCATCCGTGTGTGTGCCTGCAATGCTGACGGGGCCCTCCTGACCTGTAATGCAGAGGCCATCTTCCTCCCTGTTGGCCTCAGCACTGGAGCACTTATCGCCATACTGGTCTGCATTGTCATACTGCTAGGTGAGTGCATTACACCAGAGGAAAGAAAAGCTGTCTACTAAACTATTTTACACACTAAGAAGACTTAAAAGATTGTCACATTGGTCTTGTATGTATGTCAACAAGACATGCATTTCCCATCTCATATATTTTTGACATCTTATTTGTTGTTTGCTGTAAGTCATGAATCCATTAGGCTACAGTGTCTACAGGTACAGATATCCATTTAGATCATTACCAAAACCAGTCAGTAGTGTGCAGATTACAATTATCATTTATAGCCATAGCAATTTAATATAATACTCATTAGTGGTAGTAAACATACACATCTAAATATGAGCAGTAAGAGCCCACATCCAGCCAGGGGAGCTTAGGTTCCTTGCTCAAGGGCACCTCAGTTGTGAATGGTTAAGGGGTGAGAAAGCACCGTTCCTTCCATTAGGCTATTTCCTTCCATTAGGCAAGTCCAGGGGACTGAACCAGCGACCTTACAATCCCAAGCCTACTTATCTAGCCATTGAGCTGCTGCTACCACAGATTTGGACATCACATGTAAGGATCTAAACACAAATGAGTAAAAACAAAAACAGTCAAAAGAACATGCTGGCATTTTGAAAATGCCAGTATTTTAAAACTCTTTTCATCTAACTTGGCTCAATGCAAAGTTGAAGGAAGCAGCTTCTGACGTTCTTGGCTTCACAGACTCCAGACTGAGTGGATCAAAATTAAGAGACCTCTGGATTATCCCAACCTTGTTTAATTAAGTGCTGGGATATCAGCCATGCTTGATTTGCATGGAGGGGGACAGCATTTTCTTGCCTTTTCTTTCCTGGTCAAGTTCATATATTAATGACCACGACTCCTTAAGTCTCTTTACTGCGTGGTCATGGACGGAATTACCCTGCTTTACAACTTAACCATCAAGGTCAAAGAGGCAAAACCTCAACTCTGGCTCTCTGCAGTGAGCTTAGCATAAAGAATGAAGAAATAAGCTTTTATTGCCTCCTTACAATTTGTGTGGGATAGTTGTCATTAAGCTAGGTCTTACTCAAAAAGATGAGCTGAGCACTCATCTGTCCCTAACTGACCCAGAACAAGAAACAAGTTCCCTTCTAGATGACTCTGAATTGTCATTGGAAGTTGGTTAAATAACTTCAGACACCAAACATGTCTTAATTTGCCACTTAATTTTATTTGGGGTAAGTGAACTTAGACCTTGTTTACACCTGGTCACTTAATGCATATTGAGTATCAGGATTATACATCGACAAGCCCAAGCCACATAACAATTCAGTCGTAAACGAACCCAAGATGCATTTAAAACAGATACAAATCCGATTTCTCTTACCACTTCAGGAGGTCTGAGACACATCTGAGCTACGTTATAGGAGTGTAAACGATATCTGTCTGTCCATATATTTACATTATACGTCCAAAAACCCTCCCAGTACAGCCAACATCCCCTCTAGTACAACTAAAACACCAATAATAATTGCTGCATAACAAGCTAATTGTTTTTTCAGTCTAACCAAAGACGCATTTGGCTGCCAAGTGTAAATTCATGTGGCTAAAATCTTACCAGGATACTAGTCACATGAAGTGACCAGGTGTAAACGGGGCCATTTGTGTGCTTTTTACTTTTCTGCAGAAATACTGACTTAATTAAGAAGTAGTCTATAATGCTGACCATTGGTCATTATGACACACCAGCTAGTCCTAATGAACTTGCTGTTTTATTGAAATAAATAAGTAGAAAATGTAGGTAAATTTTCATGATATTTGGAAATATAATATTGTTTTGGAAGTTTGGGAATTAAAAAGAACATAAAATCAAGCCAAAGAAGAACATTTTGCACACTACAAAGGATTTTTGCATTATTAAGGTAGATCCTAATTTAACACTGAGCTAAAACATGATCTGGTACACTGTTGAAATGTAGCCATAGTACCTGTAGGTACCTGTAGGTGTTCAACAGACACCCATTGTTTTGGTTTACCCTGCAGTTCTTCACTATCCTACAAGTGTTGAAGGAGAATCAGCAGTCTACAATGTGATGCTTTTCAAGGGTTGATGAGCTCAACACTTTTATTTACTTTTGTTTTTCCTCCAGTAACGTCTTTTAAAAAGTGAGCTTTCATCTAGCATGACCTTACCACTGTCCTCATCAAACGGTAAACCCATTCCCTCAGTCGTCTCTGTGTTTTATCTTGGAGCCTTAAGGGCTGTAATAGCTGTCTGCACACTTTGAAAGGAGAACAAAGCAAAGTGGCTCACACAGAAAAAGGGACAGACGCCCAACTGAACCAAGTTTAAGCCTCCCACAGTACCCTCAGTGCGCTCAAGGTATAATAGAGATGTATTAAGTTTGGGGAATGAAACTGTTTGACTGTCAGTTGCCCTCAAGTACAACATTTTTATTGCACAAGATGACATGATGTCAAAGGAAAGTTGACCCAAAATCAAAATAAACTATTCTACCATGATGTCCGCGGTCACATTGACCACAAATAACCTTATCAATAAAACACAGTCCAGATTGAATCACTTTCCTCTAAAATGCCTTCTGATTTTTCTGATATGCTCCAGTGGGCAGAGGAAATTCATATTAACCAGTCATTTTAAATCATGTTCCACCACCTATCCAGTACATTTTACCTTAAACAGAAAAGTGTACATCAGAGCATGCAAATCTCTCTCACTCTGTGCTTCTACAAGTCTGACAGGTCTGTACCTGAGAGGCTAGCATCAAATATCCTTAAAGACTGGCTTCCCCCACTGCCCGCATGCCCACCAGAAAGAAACTGGTGCATTAGGTTCTCTCTGTAACACCGTGACCTTGTGAAAGGTGCCAGTCAGAATCAGCAGCTTCATGCACACATGGATATGCAGGAATACGAGTGAGAGCGAGAGAGAGAAAGAGAGAGAGGAACTCATCCATTATAGGCACTCTATTTGTCAGACTGACCTAGTTCCAGCAGCCATGACAGACACAGTCAAAGCTCAGTCTGACCAAAGAAAACGCATCATCAATTGCATGCCTACCCACCATGGGCCACACACACTCTGAGGAAGAATACCCTCCTGCCAAACATGCCTAGATACCCACACACAAAGTGCTTGATGCAAGCCAGTGGTGTAAAGTAGACGTCTGTCACATGGGGGCACTCTTGCTTCGCAGCCATCGTCTCTTATCCGAGGAAAGGCAGCAACCTGGTTATTTCTTTATTTTTTTTTCTCCAGCAGCCTTCTTTTCGTCTCATGTGTTCCCTCTAAGTGTAATACCCCACCAGTCTCGACTTACGTAATTATAAACATTTCCCTTCATCCCAAATAGACACGCTGCACTGCTACCCCTGGAGTCTCTCTAGCTTCTCCCGCTCTCCCTCATGTTGGAGAAAGCCTGCTGCTGCCCATGCAATGAGTGGCGCCTAGCCTACACAACCTTAATGAAAATACTCATCTATATTTACTAGACTGTAGCCACAGGGCACTGTGTCCTCCCTGGTGGGTCAGAAGAATTTTTGTCAGAAATGCAGAAAGAGAACGGGAGCTGTGCAGCTCTTATGCAGTCATACATGATGGCTGAAGAGTCCACATCTTGAGCAGGCTCCTCGTGATTGCAGCTGCTGCCAATCTGCCAATAAATGTTGGAAACAACTTGGAACTGTTTTGGAAATGATTGAAAACACTGAAGAATAGAGCAAGGCTCTTTCCTTGATTTCAGTGGGACTATTTCAGTATTTTTGTCAATTTTTCCTTTGCAGTCATTGATTATGGTCTTTCTTCAGAAACGTTCAGTCCTCCATCTAGCTGGGCTTTGGTGTACAAGTGCTTCTTTTTATGCTTCTGTCTCCTTGCAGTGATCGTGGTGCTCTACGTAGGAGTGAGGAGGCAGAAGAAAAAGGAGACACTGATGACATCTAAAGAGGACATCCGAGACAATGTTATCCACTACGATGATGAAGGTGGTGGGGAGGAGGACACGCATGCCTTTGACATGGGCACTCTCCGGAACCCCAAAGCCATTAAAGAAAACCTCTTCAGACGCGACGTTAAACCAGAGGCCGGCTCTGTTCCTCGGCCTGCCGTCGCTTCGCAGGACAGCGCAGACATCCAGAACTTCATCACTGAGAGGCTACAAGAACACGATGGAGATACCTCTGCCCCACCCTACGACTCTCTGGCCACCTACGCTTACGAAGGCGAGGGTTCAGTGGCAGAGAGCCTGAGCTCCATAGAATCCCTGAACGGTGAAACAGAAGAGGATTACGATTACCTAAACGAGTGGGGACCTCGCTTCAAAACCCTCGCAGGGATATTTGGAGAGCGCTCTGAAAGCCAGACTGATATCACATCCACAGCTAGCACCACCACCGCCGAAAACAAACATTGATGTTTTCTGCATTGCAAGCTTGAAAGCAAATGTGAACTTAGAAGATGTTTATTTATTTACTTCACTTTCTTAGCAGATTTTTTTTATTGTTCTTTTTGGCTATTTATGAGGTTTTGTTAGTCTTAAATTGATTTGATGTACTTCTGGTTGCCTCCATTCCTTGTTCGAGATCAAGGAATTTAGAGGTTTGATGACAAGAAACAAAAGAAAAAAAACGTTTAGTTATGTCCATAAGTGATTTCTTTTTTGTCATATTTATTATGCTTTATGTTCAAATGCTTGAGGAAAGACAAAACTCGGAAAAGAATGGAGGGACAAAATGCAAGCATTTTCTTAGACATCCTTAAAAAGTGCCTCAATGGAATTGTTTTGTTATTATTTTGTTTTGTTTAGCTCTGCTTTTTACTCTCAAACCCCCATCCTAGACCTCCCCCCCCCCCCCACCCCACCCCCCCGAGTTAGACAGTTCAATGCTCCCATGCTGAGGAGGCTTGTAAGTGGTGGTGGAGGATGACCAGCTTCATCAAGGGTGTGTGGGGGAAATCTACACATGGCCCAAGTTTGGCCAAAGATATTTTGAATGTTATTTATGATTCTATTTATTTATTTGTGAGGCTAGCCGGCCCAGTTTTTAGGATTTGTTGATGTATTTATCTATTTATCTCAGTCTAAAAAGTAAATGGATTTTTTTATTTTTTAAAGACACTTGGGGATTTTTGTAATTATTCACTCCTCACTTAGACATGGACATTGACGTGTAGTGAGGAAACTGTAAAGACTGTAAAAAAAAAACATCTTGTAAAAAAATCAGTTTAGGGCTAAACATGAGCTACTACAGTTGAGTCATGTAATACACACAGTTTTCTTAAATAAACACAGCTTGGAAGAAAAACTCTGCATACTTCATTAAGTGAAATTAAAATTTCATGAACCTCCTATACCTTCAGGTTAAACTAGTTCACAGAGAGAGCCATTTCTACATGCCTCCAAAAAGGCTTCTCTATAGTGCTTAAAATGGATTCTTTTACTCATCACAGTAGTAGAACCCTATTTGATGCTATATAGAACCTGTTTTTAAAGGTCCTATATATTTTTTTCTTGTATAGAGAGTATCTTTTCAAGCTATTTACCATTATTAGAATTCAGATTTACTTTTGTGATGGGTCTACGTAGAACCATTGCCTTTATTAAAGAACTGATGAAGAACCCCTTTTTACCAACATACATTTGCAGTTGGTAAAAAAATTTCAGTTTTCTACAAAAGGATTCCATTGAACGTGAGTCTGGAGACCTGATCTGATTCCGATTGGACAGCAAGATGTGAAGCTGTCTTTCCATGGTTCTTGAATGCATTTCCACTTATTAGATTTTGTAACTGGGGGGAAAGCACGATCACACTTACTATGTCAATCTCGTGCTGCATTTGTTGTCTGATGAGATCCCATGAACCTCCCTTGTTACTATCTAACTAACAAAAGAAATGAGTGAGGAGATAAAGAAAGAGGCTAAGGACATCAGCTGCTTTCATCTTTACTGTGATGAGGAGGTTCTTTTGACACAAATGTTTGGTAGCCACATGCATCTCTGATTGTATCCAGTTGGGTTTGGTGATCCAATCACAATGTATAGGAGATATATATGAACCCTCTTCATTGTACTCAGCAATGTACACATAAGATCATGCTACCAAGCATGTCTGAATGGGATGCTTAAGGTTTAAGATCAAGGTTTTAGTCTAGCCATATCCTGCTCTTAAAGCCTTTTGTGATTCCGCATGGTATTTCAACCCCTGTTTTGCTAATCTGAGGCTTGGGTTATAGCAGAAAGGGCTCAGTGAAAATAGGGTTGCCTGCAATTTTCAAATATATTGTTTGATGTTGGTGTGGCTTGAGAGACTGAGAGCTTGTATGGGTTCACTGTAATCCCACGGCTGTAGCAAAGAATGCTGGTTCTCTGTAGTGCTCATTTTTCAAATGTGCTTCACACACCAGTTCTAGCGTATCACATAACACAGAGAGGTGCCAGAGCAGGATATTCTGCTATGAATCCAGTCTTGTGCTTTATGACTGGATCGAGAAGCAGTGAAAGACTGAAATAAAGACTATGATCAGGGTGATCTAAATGTATACTGTTGACTGAAAGGGATCTAAATAGTACTAAAAAGGTACAACAGGTTTCAATTATAGAAATAATAATATAATTGACCATCATAGCAAAATCGGAAAGTTCTGTTGTGTAGGTTTATCTACCAAAAAAGTAATAAACCCCTTTTACTTAACCAAGTTCCAACTTCTGTTCATCCTTTTAGACTGAAACAGGTTGGTTTGGGCACTGTGTCTAATGCAAATGACTCTGTTCTGCTTACATGTCCACCGTCAACATGACTAGGTGGGCTTAACTGCAGTAGGTGGATATGTGTAAATGTGTTGGTAGTCATGGCCTCACATAAACAGTTGTGGCACATCCCTTTGGAAAAGGGGCACTGCAATGGTGACCTAGCATTCTGCACAACACTGACACAACGAAACACATAGACGCAGGCTTGAAGAATAGCTAAGTGGACCCATGACCAACACCTAAATAACTTAAATGCACATGCCCAACAGGGCTCTAGGGGCAGTACTGAGCAGTGAAATAAGTTCTGCCAAGGCTCTCAGTCACTGTGTTCACCTCTGCTTCTCCCCTCCTTGTGAACCAAACATAGCCCTTCTATAGGCCATCTATAGCACATGTACCAACTGGCTTCAGGTGGTGGTCATTAGAGCAACCCAGTGGCGCATGGGAAGGGTTGAACCTCTGAATCCCTGTCTTCTCACAGCCATACAGGTAATTCCAAACTATTTTTTGAAGCTTAGTTTCCATATATGGACATGTATTAAGTGCAAAGTGAGTGGAACATTATTTTCAAAACCAAGAAAATAAACAAAACAAGCTTTTTGGGGCCTTTAAAGATTAAAATAGTTCTGTGACTTGTCATAGTTTCATATACAACAGTTACCTTCAATAAAGAAGTCATAAAACCCCATTTTTAAGAATGTACCTTATATCTGTTAAATTCACTGACCAAATGTGTCCCAAAACCCGAACCTCTTGACCTGTTGGTTTGTAATTAGTTTGGATCTCCAGGCATAATCTAAGGCATTTTATTAATGTGGAAATGAGGCTGTCATTACTAATGTGTTTAATGGTCCTCTCTGTGGGAACGACAGCGTGCCGAAAAGCTTAAGCTTTGGCAGTCATTATTCCACAGCAAGCACTGTCTGATGACTCAAAACACACATTTTAGGATGCTAATAAAACAAGCGTATATCGTATCAATGACTGAGTTGGGGGAAAAAAGTTTCAGATAAGAAAGCAGAACATTCAGCATTTTAATTTAGTATTTCATTTATTACAAAGAATCATTCCCAAAAACACAGCAGGACCTTGTGTAGTGTGAATGTGAGCACTATGGGATAAAGTAATAATAAGGTAAAATAAAGTAAAGTAAAGTAATAATAAGGTATAATAATAGTATAAATTCAGGGTTAAGAGAGCATTTTTGTACTTTTAATACAAAGCTATGGAAAGGCACAACCCTGCTAGCCACCAACATTGACAGACATTGTTATCTGCTTAAATGTAGGTTATGATGTCAGGTGACCAAAATTCAATGTCAGGAAAATGTCTAATGCCAACATCAATTTGACATAGAATAGTGATGACCGCTAGTGCTGATATTTTGTAGGTTGTAGTAACCGAAATCCAACATTTTACAAATGTCACATGACATACTGACAATTAGTTGTAAGTCATGACAACCAAAAAAAAAAAACAAACCTCATCATTTTAACATCCACGCAATGCTAAATTCTAACGTTGTTAGAAGTTAATATGATATTGTTTTTTAGTCATGGTGTTAAGTAACCATTCAGCATCTGTCTAGGGTAATATTTTGGCTTAATGTCAACCCACCATTGTTTTTTGAAGGAAATGTGACTTAGATTTTCATATAAAATTCAATGTCAGTATAACAATTTCCACTTTCAGCTAAAAATAAATGTCAGAATCCAACGTCCTTCTGATGTCCAAATGATGTTTAGTGGCTTCTGAGAAACCACAGACTAATTGTTGGAGGCCAACCCTTACAACAGTCTCCCTATCTTTTACTTTCTCCCTTTCACACTTATTTCCTCTCCCTCCCAGCAGATTTCTCAGTGTCTTGAGCTGTTCATTTTTGCTCTCTGTCCTCTACAGTCTATCTCCAGTATTCACTCACACACCTCGTCTCTGCTCTCTCCCACTTTCTCTCCCATACTCTAGGGGATTTGGGTCCTTGTGTATCTGGGTCATGCTGCCAGCCTATCACTCGTTTCTAGTGAATGATGAAGTGTGTGTGTGTGTGTGTGTGTGTGTGTGTGTGTGTGTGTGTGTGTGTGCGCGTTCATTCTGTGGAATCTAAGAATTAAAATACAGAAGAATTTTTCATTTCACCATGTCTACGGTAAATCTACTGCCAATTATTCTGTTTCAGATCAAATTTGCTGATTTATCAGAACCATCACCCCCCCCCCCCACACACACACACACACACACCTCACTTCCACTCATTTCTCTTCATGCTTTTTAATTCTTCCTCTTAGATTCATCGCATCTCCTCAGAAAAGATTTCTTAAAGTGATTTAGCTGCAAATAAGAGGTTGACTAAAAAAGTAATACATATATTGTCATGAAAAAATCTTGTTTTTCACAGTTTTATTACATTTCATGATGAATGGATTGATAGAAATGCTTCAAATTTGATTTGGAATAAAATATTTTTACACTGACTCTTACTTAAGGTTTTTAACTTCTCCTGTAAGTCATCCTGTAAATTTTTAAGTAGACATAATCAGCTATTCTAACACAGACAGTCAGAAAAGATGCATCAGAGACTTAGTGGCTGTTTTCGAGAACAATCTCAATCAGTTAACTTTTTGAAGAATTAAAATCCACTTTACTTGATTACACTGAAACCATCTGCATACAGACTGGACGAAAGAAATCTACAAATTGCATTCTCATGTGTTAATGAATATACTTAAACTATGATTAAACCATTCCTCGCTTTCTCTGCATTGCTACTACTGTTAAAGTGTCAATCATTCCATCGTAATTCACACCACCATCCTAAAAACAGTGCCATTATGTTTTCTATAGCTCTCCCACTGTAGCTCGCCAAATGTCTAAATGAGGGTATTATTTTTTATCCACTCCATGTATCTTAATGAATCACTTACTATTCATATATTTGACCATCAGTGACATCTTCTGAAGAGGTCATGCCCTTGTCACTATTCCACTCAGTAGCAGACTTCTCCTCCTTGGGTAAATGAGGCTAACTGCTCAGATTCTATCCATCTGCTTAGTCCAAGAAAACATGTTAACACTATCTGTGTAAGTAATCTACTCTCCTTAACTGCATTTTAAGGTCAATAATGTAAACACCTGTCAGATACTGACATGAATATTTTGTTTTTATTGCACAGGTACTGGTGATATAAATATGTGGACGCTCTCCAGCTCATTTACGAACAAAAACAAACATTATGTAGGTCAGGCTTACCGGTATAGAGATAAATAAAATGCAGCCAGATTTTTTGCCATGTACAACTAATGTATATATACTGAATGCCAGATTGAAATTATGTTTAAAAAAATAAAAAAAAATAAAATATATATATATATATATATTTAAACATAATTTCAATCTGGCATTCAGTGTAAACATTCATATCAATATAAATATATAAATATGATGATAAATGGACCAATAGAAATACTTCCAATGACATTACATTGACATTGAAAGTTAGGAATGTGTTTTCCTTCTGCTGCAAAAATGTTTTTATGGGTAACCAGTTAAATGCACAGACAGAGGGAAGGAAGTGACATTGGCCTGGGGAGGTTCTGTGACACCCTCTGTGATACCAAAAACAGACGGAATAGCACACACTCCAGTGCCAGCGCAGGGAAACTGCAGAGGTTTGATGACACATGAATGAAAGTCATACAGGCACTAGAACTAAAACCTCAGTTGTTCGCCACTCCAATATTCCACCTGAAAGGGACTTTCTTGTCAGTCCAACTAAAGCACTCTGTTTCTCTTTACTGGAAGAAGCTGTTCTAAAATATTGTCCAGGCTGCAGCTTTCTCTGGCCTGGAGGAGTGCTTATCAGTGCTTAACTCCGCCTCCCCACTCCCCAAAACAGAACTGCAGCTGAGTGACTGACTGACAAACATGACAACTTCCTTTCACTGACAATAGACAACTGGGCCACTGACTGACTAATTAAAATTAAGTTTCGGCACTTCATAAAGCTAATTGTATGTCATGATTATAATGCAATGCATTATGCAACAGCTGTGCCTGAAATGCAGTAAATGCTGATTGTTCAGGCAGTATTCAAAGGCAGGAAGGTACAGAGTCATGTCCAAATTGAATGTTTGTATAAATTCTGCCTGCTAAGGTATCTTCATCTTGCCGATTTGTGAAGGCAGCGTAGAAGTATCCTTTGCTGCCCTATGTATCCCTTAATCCTCTGGGTCAGGGCCAAATTGTAGTATTTTATGTGTAATGAGGTTACGTTATCAGTGCACAGTAGTTGGCGGTATCCTGGCAACATCATGATATACTTTTGCCTTCAAAGTGCCAATAACATGATTCAGTTATGGGTACCTTCATTCCAATACTGCCTTCTAAGGTATTGACCTATGAGGCAGCTGCCTTCCGTTTCGGGCACAGCCTATATATTCCAATAGACTTGTTCAGGCCTAGGATTCCATGTTCTCCAGGATGTGGGTGTTGTTTTAGTTTTGTCATGTATCTCTCTTCCTCAGGCTCTTTCTCCACAGGTGTAACTGCTTAGCCACATGAAGGACAGGAACACCACTGACCAATGAGAGTCCTGGATTGCATAATTGGGGGAGGAGCCTACCCTTTAAAAGCAGGAGGCAAGCAGGTGTCCATGGTTGGAAGATTGCAACCATAGTCTTTGTGCTGGTGGATTAGCTTTTGAATAGGGACTACTTTAGTCTCCTAAATTTGCTCTAGATTGCTGCTCATGTTGGAAACTAGATATGGGCAGTTGTATAGGAGCTGCTGTGTTGCTGGTGTGCTCATGTTTAAGTTTTGTCTGCACACTTGTTTGTTTTTACTGGAAAAGTTTCTTTGTGAAATCTGGAGTTTAAAATAGGCATTTACATTTACAGCATTTAGCAGACGCTCTTATCCCGAGTGACTTACAAAGTGCTTTGCTATTTACTCAAGAAAAGCCTTAGCTAGTTAGAATAGACTAATAATTCAAAAGATACCTCTAAGCTTAGACATTGCTAAACACAATACAATAAGGCGACCATAGTACTCTATTCGCCCAAGTACTCTCTGAAGAGGTGGGTCTTCAGTTTGCGTTGGAAGACAGCGAGCGACTCGGCAGTTCGGACACCCAGGGGCAGCTCGTTCCACCACTTTGGTGCCATGACAGAAAAGAGCCTGGACACTTGTTTTCCGTGGATTTTGAGGGATGGCGGGTAGAGCCGAGCCGTACTTGAAGCTCGAAGGGTTCTTGGTGCGGATCTGCTTTTGACCATTGCCATCAGGTATGGAGGGGCTGGTCCGTTCTTGGCTTTGTAGGCCAGCACCTTTTTAAATGTTTTAAATCTGATCCGGGCAGCTACAGGAAGCCAGTGGAGAGAACGCAGCAGTGGAGTGACATGGCTGAATTTTGGGACATTGAAGACGACCCATGCCGCTGCATTCTGGATGACTTGCAAGGGCCTGATGGTGCGCAGAGGGAGACCAGCCAGAAGAGAGTTGCAGTAGTCAAGTCTGGAAGTGACGAGAGACTGAACGAGCACCTAGGTGGCCTCTCTAGAGAGGAAGGGTCGAATTCTCCGGATGGTGTACAGAAGGAATCTGCAGGACCGAGTTACGTTTGCAACATGACTTGAGAACGATAACTGATCATCCATCACTACACCAAGGCTTCGAGCTTCTGTAGAAGGAGTGACCAGTGAGTTCTCAAAAGTGATGGCAAGATCGTTTTTTGGTCCAGCAGTTCCCGGGATGTACAGCAGCTCCGTCTTGCTGGGGTTGAGTTTGAGGTGGTGAGCCGCCATCCAAGAAGAGACGTCGGCGAGGCATGCTGAGATGCGGGCAGAAACCTGGTATGAGCGTCCCTGCAGGTATGATGCAAACCATCGCCATGCAGAGCCGGTAATTCCAAGACCGGCAAGGATAGACAGGAGGATCTTGTGGTCCACTGTGTCAAAAGCTGCGGAGAGGTCAAGAAGGATCAGAACCGAGGACAGTCTGGCATCTTTAGCTGCATGAAGCTTCTCTGTAACTGCAATGAGAGCTGTTTCAGTAGTGTGCAGCTTTGAAGCCAGACTGGTTAGGGTCCTGAAGATTGTTCAGAGTGAGAAAGAGAGACAGTTGGTTGTAAACAGGATGTTCGAGAATCTTTGAGAGGAAAGAGAGAAGAGAGATAGGTCTGTAGTTGCCGATGTCCAAGCTGTCCAGAGTTGGTTTCTTTAGGATGGGCACGACTCTGGCAGACTTGAAGGCCGATGGTACCTGACCTGACAACAAAGAGCTGTTTATGATAGAGGAGATGAAGGGAAAGAGGTTTGGAGCGATTGTTTGGAACAGAGGGGATGGAACAGGGTCTAGTGGACAGGTGGTAGGATTATTGGAGTTGAGAAGATGTAGGAGGTCATCTGTGGAAAGAGGAGAGAAGCAGGTCAGAGAAGAAGGAGGAGGAGGGCAGTGCCCAGAGAGGGGGGGTAGAGGCAGGGGGAAAAGATCGGCGGATCTCGTCAACCTTTTCTGCAAAGAAGGAGACAAAATCTTCTGCAGACAGGGTAGTGGGAGGGGGGAGTAGGAGGGTTGAGAAGAGAGGAGAAGATGGTGAAGAGTTTGCGTGGGTCAGATGCAGAGGATTCCAATTTCCCCCTGTAGTAAGATGCTTTAGTGGCAGCAACTTCCGTTCTAAACCTGGAGAGAAGAGACTGATAGGAGTGGAGGTCGGAGTCGTGTTGTGACTTCCGCCACTTCCTTTCAGCCAGTCTTAGCTCTCTATGGTTGTTGCGGAGAACATCTGACAGCCACGGGGAAGGTGGAGAAGAATTTGCTGACCTAGGGGAGAAAGGGCAGAGAAGGTCGACAGAGGTGGAGATAGATGAGAGGAGAGTGTCTGTAGCAGTTTCAAGTGGGAGGGAGGAGAAAGATTCAAGATGAGGAAGAGTGGTCAGGACAGTTGAGGCAAGAGCTGAGGGGGAAACAGAGCGAAGATTGTGGTGAAGAGAGGAAGAGCTTGCAGAGAGGGGGAGTGAGAAGGAGAGAAAGTGGTGATCAGAGAAGTCCAAAGGAGTCACAGCCACATCCAGAGAAGGGACAGGTCTGCTGAAGATCAGGTCCAGAGTGTTCCCTGCTCTGTGTGTTGGTGCAGACTGGTTGAACGCGAGATCAAAAGAGGATAGGATTGGGAGAAGGCATGAAGACTGGAGTTTCTCTGATGGAAGGTTGAAGTCGCAGAGTAGAATAAGTGGGGCGTCAACAGGGAGTCCACTCAAGAGAACATCCAGTTCATCAACAAAATTGCCCAAAGGACCAGGAGGACGATGGAGAACAATGATGTGAAGTCTAGTGGGAGAAGAGACAGTAACAGCATGGTATTCAAAAGAGGAAACGTCAAGATTAGAAAAAGAGAGCGGGGTGAAGCACCACAGAGGAGAGAGAAGTAGACTGGTGCCGCCGCCCCTGCCACTCAAGGTGCACATATATTTGTCTAACATGTGTAGGACTCTTCTCTGTTTAGTTCCCTAGGTTAGAGGATGGTGCCACCACAATGTTTCATTTGCTTATTGACTAGTGAAGTTAGTAGTTAACTTTTTTTTTTTTTTTTTTTTTTTTTTTTTAAGGCTTTGTGCATTTAGACTTAGTAGGGAGGTTTGTGTGGGGTAGGTTGGCTTTTATCTTTTTTTTTTATCTTCTCCCTGCATGGTACTAGCACAGCAGTGGTATTATATATGTGATTAGTTTTAATAATGTAGTTCTTCTGTTCTTTCTCCTTTTTCTTGTTTTCATTGGCCCACATGTCAAATGCTGCATGGTATTGATCCCACAGTACCCTGGACCAATGTTAGGGTTATAACTGTGGTTCTCTACCTTATCCGTAATAAAGTGAATGTCATCTTTGCATGGGCATTTAGGAATCATCTTTGTGGTCAGCTTCTCGTTGAGAAATATGGTCCAGTTGAAGCAGTGCAATTCAGATTTTACCTCCTGTCTAAGAATATGATCAGCATTTCTAAACAGCATTTGGCCACTTCTTAGTGGGACCCTCCACATTCTGATGTCTGCTTCATACCAGTCTCTCACTTTATGAATTCACAGCAAAAGTTATTTTGCTTTTTAGCTGTAAGTGGACAGCCTGAGGCAGGAACACAAACTTGAGCGCTTACATCATGAAGTAACTTACTGGTTTCTCAGTCAACCAAGATGGGGAAAACACATTTGTTTACATATAGCAAATACATGGTTCTGCTCATACCTGCTTGAAATGGCACTTCCTTATGGGGAAAAACTAATCTTTCAATGGAAGTGATGCAAAGACCTTATTCTTATATACTATTTCACTATGTTAATACTTTTCTTTTATAAACTATTTTTAGTCATTTTGGAGCATTTCTATTGGTCCATTCATCATGAAATACTGACACAATGTATCAGCTGCCTGATCCACATGGTCAAAACATGCACAAATGGAGACTGGCTTTACTTCATTGCTATCCATTTACATAGTCTCATCCTAATCATACAAGGATAATGTGACCTACATCAACAATGAGCATTTAACTTTAGGGTCTGGCAAATATGTATGGTAAGGTTTCTTGGTACAATAGTTAGTGATAATTAGAACAAAACATTGAATGTGTCACTAAAGTTAAAAATTGATTGTAAAAAAATGATGTGAGCTTTCACAATAGTCTCCGCCATATACACCTGTTCCTGCAATCCACACATCTCCTTATAATTAGTTCTAGAAGTCTGACCCAAGGGTAGATTGACAAAAACAAGCTTTCACGCATTTAAATAAAACCTCTTTCAACATCACATTGCTGAAAAAAAGATCCCATTAACCCCAGCTAAGAAAACATGTGATAAAGATAAGCTAGTTATGAACTGGTAACTTGCTGACATGGACTGTTTTCATGGGTTTAGTGGTTTATATGACTTGCCAAACCTAAATCAGTTAAGGCTGGTAAAAGTGTAGCTGTTGGCTAACAATCACCAGAAAGCTAACACCATCCTGGTTTAATGTGTGCATTATGAAAAGAGAAGGTTTATTATATTGCTTCAAAGTCTTGAAGGCTAGGGGTAAGCTGGTTGACTGTCAGATTCAGTCTGTCTCAGTTTACATGGTGTACAGTGTGATTGCATGATTTTGCCAAACAGAACTGAATAAATGTAATTGAAGAATTATAATTTCATTATTTAACAATTGGTGGAATCCCAGGTTTTGTAACGTTAAAGCTAGAATAAACAGGTGTGCCCCAATATTATAATGCATAGTATTCCAGAGGGAGGTTGCCTGACCTGAATAATGTTTCATTGAGAACTACTGACTTAATGAGGGAGTTTGTTTACATCTTACATAAAGGGTTTTTTTTAGACGATACCCCATCACAAATGTGGTGCCAGCTGTTACCACTATTATTCCTATTTGGTAAAACTCCTGTCTAGACAGGCAATGAATGTTGTCTACAAAGGTATTATTTTATGATTTAACACAATCTAACATAATTATTTCCTCAAGGTCTTACACCTTTTGCTGTTTTATTGAAGAACTCTCTTAAAATTCTGTTTCATTCAATTACTTGGTGTTAAAGTTGTGCTTCAAAAAATGTCAGTCTTCCATTCAATCTGGAGAAGCAAGTGAAAATACCCAAGAGAGGCTCGTACCAAGAGGTAACCAAGGGAAATTTATTTCCACTTACATACACGTGGTCTTTCAATCTAAAGTATATTGTGAATAAATGATTCACGGTTGAACGTTTTGCACCTGTGGGAACACTGCATAAGCACGGCAGGCATTAATATGCTTACAATGCTGCAGAGCATTTCTTCATATTGACTTTATTGCTTGGGTAGTCGTTCCTACTCCCTTTATTAATGTGTGGTTTTGCACACTGCTTTTAAGGATATGGAAAGAATTACTCACGGTAATGTTGTGCACGGCTACGCACGCCAGTCTAGCATTGTTCCATATGGTTGAAGTGTCATCATTTTTTTTTTTTTTCTTTTTCCATTTTCCCAGAGGTGTGTGTAATACATTTTTGGAGAATAAAAGCAGGTTGAATTTATTTTCAGGAAAGTAAAATATGGGAAACTGTTGCTTGCTAATCATCAAATATTCTTTGGAAGAAAGGGGTTTACAATACATTTGTAGACTTTTATTCTTTATTTCCCTCCTGAAAGTAGGTGCATGCTATCGATCAGCTCAGAGGCCTGAACAGCATAGTCAGCAATGTGGCATGTTTATAAAAAAAAAAATCTGTTATAACATTGACTCGTTAAACAAGGATGGTGAGATAAAAAGCATCACACTCAGCATCTTTACCGCAGTGGGAGAAAGCGGACAGCTGCGTAAGCTTAAAGAATTAAGAAAATCTGGTCTAACAGGTGATTTTCCAATCACGCTCTACAAGAATTCCCTGATTATAATTACAGTGGTGAGGCTACAAGGAGCAGACCCTACAGCATAGCATTATGTTTCTCATAATAACACAGGTTAGGACCAAACTGCAGTATGATGGCACTTAATTGCACATTTTCATTCACAAACACACATTCATTTTTTTTTTTTCTCTGCACGTCACTGTTCGACAGTAATTAGTCTACCAAATGAAGCCTTATAACGAACAGCCCTTTGGTTTACAAACACCACTAATCAGTATAATTGTACTGGGTTAAACTAGCAGTACTGTGTACACTGTAGTTAATAGTGACATTTTGTGTGCCTTATGCTTTCCTGTCTGCTCTGGTAATTACAAGCCTCTAAATCCTGTAACTGATTTGAGTAAAGCTCACTATAAGCTACATGGACCATCTCATTCACGGCAAACAGAACCCTTATATCTATCTCACTCCTCTACCAGCAGCACTCTGACAGTCCTCTGCTCTCGTTAGGCTGTGGCTGTGTATTATGGGGCCCTTACAGTAAATTGAAAAGGATGACAGCATGACAGATTGATGATAGTAATTACTGTCTCTAGCTGGTGGCTCGTGGACATTGTGATTTTCCTTTGGATTCTTGCTCAGACAGCTTTCGCATTAAGAGCCTTGATTAATTCTGTCAGCAATGAGGGCACACCCCTAACAAAGAGGTAAAGATAGAATTCAAACTAAATAACCTTTCACCATAAGGTTTAGCTATTCCTTTGGGGGAATTAGGCAAGTGCCAGTAATCGGTAATTTGGCTTTTTTTGGGCACACCACCCACTTCAATTTGAAAACACAGTGGTGTTATAACATGTTTTGTGTGTGTGTGTGTGTGTGTGTGTGTGTGTGTGTGTGTGTGTGCGCATGTCTAGAGAGCTTAAGAGCTCACTGGCATTTGCAGACCCCCTCCCAGGGGGAAAGTAGAACCCTGTGCCTCCCGAGGCCAAGGAGGCTGGCCAAACACTCCCCAGTGTTTGTTTTGGTGTCTGCAGCAGCCAGTCACAGCACTTCACAGCAGAACTCCAGTTCTAGTTTCAGTCTTTCAGAGCACGTTCTTCCTTTCCTCAGACCATGTGGTTGGATGAAACCTGTGTACAGATCCCTGTGCATGTGGGGTGGCTTGCAGCTTTAGCTTGTTAGAAACATAAAAAAAAAAAAAAAAGATAAACTTGCATCCCACCTGAGAGAGAGAGAGAGAGAGAGAGAGAGAGAGAGAGAGAGATACTTTATTGAACCTGTGAAAAGCTCAGCATTACAGTAGAGATACATAAAATACATACATACTGACACACAGCTTGTCCAGTCCCTGTAGATAAGTCCGGCAAACAGAATAGGACTCTCTGGAGCAGATTATCATGACCCTTTTGGCACCAGGCCCAATGCCAGGCGTGGGTTCGAAGGGTATAAACTGTAGAGCAGTGCAACTGTGAATGATGCTGCTCCATCCAATATGTTAGGGATGAGTTCGGGAGTTGGGTGAGGTGGGGTGGTGATCATCCAACATCCTGACCTGAGAAAAACTTTTGTTGCCGAATGCAATCAAATCAAATGCAATCAAAAAATACAATACGCAAATAAAGCATGTCTCCAACTACACCACCCACAGTTATCGTGAAAGAATGGCAGTGATGTATATAAAACACAACAATCTACTTATTTGACTCAAAAAGACCAGCTAATAGGAATACACTCAGAGCCAGAAAGTGTCTTTTTGCTTAAAAATGAGATAAACTGGGCTAAAGGTTAATAATGTTGGAAAAGTGAGCCTACTGTGAACCACCTATGAGGTAGTGATTAATACTACAGGCAAATTATCAGCTAGCACTTTCACATCTAAAAAATAAAAGCACAATATGTTATCAAATTATTGAAATATTAGGCAAATACAACGTAATGTAATGTATATCACAACAATGTAATGTTTATCTTTTGATAGCTGCAAAACACTGAATATTTACATTTATGGCATTTAGCTGACGCTCTTATCCAGAGCGTCTTACAAGGTTTTATAGAGATGGTCCAATGTAGTGTTAGGAGTCTGGCCCAATGACTCTTATTGGTGTAGCACAGCACCCATAAGTCACCCAGACCGGGAATCGAACCCTGGTCTCCCACATACTGTGGTAGCTCATTGGCATGTAGTGGTGTTACCTGTTGCACCACACCAACCACCTTTAAACAAAAGAGGGGCACAGCTTATTGGCTGCAAAATGCACTTCAGCAGATCCCCAGCAATAAAACCATAGATACATTCATTAGAAGGTCCTGCACTACACACATTACTTCAGCAGACCTAAACAATGCCACTGTTATTACAGGCAGTAGCCGATATAATGTTGTGATTTATACAGATGATAAAGATCATTCTACATGGGGCTTAACAAACACATGGAAGCTCAGAATCACAGAACAGTCAGAAACATAGATAACACATTTTTGTAGATTCTGCCAATTAGTTTCTGGTGCAGTGAGAAACTAGCTAATTGGTGTAGAAACATTATTTGGTCCTTTGAATTAAAATGGTTTACCCTCACACTTTCAAGATTTATCTACTACTAGGTTTTTAAGGAACCAGAAGTGCTTCTTCTATGCTATCATCGCAAAAGTCAGTTACGGGACTAGTCCACTACTTCATTAACAAAGGAAGTGTTATATGACATTTCTCTACATAAAAATTAAGGGAAACCATCAGCCTCAGAGACTTTGTTCACGTTCCTTCTGTGGACACATTAAATATATATCAGGAAAGAAACTGATATCTTGTTCACCTCTCCAACCCACAGCCCTGTTCAGCAGTCTTATGGGATTAAGTGTTCATTCTGTTCAAGCTTCAAAGTGTTGATGTAGTCCAGTCTATGACCTTCACCAGTAAAGACACAGAACATGTATCCTTTGAGTGAAGTTGTTACCATACTGACTTACTTCTATCTATACATTTTGTTTACACATTGTTTATCTACTGAGGAAATCTTATGGCTGTAACACATCTGTTTTATCGTTCAGTGTTAAATAATTCAGCAGAACCTTTTTTTTCATACATAGAAGAATGTTTTCAGCATTGAGCTGTGGAGCAGTGGATCTGTGTTCTCTGGAATGATGGTGCTCCATCCAATACTTTTGGGATTAGTTGGTGAGTTGAGGATTTAGGTGGGGTGATTATCATCCAGCATCTTGACCTCACTAATGCTTCTCCTCACAGTAATCTTCACAGCAGTGCTCCAAAATCTTGTAGAAAGTCTTTCCTGGACAGTAGAGACAGTCACTCCAATAAATACAGGATAAACTATTTTTTAAATCCACCTTGATGTCCCAATACTTTTTCTTCATATAGTGTATACTATATATATGGTGAAAATAGACATACACATTCACACAAGTGCATATAAGTGAGCAAATTCTCAGGATTCTACAGGAATGCAATTTTCTAAATGTTCTAATTTTCTAATGTACAGAAACATGTTTTCCCCAGAGGATGTGAACTGCGTGGCATGTCATTTAAAGCAGGGTTGGCCAAACTTTTGCTTAAAACTGTATGAGTAATAAATCCCAAAATGATGAAAGAATGAGAGCGAGAGAGAGAGTAAGGAGGCAGATTAGTTTTTGAAGGGTAAAGTGTGTTGAGGGACACAGAAAAAAACTGTTTTGCACTTACAAATATGGGAACAGCTGGTTTAACCAAATCATATTTTCCACCTATCCAAAAATCAGATGAGGTAATTAGTTTAAAGGTCATATGTCTTAAATATTTGTCATCCATATGGAGCCAAAATACTGTGATCTTCTGCATAATGCATCATTAATAAGGAGATGAAAATAAGATTATTCTTACAATGTTTGACTCGCACTGTAAATCAGGCATTTCAGAGCAGCTTAATTATGACACATTCTTGCTATCTCAAAGAAACCAGATTTGAAACATGGAACAACCAAGCAACCAGCCTTCAGGGATTTGAGTTTGTATATAGAGAATTGTTGTTGACATTATTTTATTTTATTTTATTTTATTTTATTTTATTTTATTTTATTTTAATTATTATTATTTGTTTTTAATCAAGTTCAAGTTCAGTTATATAGCACTAATAGAGTCATGTCAGAACCTCTTTTGAACAACACGATAATAACAGTGACAAGAAAAAAACTCCCTCAGAGCAAGAGGAAGAAACCTTGAGAGGAACCAAGACTCAAAGTGGAACCCATCCTCATCTGGTCTACACTTTATACAATCAAAGGAAGAAAGAATTCAACTACTTTAGTGACCTACATATTAACAGAGACAGCCAGTCATGCTGGCTAGTCTTACATGAATATGCATGAACTACATTATCCTCTGCTTGCTGTCTTCGAATATTCACAAGTCAACTATACTAGACTATGGACTGAACATGTAATGAATATACTCTCTCTGTCAATGTTACAATACGATTTTGATGTTTGAGTTTTTTGTGGACTTTGGTGGTGAAACTTATATGTCTGCTATAATCTCTTGTGACGTAGGCTGTAGTTTTTGTATTTATTTTTATTTTGTTTTTGGACAGTGATCTGCACGTACTTCCCCCTTCTTTCTCCTGCCACCCATTACAGAGATGAGAAAGGTCAGTTCTTGAAGATGTGTTGGAAGCAGGACAAATGGCCAAGCGCAAGGATCTGCGACACTTTGATCAGAACATCTTCAAAACATCAGGCAGGTGTTCCCGGTATGCAGCGGTCAGTACCTACCAAAACTAGAATAAGAATGGAAAATGTTGAGATGTAGAACTACAACCTCTACAGAACTACTCCTCTGTTTTGGTCAGTAATTTTGGTAACACATAACTTAAAAAAAGAAACAAAGATTTTGATAAAGAGAGAGAGAGACAGACAGAGAGAGAGAGAGAGAGAGAGAGAGAGAGAGAGAGAGAGAGAGAGAGAGAGAGAGAATTAATTATAAATCTGTACAGTTTTCAGACCAAGGTTAAAAAATGCCTGTGAATGAATAATTTGTGCCTGTTTTTATAGTTATTTAGCTGATACCTACAGGCCTTTCATTCTTCTCGGTAACCTGATAAACAGAAATTTAGTGTGAAAAGGTTTCCATTGCTTGACCACTGCAATACATAAAAGAATTTGATGCCGATGGCCCACTAAGCAGGGCTTGCACACATTTCAAAGAAACCTAATGTTTCTGATCTCTTTCTCCCTCTCTGACCTTTTACTATCTGTCTGAAGGCCACATCTTCCACACTTCTACCTATTCTTCCACCTTTTTATTTCCTCTTATCTCCATTTCACCAGCCCAGCAAGAATTGACATTGCTACAGAATACAAAATCAGGAAGACAAAAAAAGAAAAAAAAATTAAACAAAACATTCCTTTCCTCAATGGTAGCCCAAGTTTCAACAAGTGTTGCCCCAGTTCTCGCTCTCTTGACTTCATCTTCTTCCTTATCTTCATCTTTTCTTTCCCTCACTTGCTCTGCCTTTTAGATATGGCAGGCCTGTATTCATCTTGACAGTGCCAAGACTGTGTGTGAGAGTGAGCATTAGCATGCATCGCCAGTGGTGGAGGAAATGGTTTGATTCTATAGGAAGTGGCAGCATTGATTTGCGGTGCTGACAGCATGACATTGGGGATAGGGGCGTGTTTAAATGTCATCAATTGAGTCACAGTTCATGAACCGGAGGGGGGAGTTGAAGGAAAGACCTCAAAGAGTGCCATGATTTTTCAGTTTTAGCGGAGGAACCTGTCTCTCTTACACCCTGCACAGTTAATCAAATTTACCGCTTGTCGCATCCTGTCACCTCCGGCTGTGAGTATTTTCATATTTTCCTTTAACCCTCAGCCCCTCCCAGTGCCACCACTTTGGCTACCACTGGTAGTTCCCTTCAGCACTCTACACTCTTTGACAGATGTTTGCCTATATAGTATGTTAAAAGGGGGCAGATTTTTGACATGACATTCTGTGATTTTTGCATCAGACAGATAGCTAAGCATGAAAAAGTACCACTCAAAGGTTTTGTAGTGACCGTGCTTTGTGTTAAATAAAATGAAAGGTGCTGCAAATGAGAAATGCCATAGAAGGACCAGTTTTGGTTCCATAAAGCACCATATCTGTAAAGGAGAAATGGTTCTTCAGTGGCATTGCTCAAAGAACCTTTTATAGCACCTTTACTGAGCCAGGGGTTTTCTTATTTTGCCACCAATTCTCTTTTGTGTTTGGTTCTCAATTCTCTGAATTTCCACTCACTATCAGGGACACCCCCAAATCACATGAAGCCACCAGTGCTGGAAAGGTGAAGACTAGCATATACCTTCCTCCAAAGGTATCTGATGTGAAACCAGTCTCATGCACTCTAATGCAATATTATTAGGCCGGAGAATGCTAAGTAGTCTTAGTTCAGTGTTCATAATCCTACCTTTAGAAAGAGACTGGGCAAAAATGGTCTCTAAGGAAGAGTGGTCAGGCGAGAACCTCTGCTAACCAACAGAAACATAAAAGCTTGTTTCACACTCGCAAAAAAAAACAAAAACAAAAAAACCTTGAAACCTTTTGAAATAATGTTCTATGGAGCAATGATCCTATTACTTGCAGTGTAAAGTTAACAGAGCTTTAAACAATAAGAACATCATACCAACAGTCAGACAAAACAACAAAAACAGCGATCTGAAACACAAGAAGCACAAACTCAAAAGAAACTAAATTAAGGTTTTGGAGTGGCCTAGTCTGACCTGGACCTTGCTGAGATGCTGTGGCAGAAAGAACATTTTTGCAAAGAAGATTGAAAGTTCTTCCACAGCGATGTAAATGATTGATCTCTCGGAAGACTGAGTATTAGAACATTTGTATTTACAGACTACAGGTACACACTAGTGCAAGCTCATAATTAAGCACTGTTATTGGCTGGCTGATCCTGAGAAAGGCCGTACTTGTCAGCCATTTGTAGAATTCCATTCTATTATGTTTATATGTGCAACTACTAGGTATAGAAAAGAGAAAGTGAGAGAGATGCACAGCTCACTAACATACTTCAGCTAAATGTAGCAAATGGTTTTGACTTAAAGTCGATCGACACGAGTTTTGACACAAACGCATTTGTATTCGACTCCCCAACTACTGTCTGCTGTCTGTAAATTTTACTCCCAGTGGGTTCTAGTAAGCAGTATTCTGCTTTCTACACCTAGATCTACTTCAAATGCACCAGCCTGCTGCTTTTGTTCTTGCCCCAGCTGCAGAGCCCTGCCCTGTAATATCAATAAGCATAGCTCTTAATGGCATAGGGAAATCCACGAAGGCATGGATTTGGACAATTCTTGTGTAGTTCTAGTTTTTTATAGTTAGAAAAAAACAGCAAAAGTCGAGTTCAATTCAAGTCACATTTATTTATATTGCCCTTTTTACAACATATGTTGTCAAGTAAAGTCTTCTTTTAAGCATAGGTTTTATTTTTTATTAAGGCATTTAACATGAACACAAACCACTGCGAGAGAGTTGGGGGTGGGGGGTGCCAATTTATTGTCCAACACCTGCTAACTCATGCAAGCAAGCCTCTTCCAACAGGGGGCATTCTGTCAGTGCTTCCAAATTGGCTTAAGGGCCTTGTGCTGCCTCTTATCTAAAGCTTCAATAATGGTTTGGCTCCTCTTGGTGTTTCAATTCAAACGTGCCTTGTCTCTGCTTTTTCCCCTCCTCCCCTTAAGGCTGAGTCAATACATCTCATGAATAATTCAAATGTTCCAACTCAGAGTAAAGAGATTAATATTAAAGAACTTTTGTTTCACAGTGCTGTTCTCTCAGGTGCATGTGTCTGTCTGGTTCTATCCAGGAAAAGCCAGGTGGAATTAGGTGATATTGTGGCTGACACAACAATTATCGTAACATAAGCTTTTGCTTTAGAAAGCCCAGGAGAAAAAATAACGCTTAAAGTTAATGTATAAGTGAGTCTCACTTCACAACCCTCCACTTCTCCTTTGCACCATATGTCTCACTGGGGAGGAAACTCAGGATTAGCTTAATTTCCCATAATAACCATCTACAGGCTGCAGAAAATGTACAGCTATGGTTTTTGTCAGTCAGCTGCTGCTGTTCGTTGTGCTGGAATGAATCGGCGATAACGGATAAAGTCCTGGGCGCAGCAGAGGGCAGCGGCAGAGAGGGAAAGGTGACTCCTGAGACTGGGCTGTGTAGGGCAGATATGGAGATCAGCGAGCTCAGCCGTGACCAAACCTTCCAACACACATATACACGCACGTGCACACACACACACATACACTCCTCGATACACACACACACACACAAACACACACACACACACACACAAACACACCTGCTGCCTTCCAAAATCCCAAACCAGACTTTTTCTCACACACGTTCTCTCTATTCCCCTGCCTCTGCTCTTTGGCACCACATCTGCAACTACACATCTGTCCCAGTAAGAGAATATTTAAATATTTAAAGCTGTAGGCAGATTAGGTGGGACTAATTTTCAGAATTTCTCTGTAAAGACACAAATGATTGGCCAAAATACACTATATCGCCAAAAGTATTCACTTACCCATCCAAATCATTGAATTCAGGGTGTTCCAATCAATTCCATGGACGCAGATGTATAAAACCAAGCAGCTAGGCATGCAGACTGCTTCTACAAACATTTGTGAAAAAATGGGTCACTCTTAGGAGCTCCGTGAATTCCAGCATGGTACCGTGATAGGATACCGCCTGTGCAGCAACAACAACTTAACCACAAAGTGGTAGGCCACGTATTGTGCGCAGAGGTCGCCAACTTTCTGCGGAGTCAATCGCTACAGACCTCCAAACTTCAAACTTCACAGATTAGCTGAAGAAATGTGCATAAAGAGCTTCTTGGAATGAGTTTTTATGGCCAATCAGCTACATCCAAGCCTTACATCACCAAGTGCAATGCAAAGCGTTGAATGCAGTGGTGTAAAGCATGCCACCACTGGACTCTAGAGAGTCCTATTCTATTGACATCACTTCTCTACAAGGACTAGATAAGCAGTATTTTTGTCCATTTGCACATATGTGTCAGCAATTTGTGTAACTTTAGCTAGCTGACGACTTTCATTAGAAGGGACGTCCACAAACATTTGGACATGTAGCATAGAACCATTTCCTTTACTAAAGAACTTCCTTAATGCACAATATAAAGAGACTTTTTTTCATTATCACCATTTTGTTGAAGCTCAATCATGGTCATAGATCACCCAAAACAAAGAGGATGAAAAACAGACCAAACCGTTTAGGAGAAAAAGATCAGGGATACAGAGATACTGTGTTCTGTGAGAGGGTAGGACCACGCAATCCTTAAACATGCTGTTACAGAAATAGCAACTCAACCGCTATCTCATACATTTGTAAGGTATCTCTAATTACCACAGACAGTAATTTTGACACATTTCCCCACAGTTTGAAAAGAACTGAAAATCTGTTGAGTACATAAATATTGCAGTTATGGTTAGTTTGGCCATGAACACTCCAGTAGCACACTTCACTGCTTTTTTGTGTGGTACCTAGTGAACACAAAGGAGCCTCACATGTTTCTGTGTAATCTCACACAGATACTAGAACACCTTAGGGAAAGCAAATCTATCTGGAAAAGCTTTTTTATTTATTTATTTTATTTTTATTTTTTTTTGCTGCATTGCTCATGTTGGAGAAATAAAAGCTCTAATTGAACAAGCTGCTAACATAAAAAGCTGATTAAAAACTACTTTGAGAAGCCATTCATTAAAAAGTCATGTATTTTAAAAGTTTAAGAGCTGTACAGGTTTATTTGTAGTTTTATATAGTCATGTAATTTATTTTTTTGTGGTATTTTGCAGTTAGCCATTGGATTCTATGTAAGTTTGAAATTGGCCATAGTACATGACCATTGACTATACTGCCTGTGGCATGGGTAACACATGGGTACAGTGGCACAAACAAACAATGTATAAACATGTGTGTGTTTGGGATTTAATTCACAATGATTTCATGTGTCTGTTTATGGTGCCTTTCCCTACATAAGTGCTTGTTTTGCCTTCTGGCTATGAACTATTGGTATGGCTTGAAATAATATAATAGATTTTATTTGAAGCCCTAAGTATACACCGTTCAGCCGTGACATTAACACTTGTATATCCAAGCCTTTGATGGTGGTATTAATGTTATGGCTGATCAATGTAAAGCAAAAACAGCTTTCCAGTCTTGGATTTGCCATCACATTGACTGCTTTCTTGAATCATTACAATCCATGTGTGTCTTAATGTGTGTTGTTTTCTCTGTGTACCATGTGTTAGAAACATTTTATTTTCATTTTGGCAATTTGCCCACTGATTTTCAAAATATTATAAATCATACAATAATATTATAGAATAATGTTATCTAGGGTCAACAAAGACAATGAAAAAGATAAGCAAGTGTTTTAAAAGTGAAAGAAGTGTTTAAAGAATAAATGTAGTGTTTAAAGGGTGATATTTTGAAAGGTTTGGATAATCTGTATGCTTCATAGTTCCTTTGAATAATCAGTATAGCTGTAGTCAGCATATAAACAGTGTTGTACCAATATGATACATGCAACTGATCAGAAAACTACATACAGTAAATATTCACTAGAACATACTTTCTTCTAGATTTTGCTTTTGCTCATTTTTATTCAGTGTGATGAAAACAGGTAAAAGTAAAAATTCAGAGGTGAGGCAAATTTTCCTCCCTGTATATTTCTCATGTTGGAACAGATCCCAGCTAGCTGAAAATAGCACTCCACAGGGGTAGACATTAAACAGCAGTCAAATTCTTTCTCTCTAGTACAGATGCCTTTGAGATCATGCCACAGTTACATTTGTGATCCCACAAGAATCCCCCTGGAACAGTGTCAAAGTGTTCAAAGTAACTCAGGTGAATTTTTAACTCGAATCTGAATCTCAGAGACAAGGAAAGACAGCAGGGAGAGGTACTTGTCTCTCTCCTCTTTAAAGGGAAATAAAGCTCTATTGGAACGACCCTTGTTACATCACTGTAGCTATGCATCAACACTACTGTGCAGATCAGGAAATAAGTCTCCATTTACACACACACACACACACACACACACACACACACACACACACACAAACAAACTTTGTACAATAAGTAAAAAGTACTTGCCAAAGAACTTGTTTGGTCTAAAATGATTAAATATTATAATCAGTTCTGTTCAAAATCAATAATCCCATGTGACCATAAACCCCTGGCTGTAATATGACAACTTGGGGGACAAAAGCTCACTTTAGTTGTACGGTTTGTTTAAGTTAAAACATCATATATAGACAATTTAAATATGCTAAATATGTTTAAGAAAGCTTGTAATAGCTTTATGTTCTGAAACTGCAAATCTCTGAAGATTTTTGTTAAAAATGTGAAGAAAAAAAAAAGATGTTTTGTTGGTGTCAGGCTGAAGAACATTATTTAGGCCAAAACAGGTCCAGCAGCAGGATCAATTAGACAATTACCTCCACTCAGTGAACCAGATGATATTAGTATAATGGGCTAACTGGCTTAGCATTAGCCTGAACTTCTTTCACTTGATTAGACTTGCCTCATATTGTAGCGTACATCATTAAGCATGCATGTACTTGGTAGTAAATGTAATCAGGCAACATGCCAAATCATTACAGGTGACTAATATTGGATAGTTAACATCTTTGGTGCTGAAGAGAAATAGTGTGCTGTTAATGAGCAAAAGAAGGAAAAGTCTAAGGCAAAGCTAGAAAAGAAAAAATCCACATTTACATTTTTTATGTAATTAATAGCTTCACTTTATGTATTTAGTTATTATTTTAATTAATAGGAAAACATTCTGGGCAGATTTACTAACTTTGCCCCATCAAAAGCTTTATTTTGGTGTTAGAAAGTGTGATCTTTGACAAATTGGTATTCCGCCCTTTAGTGGCAATACAAATAAATATTTACATTTGTATTTTAATTCAATATGTGCCACATAATATATGTGTGTTATATGCTACATATGTTCATATATTAGTTATGCTCTAAAAATAGCAAGCTGCAGGATGCTCAGGACTGTGAGGGCGTCAGATCACAGAACAATTGGCGGTGGCATTTATTTAATTATCATAATCTTAGTTTGGAAGCAAATAGCAAGTAAACAAATCATGGTAGGAAAACAATGTTTTAAAAGTAATTTATAATAACATTGATTGTTTTTGTTTTTTTTCAAAACTAGTGTAAAAAGCACAGCTTGAAAGACTTTAGGCAGTGTAGTCCCTGCTTGCTAAAGCTACTCATTATGTTGTAATTTCTGTTGCAAATGTCACAGAATATTTTGATGAGCTTCTCATTGCAAAGAGCTCACACTCTCCAAAAGTACACAATCTGACAAAATCTGTTCCCAAACAAGCAGAGCGCTTCCAGTGAAAACAGAGACTTTACAATATCACAGAACTAAACCAACAGTGAAAGATGATCATGCATTCCAACAATCAGATGAGATGTGAAGTTATTTCTCTATTATATTTTTCCCTTACTGTGTGAAAAATAATAATGTAATAATCATATACATTCTCAAAGGGGTACGAATAAAGACAACATATCAATTAATAAGGCATTATTATTTGGCCTAATGGGTCCCAAATTAAAAAAAAAAATTCTGTCTGGTAGCAATAATTATAATGGTGAGTTCATTTGCAGATTTTTTTTTTTTACGTAGCAGATTAAATTGCTCACCCCCACTAATGCAATGTTGGTAAATATTAGATTTTTTCAGTTCATCTGTCTAAATGTCTAGAAAAAATAATTTTACTGATTGACATCCTATGTAGTCAAAGAAATGCTAGCAAAAAAAGACACACCCCATAAATTAAATGCTCATATGATTGATTGTAAATGCAACTTTAAACAGGTGTTATGTTTTATGGACAAGTCATTTGTTACTCACTATGAAGGCAGACTTTGATTTGCATTTATGAGGGTCATCATTTCTTATTACATTACTCTAATGTAACAGTTCCAAACAGGGGCATCACTGGAGATTTGTGGATAGGATGATGAAAATTTACTTCTGGGATCTGGGAGGTCTGATTCCCTCAGGATGGTTGGGTGTGGGACGCACCAACTATAGCCACAAAAATGTCTGTCATGACTGTTTAGAATAACAAGACATTGGTATTAAAATGGCTATTTGATTAAGTCGGCACTCTGTAGATCTGTCTTCTTATAGTCAGCATTAGACACTTACTTAATACCTAATCACCATCTCTTAACAATCAGATCAACCAAAGCAAATGAAGTCAAGCAATGATATCTTCTCGCACAGACAGAGAAGTGGAATAATCACGTCTAAGAAAAACCAAAGAACACTTATTTTACAATGCTTTTCAACTGCTATATATATATATATATATATATATATATAGTATACACCAGTGCTACAATATCCTACTGTGTTATCAAGCACCTAAACCTACTATGCAAGATACATAAAAGTATAACAAATAAGCAAGGACTTTTTTCACACTTTTCTGATTCCAAAAATTGGTGGGAAAGGAACACTACATACCCAATCTCCACAGTTCAGATTCTTTGATTCCCATCTTGGCTGCCTGATGGAACAGATGGAAAATGTAAATGAAATTCACCCTACAAACATCAATTTATTGCTGTTATAATACATACTGAACAATTACATAACATTTAACATTATCCTCACATTCAGTTGGCCAAAATATTTAAGGTAGTCTGTTGTTGTTGTTTTTTTGTTGTTGTTGCAGGTGTATTTGCAGTCTTTAATGGGTTGATGGAACTTTAACTAAACTTGTAAAACCAAAAATTGTCCTTGACTAAATGTTTCTGTTTTTTACTGTAAGTTACTTATTTTTATTTTTATTTATATTTATGAATTTAGCTCTGTTATAATCACCCGCGACAGTATTTTGTAACAAGATGTTCTTATTTAACAATTTTATAAGACTCCTAAAATCCCATGCATGGTGGTGCGTTAACAAAACAATGTAACTCTTCTGATATCTAAAAATTGTCTTCATCATTTACTGTTTAATAACATATGTTTCATTCCCAGCAGAACTTCCTACTGGGAAATGAGTATATGTCATAGTATATGGCTTGGTTTCCCACAAATTCTCTCAGAACTGCTTTCCAAGAAGGACAGAAGTTTCTCAGGTGGCCTTCTCCATGTTATATATAGCCACAGCGGTTTTCTAGTATTTTGTCTGTTTAATGGTGAAATACAGGAGAGAACATGAATATTTGGTTGAAAACAAGGTCACACAATAAATCAATACAAAGATCAATTTATCAGGTTCCAGCTCATGTTACAATTTTTCCCTGAAAGCTTCCATGTATGCTAAGATACTCCGTTTCATGTAACTAGATATTTTGACTATGGGATTTGTCTAAATTATGTAAAAATAGTCTTTTAAAAATGTATTTAAAAATATCTTAACAATCAATTTAACCTTTTTTCTGAGCAATAGGTTTTTTTTTCCTTATATATAACTATATAAATATATATAAATACTTGTAATGTAATATTTTGCACTAATTTACTACCTTGCGTTACATCAGTTGAAAACTTCAAATATCATTTGGTCTGTTTCACATCATACAATTCACCACAACCACATCTCAACATGTCATAAACCAACCATGTTTCCAAAATGGCAACTTTATAGGAAAAAGGAAAATTGCCAACTTTTAAAGTCCAAGGGGGTTTGGGATAATGTCCTTTGGTGTATGCATCATTAACTTAATCACAAATATAATTGTGTACTTGTTAGTTTTCATATGATACTAACTATATATAATACATTTGCACAGCAGAGTATGCAGGCAATCTGATTTGGAATACAGTATTACATACAGGCAGCAATAAAGCATTACATAAGCTTGTTAGCCTGGACAGTTTGTTTGTGGTTTGCTGGTATTTTGCCTTTTAAAGAAAAATTCTGAAATGTGAAGTAAACAGATATCTAATGTCTAATAATTTCCAACTTTTTTTGTTTGCTCACAATACTCACAAATGGTCTCACTTTTTTGCCAGCAAATCAGAGTTGCCAGTAAATGGAACAGTTGGTCAAATATGTAGATACAGTGTTTTATGAATGCCCTCTGCTTAGACAACTGGACATAACATTTGCTCTCAAATCTACAAAACTGCTTGTGAAACAAACTGCCAACCACTGAATCATAACAGGGATCAAATCACAGTAGACCACTTAATTATACACTGTAATAACATCAACTCAGCAGTAATATTTAGATAGTCTGTTGCAAACAGGCCTAAACAGTAAACATCAGCCATGCCTAGTCTATAGAGCCAGAAAATCTCCATTCATAAAGAAGCCCAATCAAAGCTACAATTGGAAGCCTTGATGATGAAGGTTGGGCTCTGGGAATGAGTGGCTGTCCAGGAATAAATGCCTCTTGCTCATGTGCAGTTCTGCTTAATCAGGCTGGGAATAATGGGCGTCTTCTAAATCAGTAATTATAACTGGGAGTGTGCAAAGACCCAGTTCATCAACAAGACTGAGGCATGTCAGGAAGCACTTCCATTTACCATCAAACAAAACTGATTACATAAAAATATGGCACTGCCGCAACGTCCATAAAACATTTAGAATAAAACAGAACCAAAGTTGGCCTTGAATTGTTTTCAATGTTGGATCATCTCTAATTTTCAGTAACCACTAAAACATTTGACATTGCCAATCGAAAATTATGCCATGCAAAACCGTTAAAAAAACCCTTCATTAAAGCTGTAATTATGACCTTACAAAACACTTGACACTGACAATTATAACCCCCTCCAAGTCTTCAATAAATCATTTCTCTCTGTGCTCAAAGAGAACATAAGTACCGTACTATATATAGTATTATCATGATGATGATAATTAGCCAGGTGGGGGGGGGGGGCTGCAATAATCAATGGTAAGATTTTAATTAATATTTTATTAGCATTAGAAGTGTATATTTAAACATGCCTATTACATACAATCAGCCCCATAGGTATTTGGACACTGATGCAATTTCCGTAGGTTTGCCTCTATCTCGATGTATAGGCTTTCAGCTTTAAATTTGCATTTATCATTTAGGAAACACAGCTTAAAAAACATTTTCATAGACTTCAAGCATCCATAGTTTATTGTGGAACTATCTACTTTACTTAAGAACCCTTGCAGAACATTCAAGTGTGTACTTCTAATATAGTGACCATAAATCCTGCAGCATGTTCTTACATGCCAGGAAAGATGCTGTCAAACGCTATTAACATTTCATTAAGTATACAGCTAATAAGAAACATGGCAAGAATAGAAGTCTATTCAGTTCATAACCAAGTCGGTAATCAATCAAGCAATGACTAATGCAAACTAATTCCATTCTTCTGGAGGAGGAAGTAGATGAATAAAGCAGGGGGGAAAGAGCCAACTGTGATGGAAGAAAGAGAAAAGCGGCCAAGGTCTTGTATTAGAAAGAGAATTAGCATACTGGGCAGCTTGCCATTTTAAAAGTAAACAACATTGGTTTGAATGGTTCAGGGTGCCTCCCCACCCCCAACATATTTATGCATGAAGAAAGAGAAAGAGCACTTTTATACCGCTAATGATCCTCCAGCAGGTACGGCTCCTGCTCAATCTGTTGTTTTCAATGATACAAAGCAGCCATTTGTGTCTATTTGTACAAGTCCATTTAAAGTGAGGTGGCTTCCCACCCATACTGAAACCAACATCACACACTGAAATCCAATAAACACACATACCCACACTAACATCTCATGAACATGCAAACATAGAACAGATATCCCAATAACATTATATCCATTTATCCATTTAATGGAAATCCACCTATTTCTCTAAAACATGTTAGTTAAAGTGTTTGTTGATGTTATAACAACATAGTTTGAACAATTCTACAATTCTTTCCATATATTTTTCAACACAGGTTCCAAACTCTTTAATGCTACAACTGGGCTGCAATACTTAGCAAAAAGTTAATTTAAACAGAAACGGGGGTCCTTTCAACACACTGTACACCAAGCTGCAGCTGCCTTATTTGTAGAGGACTTTATTTGAATTTATTGGGAAAAAGAGAAAAGGTGCCTCAGATCCCGTTGCACACAGTTTAGCAATATTGCATGTCAGTCAACTCAGAAACCCCAGCAAAATATTATTTGTGTTAAATATGAAATATTTGTTTTACAGTTTCTGGATAAAAATCAGACTGGCAACCTATAACAGACTGTAGGTTACATCTGCTTTTAATTTTCAGAGCTTGAAGAATGCTATAAGAAGTTAATTGTAGAATAGCTGGAAAAAGCAATTTCTTGAAATGACAAAGATGAAACATGCTTTACTTCAGATGCAAGGTCAACATCAAATGGTGCCAGTGTTGGATAAAAAGCTCTGGCTCACAAACAGCACTCCAGTTCATCCCAGATGTACTGGATGTAGCTTTATCACTGCAGAATATTTAGAAGGGGTGTCTGGAACATATACTGTAGAGTACGTTTGGCAACAGTCCAGCAATTGTTATCTGATGTGCTTCCTACAGTATTTCAAATGGGGCTCGTTTAAGTATGTATGTATGTATGTATGTATGTATGTATGAATTCATATATACAGAATATCCAGACTGTACCTGTCCTAGAAACATATCAGTCTGTGAACGAAATTCTGAGTACGTCTTCTGAGAACAACAGTAACCTACCAACTACAAAAGGTACAGCAGTCTACTAGATACATCTATGTAGCGGCAGATGAGTGTATAGGGAAAAAAACACAGCAAACCCTAATGGGCTCTTTTTACAATGAAGGTCTGCATGACCAAAACCTCCTGCTATGCTAGCACAGGGGTACGTTACCTTTGTTAATCCAGCGTTTAGCCCACAGTTCAATACATTCTCCATTAACATGATCAGTGAATTACTTACAAAGCTCTGCCTCCTATGAATCAAAACAGCCATTCAGAGAAGGACCCAGATGGAAACTCTTTGGATTTGGTGAAACCCTGTTGCTGTGTGATTATTTCCCAATAGGGGATTGGACTCTATTGAACAAGTTTTCTCACATCATGCCACCCCTTCAAAGTTTAAAATTGTATCAACTTTCTTTCTGAATTACAAAGAGATGCCGACTGTGAAGCCGATGCCTCCACAAGGAGAAATCCTGTCCCACTTAACCAGAATGACTAATGTGGAAAACTCGGAATAAGGAATTACAGAAATGTGTTTGAAAGTGTCACTTTGTTGCTAAAAGACACATACACAATCATGACTAAGCACAGGGAAAAGTGAACTAGGTCACTGCAAATAATCTAATTTTAATTATCCATTCTACTTTTATTCTATTAATAATAATAATAATAATAATATCATCATCATCATTAAGTTTTAGGAAACAAAACTGCTGTACAAAAGCCTAGTGATTGGGTAATTATGCATACTTAAATTGACAAAATGTACAGATTTTATGACTCACATCACATCACTCATCACAGCTTCCATCCACTGGTGGCAGTTCTGCTAAATACACACAACCTGTCTAAGGTGTACTTAAAGATGAATTGAGACAAACAGTACCAATACAGTTACATTGATGTTGCTTTTCTCTATTATGGAGCTCATAAATGATTGGATGGAAACTTAATGGATGGAAACTCCTGCAGAAAGGCTTAGTTTAGGGTTATTTCTGCATGTCTGCGTTGCGTCAGTACTTTGTGCATACGCACATGAACTACATTTAGTAGACATTGTACAAATCCAGACATGGTCATGTAGTTACATGTGTATGAATGTGTATGAAGATCAGTTTGGCAAGTATGGGAATCAAAATTAAAAGTAAGACATTAATGTACATTCAATTTTGAAGTATGTGTATGTACATCATATACAAGTAAGAGTTTGGTAATGTATATCAAACTGCCGCATCAGTGGGCCTTGAAGATCCAAAATGAAAGTATTGAGATGATTCAGTGCCCTGCTTAAACCTTTTATAATTGTGGCCCACATCATTGAGTTGGGACCCCTTGAGTGGTACAAATGTCTCAAAATCCACAACTTGCCATCAATACTTTAACCAAAGCTCCACATCTTATCTGTGCGGGATCTCTCCCAAGGTGGCTTGCTTAATGAACAACCCAACAGGTTTAAGGAAAAAGTCAGGAGAAAATACTCTACGTTAATAAATCTTCAGCTTAAAAGCCAGCTTTGTAACAACAGAGGTCCCCTTTTATTATGAAGAAATAGACCTCAAAGTATCATCTTTCAACTAAGAGAAAATATAAAATGAAAAAAAAATTATGTTACTGCTGCTGCAGATTTTTTTCTGCTGGTCACAGCTAAGAGACCAAAACCCATAGTTTCTGAAGTCATGTGCCTTTTGAAGTATTGGTAATTGGTTACAGTGGCAGACTGGATGAATTCTGAAAATGCAATTATACTTTTTAATGAGCCGTGGTCAACTACAGCAAATTTCTGTTTTAGACAAATGTGCCTTGACAAACATTTCATAATGTTTAAAACAAACAGAGATTCATCTCTAATAATCATATTAATATTGATTTATAAACATTTGTTGTCACAAGGGACAAAACACGTTAAACCATGTCCAAATATATTTAGTTTCTTACAATATTTACAGATGTTTGAAAATCACACAGTGCTGCTTTCCTTAATAAGATACTTATTCACTAAACTCATTGGGAGGGAAATCTTATGTGACGAGCATTGAGGACAACATGAGCTGAAACATGTCCAGCTATATTTTACCGCTGACTGCAGGCTTCTGTGTTCCATGTGGATAATCTTATTTCTCAATTTTGAGCTATTGCGGCAATTTCACCTTATTACATACATTTGTGAAAGCTATTATTTATTCTCATATACCAGGACCATTGCATTGACTGCCTTAATTAAGCTACTCACAGAGACAAAGTACAACAGTCCATTTCATTGCAATGGTTTATTTTCAGTAGCAGTAATTTTGGAATATTGCTTGATTTTACCATCTGTAATTATAGTTTGAACTATAATAACTTTTCTGCAGATTTTCTGTACTCACACAAACTGAAATTACCACTTCATTTTTTATAACATCCTCAGTTATCTACAGGCTGAAGTTAAAGTTAGGTGTGGGGCTAAGAAGGTGGGCTGTAACAAGATGTTTTTTAAGGACCTGTTTTGTTCCTATATAATTAGTTATATTACTGTGATTGTTAGAAATTGTAATGCTCATTGCATGTTTCCTTTAATAAAATCCCTTGCAAGAGACAGTAGTGCTTCAATGATCATTTGGGAAGCCCTGTTACCTTTTAAAGTAAAGAATTTCACATGTATATATTTCTTTTCTATTTAATGTGTGTGTAATGTGTCATTTTGTACAAACATATACATGTGCAATAGATAATAAGCCAAGGCAATTGTTTACCAGTAATCAATCCGTTTTCATAACAAAAAGAAAAATATTTTTTCTGCTTTGCAGGATGCGAAGGTTGGTGCAGCATTTAATAATCTACTTCTATATTCAGAGGCAGTTTAAGACATGCAGATATCAGAAAGGTCAGTTTAACCTTCCCAGTCTTGCTCCAGGGTGTTTGCCATAAGAATTAATGAAGAGAATAATAGCCAGCCACACAAACAAGCGTCCAGATGCATAAACACCACCTACCTGCCCTCTTAGACTCCAAAACACTTCTCTGCTTTTCAAAAGGACATGTTTTATTCCTAGATAATTAGTTATATCACTGAAAGTCTTAGAAATTATAATGCTCATTGCATGTTCCCTTCAATAAAATCCCTTGCAAGAGACAGTAGTGCTTCAATGATCCATAAAATTGCAAATTTCTATTTTTAGTGTTTAGCATTTTTGTGTTTGAACATCCAAACATCTCCCCTAGAAAGTTCAATGTTTACTATCCAGTTGTTTATCTTATTTATCTCCTCAGTTATTGGTGGGGTTTGACAAATCCACACACTGACTGGGATGCCCAAAGAAGAAGAAATTGCTCTATTTATTTATTGGCACTAATTTAGTTTTTACAGGCTAACTGGTGAGATCAATGGTTTTATTTATGCAGTATACTTCTTTGCCACTAGATGTTACTAAACATCATAGATGGACAGATAAGCAAAACACTTTATGTACTCTACAATGCACAGAATATAAATACTCAGTAACAACATAAACACACACAGTTCAAATATGGCATCTCTTCAGCAGCTAATACAGACAGAGACATGGAGACCCTCTGGCCTTCCGTTATGCTGTTAGAGAAAATAAGAGAGCAAATATAGAGAGCTAACAAGATAAACAATACCCAGGAAGTCCAGACTGTAATGACACAAGCTTACATAATACCATCTCCACCACAAAGGACACAGGTGACGAGTGACCCATCACTGAGAAGAGTGTTTGTTATGCATCCACATATTACACTGAACAGCCACTGAATGACAATGAAAATATTTCTTGAGGTTTTTGAGCTGAGCGATGTCCCACATGTACTCTTAACCAACCCACAAAAAGAGGATTTCCCCAAGCAGTATATCTTTTTTTTTTTTTTTGTAGAGATGAGCCGTCATGTGCAGGCTCATTTTACCAGAACATTTACCAACAAGTGGAGACCCCTTACATAAAGTGAATGAGGAAAATGCAGGAATAAAAATGGACAAAAATAGTGAAACATTTTAGGCTTCTAGATGACTAGGAGAGAGAGGTGCTGAAGATTGTTTAGCCTTATGTCAGGTTTAGCCTAACCATTCCAGTGGTTGGTCTATGTCCTTACTCTTACTCTTACTCTTGGTTTATGCAGAGATGTATCTTTGTAGGTAAAACGTATGTACTACACGTATGTATATATATACTACTCAAATCTCTTGAATGTACAAAATGTATATTTACCTCAGTACTACAGAAACTAGTTTGTTTATTCAACCTAAAATGACTTCATGTGGTAACAAGCAAATGAACTGGATTTGTTCAACTGAAATAAATAATTGCAATTAAATAATGGTCCATTTCAATTGCTTGTTAGCACATGAAATAAACTGTTTCATGCACTCTTTGCTTTACTAGTGCACTGTATATTTCTTGTTTGTTTTTATTTTATGTTTGTATATAGGATATATATTTCTACTGTAGATAAATATTTTTCAGTGTGTTCAATTTTATGTTTGAGACCTACACCAAGAGAAATTCTTGAATCCAAAATAAAATGAAAAAAGAGACAATATTTAAGCAGTAATATAAAACTGTGATATTTGCAGTGTCTGGCCAATCATGTGACACATGGAGATGATACATGGAGAACATCAATTATTATGGAAATGACAATCCCATTACTGCATCCAAGACCAAAGCAGAAGCTTGGAAGAAACTGCAGACTGTCTTTGATTAGACGTGTCATAGCTAAGGTGAACACACTGTAATTAACAGCTAAATTTATTTTTCCTCTAGCAGTGGGAACAAGTCTTGGACGCACATCAAGAAACACATATATCATCAAGTCAAATGTTGTTTCTGTGCTCTCATATAATAATTTTTATCATATACAAACTAATTAAGGCTTTATGATTTCTTGCAAATAAAAAAAAACAAATCATAATGAGTGGCAGGATGCAGTATGGTATTGCCCCACCACTACAACGCATCCAATCAACTGTCAAATGCAATATGGTTACCCCTTGCACAAACAATTGGTCTGATCTAGGAAACCCATTTGATAAAGCTTCTGTCCAGTTCTTTCCAGGATTAACAGCATATGTTGTTTAAATGAGAATGTCTTTAACAATGTGCCAAGCAGAGTTGGGGAATCCAGGTTCAGGTCTCCAGATCTAGGTCTCAGCTGCAGTAGATCCTGGGGTGGTTTTGTACTTTTTAGTCCTGGATTCCTAATGACAAGCATATTGTACCTTGATCACCCTCTTCTAATGGGACATCACCCTTACCCACTCAGTTAGCAGAGCTGTAGGAGATGCTACTTGGAGAGCTGTTATTATTGTCGGACTTACAAAAGCACAAAGACCATGCAAAAGATGAAAAAGATGAAATAGTCTAGGCCTGACTCCTCTTCATATTTCATTTTGTTCATTTCATATTTACAGTACCTCCAGTAACCATTGCTACCCTTGGTAAAGATACATAAAAATTATTTTTTAAATGTCTTTAGATGTTTAAAAGATTGATCATATACTGACAAAATGACAGAAATCTAACATTTCATAAAAGAAAAAAAAGAATTATTTAAAGTTGCCCCTATAAAAACATGTGCTGCTACAGTTCTCAGGGAATGCTGAGGCCATTTCTAAAGGCGTGAATTCACTGTTGATTGATGCAAAGTCATGTTGTAACTCTCAGTTGCCTCATTTCTACTTTGTTATGTTGTATTGTCAGATTTTTTAAGGCACAAATATAATCCTCAAAACATATGTAGTTTATATACTGGTATTGGCCATCCATAACTGTTTTTAAGAGAATGCATACTATTAAAGCAGTAGCTAAAGTATTGATTTAAGTACTGTACATACATTTATTCATTGCAGAATTTCCATCTATTCATTGTGTTATTGCTTAGCAGGTTTAGGCCCTAACAATGAAAATTTGATTTTTAATGATTCACCAGTCCTCTTTCATACTGCAGGTAAATATACTGGTATGTAGTACATTTGGAATATATTATTGATAATTTGTTGCTTATGTAGAGTTCTCCAATCTTGGAATATTCTCAATACTCCAGATAGTACTACGAATTCCCAAAATTGGACATTATTACCATTATACCTACGTGGACCACAATTTCCTTAAAAGCTGAAACCAAATACCTCTGACACATTTACTAGCAAATGTATAACTTTTATTTAAGAACATACTAAGCATATACATTTTAGAAATATTTAACCATTTGTCATCTTTTTATAATTAAATAATAATTGAGCTACCCTTACAAATAAAAAAGGGGAAAAAGTTATTCTGTGCTACTCTCAGCTTTGGACTTATTCTTTGTCCCATCAAAAATCTAATCTTAGTAAGTCAGAGATGGCAATAGGCCAGAAAAAGGTTGGTCATCCAAGTCAAGTTCAAGCACTTTCACAGACCTTGTAAAATGCACTTGTTCTCTTACCAAGGCCTCGAGTGAAAGAAAAATGAACATGTAAGTCCAGTGCTGTTGCAGTAGTCTAAAGATAAATGCCCACAGAATATGAATTCACCCTGGCATTCTGTATCAACCGTACAGACCTACCTAATATCATGCTAAAAACACAGTTCACTAAATTACACTTGTTATTTTTTTAATGCATGTCTCTGTCTTTGTATAATGAATATCTTAATTAGTAAAGGATTCACTTGAAATTGCCAATATATCTCTTTTGTGCTTGCAAATGCTGGGTGTATTACTAGTCATGAAACATTGTGACAGGTAATTTAGTGAGATCTATGGTCCATATGGTTTTCATATGATTCACTTTCCCTTCTAGCTACATGTACATACCAAAACAAATTGCTATTTGCCACAGCAGCTTTCCTGTGGTGTACTACATCATCCTTTGGAATCATTTCCTTTCTCTGTGTGTTTGAAAGGCACCAATACTTTGCCAAAGGATCTAAGATAAATTGAGAACTATGCTTTAAAATGTGTGTTGCAGTTTGGTTCCAGCAGATACTTTATGTGAAGTCTTTTTGTAACTTTTTGTAATTTTCATGGCTTCATCGAACATAGCAAGTTACCCAGGCCCTGAATCAGCAAAACATGCCATCTCTTTACACTACCACCACCATGTTTGACGACTGGTATGGTGCTCTCATCATAGAATGCTGTTTTAACTTTATGGCAGATGCAACAGAGCCCCTGCCTTCCAAGAGGTTTCACCTTAAACTCATCAGTACACAGAATGTTATTCCAAAAGGCTTTGGGGTCAATAAGGAGGACTTCCCTCTTGGTTAGCAATAGTTTTCATCTTACGGATATCTTATGGATATCATGACCCTGAAGGGTAGTATAATTAATACTGACCTTATCTGTGGGCAAGGTTTGCATTATTAGATGTTCATCATTACTTCATTTTTGAAGGAAGTCAGTCACTTCTTTGGTAAACTCACCTCTGTCCCAAGTTTTCTCTATTTGGTGATAATGTCTCTCACTGTGCTTTCCTGGAGCCTCAGACATGGCATGGTGTTTTCTGGATTTTTTATTCCCATTATAGTGTTCTGCTTTTTGAGATTGTTTGACCTACTTCACATTGCTGGAAAGGATCTATTTAAGTGATGTTTAGACCAACAGAAATAAAGCCAGTGTATGTCTAGTTTAACTGATCACAGTTATTAAATTTGGTTAATTGTCTAAGAGACCTATTTTGTTCACACAGGGTCAGCTGGTGTTAGAAAACTCTGTCCTGCAATAAATAAATGATGCTTTAAAAACTGTTGTGTGTTTACTCACATTATCTTTGGTTAGGTTGTGCTTAAAGATCTGAAACAATTGGACAAATCTGCAAAAAAGAAGAATGATAGAAACAAAAAAGGTGCAAATACTTGTATAACTATAATTATACAGAAGTTGATTTTACTTGTTTAATTATTTTTTATATTTACTTTATTTATACATTTTCTACCAAAATGAAGACAGCAAGTCAGAATCAGTCAGGCTGTACACAAAGCAGACTTCACTTCTCTCATCAGATAGTATAAACTCAATTATGCCTGTGCAGATATTAAGTTTGCATTATGCATGGTGCCTTATGATAAAATACATGTCTAAGGTAACCCAAGAGATGCATATACTTGTGTGTTTGCTCTGGATTGATTGTTTATTTATTTCTAATCTAATCGTTCTAATCATTTACTGTGCAAGACTGGAATTTGGTCTTCCCTACTTAACACCTGGTTAAGTCCAGTACTTGAATTCACAATTCACAATTGAAATGAAAGCACAATAACATAATAGTATTAGTATTGGTTTTGTCATTCTTATTATGCTAATTATTTAATTAATTATTTTATTTAATTATGCCATATGTAATCACAAACAAATTAAATTTAACATTAAAAAACTTTATATTTATACAGTTAAAGCAGTTAAATATCAGTGGTTTATGTTACCATTATTGGTTAACTGATGGAACAGATTGGGTACATAACACACTAAAATTACAAAATGTTTGCTAATAAATGGAACAAATGTAAGATACTTTTTTTATTATTACAAAATAGTAAAAGTCTTTATAATGATTAATTTAGCTATGTTGAGCTGTATCAGCAACATGTATTTTGCATATGAATTTATACACTGTGTGCAGAATTATTAGGCAAATGAGTATTTTGATCACATCATCCTTTTTATACATGTTGTCCTACTCCAAGCTCTATAGGTTTGAAAGCCAACTACCAATCAAGTAAATCAGGTGATGTGCATCTCTGTAATGAGAAGGGGTGTGGTCTAATGACATCAACACCCTATATAAGGTGTGCTTAATTATTAGGCAACTTCCTTTCCTTTGACAAAATGGGTCAGAAGAGAGATTTGACGATAATTTGATAATTGTGAGATGTCTTGCAGAGGGATGCAGCAGTCTTGAAATTGCCAAACTTTTGAAGCATGATCACCAAACAATCAAGCGTTTCATGGCAAATAGCCAAAAGAGTCGCAAGAAACGTGTTGAAAAAAAAGGCGCAAAATAACTGCCCATGAATTGAGGAAAATCAAGCATGAAGCTGCCAAGATGCCATTTGCCACCAGTTTTGCCATATTTCAGAGCTGCAATATTACTGGAGTATCGAAAAGCAGGTGTGCGATACTCAGCGACATGGCCAAGGTAAGGAAGGCTGAAAAACTACCACCTTTGAACAAGAAACATAAGATAAAACGTCAAGACTGGGCCAAGAAATATCTTAAGACTGATTTTTGGTTTTATGATTTAAGGTTTTATGGACTGATGAAATGCGAGTGACTCTTGATGGGCCAGATGGATGAGCCCAAGGCTGGATCAGTAAAGGGCAGCTCCACTCCGACTCAGACGCCAGCAAGGTGGAGGTGGGGTACTGGTATGGGCTGGTATCATCAAAGATGAACTTGTGGGACCTTTTCGGGTTGAGGATGGAGTGAAGCACAACTCCCAGACCTACTGCCAGTTTCTGGAAGACACCTTCTTCAAGCAGTGGTACAGAAAGAAGTCGGTATCGTTCAAGAAAAAACATGATTTTCATGCAGGACAATGCTCCATCACATGCATCCAAATACTCCACAGCGTGGCTGGCCAGTAAGGGTCTAAAAGAAGAAAAAATGATGACATGGCCCCCTTGTTCACCTGATCTGAACCCCATAGAGAACCTGTGGTCCCTCATAAAATGTGAGATCTACAGAGAGGGAAAACAATACACCTCTCTGAACAGTGTCTGGGAGGCTGTGGTGTCTGCTGCACGCAATGTTGATCATAAACAGATCAAGCAACTGACAGAATCTATGGATGGAAGGCTTTTGAGTGTCATCGTAAAGAAAGGTGGCTATATTGGTCACTGATTTGTTTTTGGGTTTTGTTTTTGAATGTCAGAAATGTTTATTTCTAAATTTTGTGTTGTATTGGTTTACCTGGTGAAAATAAACAAGTGAGATGGGTATATATCTGTTTTTTATTAAGTTGCCTAATAATTCTGCACAGTAATAGTTACCTGCACAAACAGATATCCTCCTAAGATCTCCAAATCTAAAAAAACCCACTCCAACTTCCAAAAATATTAAGCTTTGATATTTATGAGTCTTTTGGGTTGATTGAGAACATAGTTGTTGTTCAATAATAAAAAGAATCCTCTCAAATACAACTTATATACAACCTAATAATCTGCACACACTGTATAATGTAGTTCCCTGAGTGTGCTGGGATTGCACAAATTAATACAATGTGCACTTTATTTTCTTAGATTAATTCATTTTCTTGAATAGAGACCTCAGACTTTTTGCACAGACAAGAAAGCTTTAAAATCAAGCAGAAAAAAAAGACCTTTCTTTCTGTCTCATGAAGAGAGCAGTAATTTTGACTGACGAATGGTGGTGCAACTCAAGAGGTTCCCGCCTCCTGATGGTTGCCAGGCTGTTGGTAGGGTTTTTGCTATGGGTTGCTGTTTTGTTGTAAAGCGGTTGCTATGGTGTTGCTGAGATGTGGCTAGGTAGTCCCTGTGGTGTTGCTAAGATGTGGCTAGGTAGTCCCTGTGGTATTCCAGGTGGTTGCTGTGGTGCAGCAATAGTGTAGCCAGGTAGTTGTGGTACCCCATGTGGTTGGCTGGGTGTTAGTAGTGTATTTGTATCTGAGCCTGAACTTTATGGTTCTCATCAGTATTTCACAAATTCATTTCATACCTCTCCCTTCCCAACCTCAAACAAGGTCGGCCTCATCGATTCCAGATATGTTGTCATGGCAATGAGCCAAGGACTGTTATTAGGTTTTCCTGGTAAACTCAAAGTCTGTGATTTTGTAAATTAACCTGATAATGTTTGGCTGCCTAACACCCGGACCTATTTCCATAAATGTACTCTCTTACTTTCTTCATGAGAGCAGTAATTGTTCCAAGACTGAAAGAAAGGTCTTTTTTTCTGTCCAGTCAGGAATTACACAGTAGGGCCCTTAGGTTTTAAGGCCTTAATGGCTTCACCTCGACCTAGAGGTGTTCTGTGATCTAAGTGTTATTTCTTACTCTGGCTACAGAATACTTCAGAATGAGATTGATAACAGCCGAGACAAAGGTGTGTTTGGTAAGACATGGCTGCAGGGATTTACTTCCATTGAGTCACAAGAACACTGGTGAGGTCAGGCTATGATGTTGGGTGATAAGGCATAGATCACAGTCTGCATTCCAATTCATCCCAAAGATTATGTTGAGGTCTGGGGATCTAGTTTTGAGCATAGGTGACATTGGTTCACATGTTGTATTGCTACAAAGGTACAAATTGCTAGTATTTACAGTGCTTTGCTTTGTGTATGGTGATCTTAGGCTTGTGCCTAATTGCTCAGCCATGAAAAACAATCCATGACGCTCTGGTCCTCTGTGCTTCAGCACTCAACAGTTTTATGTATGGACACTGCTGCTGTTTTCATAGCACTTACAGTTGGTTGGGGAAGCTCTGGCAGGGAAGAAATAATGAAGTGACTTGGCATGCTACAACTGAAAACTGTGCCACACTGAACATTACAGGGCTCTTCAGTACAGCCCATTACACTGTTAATTGTGGTCTATGAAGAATAAATAACAGTATGCTTGATTTCATGCATCTGTTAGCAATGTGGCAAGAATGTGGCTAAAATAGAGGACTCAAATTCCATTAGTACAATGTATTTAAAACTGTAATGTAAATAGTGAATTACAAGTGAATTACAATCCCACAATACTTAAACTAATTATAAACATGTAGTCCTGTTGATTCAGTATTGAAAATGTCAAATGAAAAAGAGTGCTTAGAAGTAGTCTTAATATTGTGTATTCACCTTTCTCAATTGTGATTGCTTTACCTTCTATTCTTAATCTCTCCTTTTCATTTAAGTCCCATATAAACCTTAGAAAAGAAGCACTAATTGGCCACAGGGAGTTGCGTTTTTAGAACGAAAAATCTAAAATATACTAGCAGTCAATGAGGGGTGTCACTGGCCTACGTTTTCCCTTCTCCACTTCTGAACAGTGTGATATATCAAATCTGTCCTGCTGCAGAAAGAAGGTACTATGTAATTACGCTGTGCTCTAGTCTTTAGGTTCCTCATTCAAAAGGACAGCTTAATCATCTTTTATATGAATGTCATTGTCACAAATTAAGATGAATGAATAAAGTCAGCAAAACACTACTGCTATAGACCTCAAAATGTGTGGTTAGGCTGCAAATTGTTTGGGGACACCTTCATTTTTTAAAGACTATGACTTATTCATCAACTGTTCTTAGAAGGAAATTTCCTCTGGAAACCCAGTTATGCAGTTTTCACCAATGTTTTCTGATTTGGGATTTGTTTAATAATTAGAACTATTGCATTCACCATTAAAAGAGCATAGCTGTGAATAATCCTGTGGTTTTGAACACATCATGAATCTGATTTTCTTTTGTTTTTTTTTAATAGTACACTAATAATTTGTATATATTTTGCAGTGGTCAGCTCCACATTGATGGAACTTAAGGAAAAAGTGTTTAATAGTCATCAGTTTTCCCCCCAAACTTTACTATTTAAAGCACATGTTAAAAATAGTGGATAAAAAATAAACCTATAAACCTATATTGTTGGTGAGGTTGGGAGATATACCAGTAATACTGGGGTGATGCTGACCAGTGACATATTTTGGATATTGTGATCGTGAAATGACCCAAACTAACCTTAATACAGGAACAACTCAAACGCATGTTTACAGCACAAAAAACTGCTGCTGACACCCTCCTTATCTCTAGGCACCCAGAGATTAAGCATATTCTTGGTGTATTTTTATTTTTGCTTAATGTAGAAATATAATTAATAGCAGGAGTAACAGTAGTAGTAGAGGCAATAGCAATAGTAGTAGTGGCAATTGTAATTGTTGTAGTAGTAGTAGTGGACTCTTAAAAAGGGGGTTCAAAGACACAAAGCCCACAAACTGTACATGAAACAAGGTGGAAAAGGCTCAAACTGCATAGAATTAGCAGTTTGAATTAACTAAGAAGGGGTAAATGTTTGCTGAAGGGGATAAACACACACAAAAAAGTAAACAGATGGCAAGTAGCTCTGTTATTATGGCTGTTTGATAATTTTCATCTTAAATTAAAATATTACAATTATATTAAATATGTTAAACTATAATCCCCCCCCCCCCACACACACACACACACACTCCTCCTGTAACCCCTGTGTTTTCCCTCCTTTCTGTTTTCTTTCTATCTTTTTACTTTGTATTGAGAAGCTCAGTTCCAACTGTTCCATCCTGGTTCTGCTAGACCTGGCTCTTCACTACCCTGCTGCCCGCTGTTCTGCTCTGGGGCCTTGCATTGGTTCATCCTCACCTCACTGCATGGCTGTGCTTCTGGCTGTTTTTCTGCGTGGACATTATCATCTCACTCATGGTTTCATGTTTTATAGCTTGACTCCACATTTAGTATTTTTCTCTTAATTCAGTTTTGTTTTTGTTGTCATGTTTTTATTCCTGTTTTGCCTATTATTGGTATGATCCAGTGTCAACCAGAGCCCTATATAAATACAGTTGAATTGAATTGAATAGATTTGAATAGAATAAGCATGCTGCCTAGAAAAAAAATGAGGTATAACAGGACCTTTACTTCAAAAAAGCATGGCATCTAGCCTAGCCACCATCACCACTATACCATAACTTAATACATAATTAGCAGAATAATAATTTAACAAAAAAAAGAAAATCCACATTTTTGTTACCATGCACACACCTCTTCTTAATTACACTCAATCTACCTAAAATGATCTACTCCTACATCCACTGAGGAGATGTGGAAATTTACTCTTCTCTTTCTACTATAAAATCACCAACAGTCCCAGCATTAAAATCATGGCTTGTGTATTACTACTGAAGCAGGCCTGGAGCTGGCAGCATCATCCTCTTGTTTTTTTTTTTAATCAACAAACATATGTTTACCTCTCCAGAAATGACCTCTAGGTTCAAGCTTGTCTCAGCCAAAACCCTCAGTCATGTCCCTCTACCTGGCCCCCATGCTGTAGAGTGATAACCACCGACCGTGTTATGAATACTCGCCACACTTCTCCCCAGCAAGTGGATAGCTCCAATGACAAAGAGGCATAACCAAGGGTCGACCTTCTGCTGCTGCTCTCAAAAATCACTGCCATCTGTCTGCTGACCCTGTAATGGATGTTCTCCATGTGTCTAACCTATGACCCAGAGAAGCATTCACTGCCATAACACCAGACACCAAATGCTTCTGTGAGTACTAGCCTCCTTGCAATGTGTGATTATGGTAAACCACATCCTGGGTACATTATTTTGAAGACCACTTAAAAAGAGCATAGGCTAAATCTATTTACCATAAATACAGTCAGCCATGCTAAATAAACAGGCTGGAAAAAACATCAGGTACACAACAGAATGAATGTAACAAGCACATTCGTAAATATCCTGTTCAGATATGAAACAAATCTCAACCAGTTAGTCCTTAATATTTAAATATCAAGTTTTTGCCAGCTTTAAGCACTTGTGTTATCCAAAAGAGATGAGTACACTATATATCCAAATGGAGCAAATAAACATGACCCCACTGACATCGTGACTATCCAACATCCTGACTTGTGTGTATGTATTTTTCTTGCTTTTTAAACAGGCAGACACACAGATGCACTCCTTACACCACTTAGGGCACTGAATAAGGAAATAATAATAATAGGTATTTAAATAAAATAAAAATAAGAAAAAGATTTAGTACAACACACAAGTTTAAATTTAGCTTGCTTTTCACAAAATGGTGAAAAGTGTCTTCAGACCACTGTTCAATAGTGGCTGCCCTTGTGTGATGTAGTCTGACAGTGGCTCGCTCAAGCATAAGTCCACTATCACTTTTGTTGCTAAATGCAATCAAATCCTCACAGCTATGCTCCATAATCTAGTGAGAAATCTTCTATGGACAGTAGAGACAGTTGCTCTAACAAAAGCAGGATAAACTCTTTTTTTGGAAGAAACAATGAATCAGCAGGTGTCCCAAAACTTTTGTCTAAATAGTGTACCTTGTGTATTAAGAGAAAAATATGTTTTCTGGAATTAACTGTATGTAATGCAGTATAATGGACTAGTTTAGTATTTAAAGTCCTAGACATAAAGCACTGCAAGGACAATTTAAAATAATAATACAAATATTAATAGTACACTTATAAAACCCTGTAAAAATGTAATTAGAAAATCATTGTCTTTCTTAGCAAACTCCAAACAAGTACATTTGTCAATCTGCTGGTAATGATTTATCTCAACAAGTCTCAACATGTTGTAGTTATTGTTTTAATTATCATATACTTATTAATACATGTCAGAACATTCAGTTTATCATACCCAGTTTGAGATGCTTGCTAATGCGTGACATATTTCAATTATGCTGCTTTCTTTATATACCTCTCTGTCTTGTGGTGGAAATATGCCACTTAGGAGATTGTCACCTTTGAACTGATTCCTTCAGAGTTAGTTATCATCATTTGTGAAGCTCATTTATCATAATTTTTCTGCTCCCTCTAGAGTTTCAGTCTTACCTTGCCCCTGTTTACCATGATTACACTCAAACACAACACCAAGTCTATGCAAAGGCTTGCTTGACAACCAAGTTGATCCAAATCAAAATTTCTGTCATTAAATAACAGAATTTACGAATGACTAAAACACAGGGCTGCAGATTAAGATTCTCTCCTCAGTTAGTAGTGCATGTCCTTTGTTGTATCAGTCATTATATACATTATTTACTTTCACAAACTCTGTATAAAAGACCAGCGCACAAAATCATTCCTTACTAGCCACATCTTTAATAGTATTTTGTACAGTAAAAGCGTAAGTGGTGTCATGTTGTTCGCCAGTGAATGTTGCAATTGATCTACTTATGCTGCTGTAAAGATAATGGCTTCTTCTTAATTGCTTACTTTAGAAAGCACATTCATTGGCAGGAGTTCATAAGATATCATTCTAAATTACATAACTAATTCCCTATGAGATCGGCGATGCTGCCATTCTGAGTTGCAGCACTGTCTAAAGTGAATCATTATGCTTCAGTGGATCATTGAGATCAGTTTTAAGTACTTGTTCTGGCCTGATTTCTGAAATCATATAAGAACAGAGAACTTTTTTAATTAATTAGCAATTTCTGACCATTATCAACCAGTATAATTCATGAACGTAGCAGCTTTTAGCACTTGTCTCTCACTAATTGTTGCATCCTGGAAGTAATGAGCTTATATCCAAACTGTGACCAAACCAAATTCAGCACATCTCTTATTTTCATCATTTACTCATGGCTTTGCAAAGTGCTATTTTAAGCTCCAGTAAATAGCTTACATCAAACAACAAATGTATGCTTCCTTAATTTGCATTTAAGTATTGGATCTTATGCAGTACTTTTCATACAACATACACTATGTGGACAAAAGTATTGGGATATTTACACATTACCCCCGCAGAAGCTTTTATGATATTCCATTCTAAATCCATAGGCATTAATATGGAGTTGGCTCCACCTTTGCAGCAGGTTTGGAACTTTGTAGTTACTGAGTCAGCAGATTGTTGGCGTCTTACATGCACTATGCTCCTCAGCTCTTGCTCTCTGTAACTTTTTGTGGTCTGCAATGTTTTGGAGCTCGAAGATTTTAGAAAACTGTTTTCGGTGTTGTCATGTGGACAGGTAAAACAGAGTTTTATGAAAACAATGCATGCAAATTTCTGGCTGAATCTCAAATATCCCCCTATTCCATATGCAGTAACTTCAAAAGTCTGCATGCAGATAGCTCTAGATTTCAGAGTTCTACTACACATACATAATGCTGTACTTATATTTAGAATCTATCATTTTGTGACTTGCATAGTACACTAAATAGAGTATTGTCTATGTTTTATAATGCCCTTTTAATCATCTCACAAATATTTCAACCCTAAAATATTCTGGTTAACCAGTAAATGTGATACGTCTGGATATCTGAAATCAAGCTAAAGTGATCTGGCATTACAGGGCTATGTAATAGATTTTATGAATGCATTTCCCCACATTGGCATTTGAATATCTCAACAGAATCAGTCTTTCACCTTCCTTTAACCTTGAGATCAGAGCACTAGTCTTTCCACATTATTGCAGACAGTCCAGAAATATTAAGAGAAGACAAACAGGCCGCATTAATTTGCCAAAAACATGGCAAAAAATGAAGTTGCACTGTGTGATCCAAGAAAGCAGCTTGTACAGAGGTCTATGTAACAGCCAGTGCTGATTGGGCGTGCAGGGTGCGACAAGGATTATTATGACTGAGGAGAAACTTCATACATTCACGGGATTAAACCCCCGCTGAGTTTGGCGCCCACTGCTCCCGTCCCTCCAACTCATTGTATTGCTGAAATTTAAACAAGCTTTTGAACCCTATTTGTGGGTAAAATGCTGTAGTATCAGGCTTTTGTAGCAGTATTGTATCTGTCTGCGTAAGCTCTGGAACAGCACATCATAAGCTACTGTGCGGAGGGAGTGTGGGAGAAGATATGGGAACGTGTGGATGTTGTTGTATTTCCGAGTTTTGTGGAGTTATACCCGAGTTTCTATCCTAGAAAGCCTCACATCCCTGCACAGCATTGTGTTGTCTGCTCCCTAAAAGGGCTGGATTTGATGATTAGCTGGTGCTATGGCTTGGGTTTAGAATGCTTGGGCATGCTTCAATCAATGTGAAGCTAGATCACACCAGCAATCAAGATATTATTCTGAAGATGATCAAAGTTTTACTCTTAAACAGATGAATGAGGCTTGAGTTCTGAATGCCAGCTTGATTGGAATCAAGATTTTAACATTTTAAGACTGAATTTGTCCAAGTTTGTAACTTCAAGCTTAAATTGAGTGGTGCCTACACCACATCCACTTCCTTAAAAAAAGACACCAAATGAATGAGTGAATGAAAGTAATCAAACTTACATTGTCCTTTGGCAGACGAGACTGATTATATCATCAAACTCTATTACTTTTTACCATCTATACACCTATACATCTACATACCATTTTTGAGTTATAGAAGTTTTATGTCTAACAGTATTTTTTTACATTACTATATTTGACTAGGTTTGAAAGTTCTACATTTAATTATCATTCAGTGGATGCACTATATGTTCCAATGTTTGTGGACATCCCTTCTAATGAATGCATTTAGCTGCACCCATTGCAGACATAGATGTGCATATGCACACACATAGCTTGCCTATGCATTGAGCTGTGCAGTAGTGGGACTGTCTTCTCTGGAATGATGGTGATGGTTTGGTTGGGGAGTAGAGGATGTTGTTGAGTGAAGATCATTCAATATCCTGCCCTCATTGCCAAATGCAATTATATTCTCATAGCAATGCTCCAGTATCCATCAGAAAGCATTCCCTAGACAATAGAAGAGTTACCCCAAGGAAAGCAGAATAAACTTTTTTCTTTTTTTTTTTCAGAAGAAACAATACTATTGGACATAAAGTGTATTTAAGATATCTCCTTCTGTGACAGAAAAAAAAAAACAAATGTTCTTATGTTTGGACAAATACAGTCCGAATCAAGACCATGCCTCTGTAGAATCATGCATCTCTGTCTCTACCTTCATGATTCCTTTCTTTCCCTCAGCTGTAAGGGTAATTGTCAATGTCAGCTGTGTTATTGTGGATGGTATGAATATGAATAAAATGTAGACTTTGGCCCTTAAAGCTTTGGAAAAGTGTCAGACTAGCAGTTACAGAGACACACAAAATCTTATTTAACAATAGGCTTTCTTCTGTATCTACTCTAGCCTCTTATTCAGTTCAATTCAAGTCTCTTCTTGTAAACCTATAGGCAACTCAAAATCTCCACTGTAAATATTGCCCTGCTGAGAGAGGAGGCAAACATTATCACTTTTGTCAACAGCTATTTTATCCTTCACCTAGCTGACTGTGTGCTATCGGAAAACGACTCAAAAGGTGACAGTGTGAAATCTCACATTTCAGTTTCTCTCAGAGCAGGGTCAAGAAAAGGTGACAAAGAGAAAAATAAAGGAAAAAGCATGACACAATTGAAATAATACATAATCACTAAAGGAAAATATGAAATATGAATGTTTTAAATAAATCTTGAATACATATATTTTACATTATTGATGTCTATAAACAGTATAAACTTTACAAATACAGTGCCATAATATTCCACAAGCATTAACAGGTGACGGCAGTGTGTCAGTCGAGTAGCCACTCCCATCTCAGTCATTTATGCCAAGATTTCTAATCCCATGTGAATCGGTCATAAGATTTTACAGACGTCTGTAGTAACTTTATATTACTCCACCTCCCCATGTACAACTAACCTCGGCCAAATATGGTCAAACATTTTCACAGGTGTTTACAGACAAAAGCCATATTCAGACAAGGTTAATTTTACATAGGAAGGTGGGGTAATGTAATTATTGGCAGAGTTTCCCAGTTATTGTAGTAAGTAGTAGTAAGTAAAGATGCCGTTTTACCTTTTGTAAAACGTGCCATAAAAATAAAGTTATATTACGCTGGTGGGAATTGACATGTGTGTAAATATACCGTCAAAGGTATATACTTGAGGCTTTTCTTAAGTATGGAGGCCAACCAAAGATATTGTAGCCTATTGCCTACATACATTTTATTAACATGTAGCTACTAATTTTAAACTATAATTTTATTATTACAATCAGTGAGTTATAAGATTAGGTCTGTAGTAAAATTAAATTACTCCACTTCCACATGTAAAACTAATCCTGTCTGAATAGGGCTAAAGAGCAGTTCTGATTTAACAACATCATCATGCTGTGATCAAGTTTTATGATCCTTCAGTGCTCAAATGAGATGCACATATATATACACAATCACAGCTACTACAGCCACAGTGATTAGAAGTGTTTCCACTATCAGAAATGTTTGAAACAGTACATTGGAGAAAGAAAAGAATGAATGAAAACATGTACAGTATGTGTTCAGTCACAAATCACATGTATATGAAGAAAAAGCAGGAAAGAATACTCAACATACCGGACATAAGAACCCACCTTTGATAACACAGATGCTAATAATCAAATCCAGCAATATTATTAGAGATAGAAAGTTAAAATGCTCACTAAAGCATTAACTGAAAAACTGCAAAGCTGTTACCTCAACATCTGCTTCAAAGGTATAGGCTGGAAAGTTCTGAGGGAAATGGAATCTACACAACAATTAGCTTGATGCTAATATGACATGGGAAATCCCATAACCCACGATATTGTATGCTCTACTGAACAAGTATTGCAGTCATTACAGCAAATAGGCCTTTATGATAATTATACACACAGTGAGCATTATAACCACCACGCTACTGCTGACAAACATCAACATTCAGTTATTAAAAAAATTAAAGTTTGTTTATGTTAAACCATGATAAAATGTTATTGTCATACAAGCCTTTTATATGCCTAAAGAGCTATTAGGCATGTAGTAGACCTGTACACACAGTAAGACCATCAGGCTGTAACTGCCTATTATAGCACCATGCTCTGATTAGGCTGTACAAGCATAAAGGGAATGTACCAGTCTGTACAAAGACAAAAGCAAAAAGAAAGATAACTGCAGTGGTCTAGAGAATGGGAGAACTGGAAAGGAGGCATTAGGGGCCTTGCGGGAGCTTTAACTAGGGTGGGTAATGACAGGAATACACAGGAGTCCTGCCCTTAAGCAGCACAGTTAGTGAGCCTGTGCTGCTGCTGACCCATCCCCAGGGTGCTTTGCTCTCACTACCATTGGGTCAGAGGGCTGCTCTCTTCAACTGATGCCATTATGCGGCTTGACATTTAAAAAGGACATGAACTGAGAGTTGTTTTAAAGGTGAAATTGAAGTCTGGCTAGTAGATGCTGATCCACTAGCATCCACTAAGGCTAAAGTAAAGCATACAAACATTCTCCAAGAAGGGGCTTCAAGTGGTGCAGCAATTTAAAGGTGCCTTAGAATGGAAAACTGTAATTATCTTGGATATAATACATTATATTGAATAATGAGAATACATGAAGTACATATAAATCCATTAAAATGACATACCATGAATTTCAAACATTGCTGTCTCTCTTAATTGAAAGACAAATCCAGCCCTACCAAAACAGAGCTGCAAAATGGAGCAATTCCAAAATGTATTGGTCCCAATATGTGCACTAATATGAACCCAGCCTGCTACTGAAAGCCCTGGTAGCACTAATTAAAGCTGTCAAAGTGGTAAAACGCCATGACCACTTCAGCTACCTGAACCAGGCCTTGTGACCATGGCTTTTCCTGTGTCCGGAGAAAAAAGGATAAAAAAAAAGGATAAAGGTGCACGTATTCGTCACTGTACAGTGTGGACTGTACAGCGAAATGTGTCCTCCGCATTTAACCCATCTGGTAGTGAACACACACTCACACACACACACGTGTTAGGGGCAGTGAGTACACACACACACCCAGAGCGGTGGGCAGCCAACTCCAGCGCCCGGGGAGCAGAGAGGGTAAAGGGCCTTGCTCAAGGGCCCAACAGTGGCAGCTTGCCGAGCCCGGGAATCGAACCCACAACCCTGTTATCGATATCCCGGCGCTCTAACCGCTGAGCCACCACTGCCCTGAGGGTAACTCAGTCTCGGTGAGGCCAGGAAGGTAAAGTCGGGGACGCAATCGAGTATTGTTTTATATATATATATATATATATATATATATATATAAAACAATACTCGATTGTGAAACAATACTCAAAACTATATATATATATATATATATATATATATATATATATATATATATATATATATAGTTTTTCTGCTATCTTCTCAAACAAAGAGTGTTCCTACTTTTGTTGGAGCAACATCTCAGCTAAGTATCTACTGTTCAGGATAGGCTTTCTACAACATTTCCAAAAGTTGGATGGAGCCTCATCATTCCAGAGAACACAGTTACACTGCTCTACAGCTCAATGCTGTTTTTACTAGGTTTATGTTAATTGGCTCCAGAAAGTCCTATTCTATTGGCAATACTACTCTACAGGGATTCACCCCCCCCCCCCCTATCAGTTAATCAATGTCTGTTACCTGATGTAACAGAATTGACAATTGAAATTGCAACAATCAAAGCACACACATTTCCCACAAATGCGTTCAGCTGTCTAATGATGCTGATGCTGTTAAAGTTACAGAGGTGTTTCATGTGACTGAGAGGAAGCTGCTGCTTTGACATCCATATGAATAAAACACATAAGATAAAAGTACAACAGCACACATATGTTTAGTGATGTTCTGCAGTGAGTTGATTTAAGTATAAAACAGTCTGTACAATCCAGTCCTGACATTTACCCTAGCCTTGTTAAATTTAATGGATGTTATGTACATACTGCTGGCATAAAACTTGGCTAAGTTGCTGGTTGACATTTTTCTCACTGTCACTTCCCAGCAAGTTGCCACTCAATATAGACAACAAAGAACACATTGCATGTAGGGAAGCACATCTCTGGCAGAGTCTCCACTAAGCTGACAAAAATAGTAGTTTTACACATTCTTCCCCTATTCTTATGAGTATACTGTAAGTAATCAAAAATGTTACATTTTAATGATAATACAATGAACATACTACTGAAGAATATGACTGTTTGATGATCTAGCAGAGAAAAAATATGGGAAATCTTCAGGCCAGGTGCAAGAAAAAGGTGTTTATCGGAACCCTGTACTCCATAAAAAAGGAAGCATGTACATTTACCAAGTGAATATTTATAAATAAATATAAAACTCCCAAAAATCTACTTTTTAAGCCTCCAACAGTTGCAAATCCTGCTCCCTTCAAAAAAGGAAAATGCAGCAACCCTGCACTAGTGCCCTTGCACTGGCTTTATATACTACCAAACAGAAGGTGGTCCGGCGTAACTTACAGTTTTAGGCAGGAAGTTGGCCAATAAATGTCCACTAAAACAGAAAATGTTTTTTTTTTACTGAGCAAAGATATTGATTCCTTTGTTATATCACAAAACAACACGGGTACATATGGTTTATATTTTTGGATATTGGTTAAATAGCTAGGGCAATTGTTTCTGAACATAAATAACAATAAACATTATAAATAAACATAAGGCAAACACTGACTATTAAACATTCAATTTTAAATCCATGTGTCTAGGTCTCCTGTCTATGAATAAAATTCACAGTTAACCAACAACCCAGGTAATTATTTTTTTTATTATTATTTTGAGAAGTGTGTGTTTATTTGATATGTGATCTTTATTTCAACAATATTAAGAGATGGAGCTAATATAAATAAAAAAAGATAACATGTAAATTATGTCTATGTGTTAAAAGTAAAAGTTTTCATTGGATGTCATGACTGTATTCTAAATGTTCATTTTAAACTGCGAAGTCCATGTATTTAGTGGTATGTATTGGGCAAATGGCTCAGACACTGTTAGGTATAAGTATATCCTGTCTTTGGTGCCAAATGTGCTTGTGAAACTTAACTTTGTGAGGATACTACCTTTGTGTCTTTTGCTGTAAGGATCACAAACTGTGCTACAGGTGCCATTTTTATTTCTTATAAGTCCATGTAATATGAAAAATATCAAGACTTGTATGGCTCCAAGGTAATAGTGCTAATCCACTTATTTAAGATTATACTCTCACATTTATTTTCCATCTGTTGTTGATCTCTCTCACGCTCTCGGGTGAATTCAGACTATTAATGTTTCTGTATTTATTACTGTGTTTTGCTGTGTTCTACTGTACTTGTCTGCTCTGTTCTGCTGTGCTTGGTAACTCTTGCTGAAACACACCCGCACCCACACGTGAGCATGGCAATGTTTCATGTTTACTGCTTCAAATCTCTAACCATGATTGAGCTCTCTTCTTAATGTAGGCCTAATTAGGCAGTTTAGGACATTGATGTTTCTCTAGACAAGTAGAGACAGCTGAAGGTGGTGGTGTTTCAAGAGAAATACTTTCCCTTTCCCTCTCCATCTCTGCCAGTGATGGTGAAGGGATGGAGCAGGAAAAAGAAACAGCCTCTCTTGATCTTTTCACCTCTTGACGGCTCTGATTGGCCTCAATCACACACAGTGATTGGAAGGCAGGATGATGGAGGGCCAAAAGGACAGTGCTGGAGAGTCTGCCATGACCAATTTCAGCCACTTTGCTTTTTCAATATAGCTTTACTTCAGACTGCAGCACACAAACATGTGTGCATGAGTATATAACCTTTTCTGATTGTGTTGAACTCTGCATGCTTCTCTTTCAGTTTGCATGTCATTTCTCTGGTTTACACAAGTTGTGCACTATACATTTTGAGAAGAGGCTCAACTTTCAGCTCTAGTAGTGGTCTGCATTTATTTGGGCTGTGTAGTAAATCATTTGACTACAAAGATTAGATTTTTACTGCCTTAACACTGATTGGATAAGACTACTGAAACTAGGCTAACCACACTATATACAGTTAGATCCATATATATTTGGACACTGACACAAATGTTGGTTTACCTGTTAACTGAAACATATTCACAAGTTATAGTAATATAATTGAAAGGGTATCCACATTAAAATTTGATGAACGGTTTAGGAGTTCAGCTTCTTAACATGTGCCATCCTATTTTTAAAGCGACCAAAAGTGATTGTACAATTGACTCAAAGGACTCAAATTTCATGGGCAGGTGTGGGCAATTCCTTGTTATGTTATTCTCAATTAAGCAGATGAAAGGCCTGGAGTTGATTTGTGATTTGGTGTGGTGCTTGCATTTGGAAGATTTTGCTGTGAAGAAACAAGCCATCCTTAAGCCGTGAAAACATTTGAAAAAATCTTTGAGAGAAATTGTTGCAATATTAGGAGTGGCAGTTTGGTACATCCTGAGAAAGCACTGGTAAACTTGTCAATGCAAAAAGACCTGGATACCCACAGAAGACAACAGTGGTGGATGATCGCAGAATCATTTCCATGGTGAAGAAGAACCCCTTCACAACAACCAACTAAGTGAACAACACTCTCCAGGAGGTAGGCGTATCAATATCCAAATGTACCATAAAGGGAAGACTGCATGAGGTAAATACAGAGGGTTCACTGCACGGTGTGGTGCTGAATGATGTAGATGCTGTAAGTGTAGATGCTGTGATGTAAAAAAAAAAAAAATCTCTGTATGAATTTGTGACTCAAATTCATTATTCATTTTTATTGTCTTTTTTCACACAAAGGCTTAGAGGACATATGCCCATCACCTCAACTGAGTTAATCTCCTGGTTTTATGCAGTTTAATAAAAACGTGTTTATGCACTTGAAAAAAAGGGCTGACACGATTATACATGATTTTCTGGTAATTTGAATAAAATGCATATTTCATAAACTCTAAGTTCTACTTTTGTTGCCTTAAGAAAACATTATATAACATTATCTGTCAACTAAGTGGAACAACAGTCCCAAAGTTGTATAAAATGTTCACAGTTCGCCACCATTCAAAGTAGAGGACGGAGGTAAAAGAGGGCATCTGCAAAGCAAATGCTGTTTTGACAGGAGGTGCAGCAGCTTCAGCATGGACTTCAAATGTTGAGTGGCTTACAGCACAAGAATGAGACACCAAAAGTGAAACATTTCACTGCTAAGGCACATGTTAAAAATCAATTTCAGAATCAATTTAAAATCAATTTGGGAGAAAGAAAGCTGTCCACCTGGCTGCTAGCTGTCTTCACTTTATGGCCCCTGATAGGAGAAGAGGATGGAGGACATCAGCAAGATAGCCAAAGCACCTAACCAGCCACTGAAATGGGAATGAAATGACTGGTAGGAGTGAGTAGACAGAGTGAGGAGATGACCAATTAAACGTCCATCTATCTTCTTATCTGCTTCTTCTCTGTCTCAGTGGTTATTATGCTCAAGGCAGGAATACCCTCTGGGCAGGGTGCCAGTCTGTCCAATTAAAGAGGTAAATTGATAAATAAAGCCAAGGGTACTCTAAGAAAAAGTTGCTTTGTGTGCAACTGAAATACAAGATACAGACTAAGCCTTAGTCTGAGCCTTGAGGGGTCATCAGCATCAATAATCGGCTCCCTACTGCTCTCACAAACTCTGGACTTGAGGTAGAAAGCTAGTAAGTGTCAGCAATAATAGCATGCCAGGAATCTGCTTTTGCTTTCTACTTAAACACAAAACTTAGGATAAAAATAAGTTGCACTTATTGATATGAACTCACAACCACAATTCCTAGAAGTACTTTCACATGACAAAAGGTTAAAATTACTTTAGAAAACAACACTTTTCTCAACTACATTTAGGCCATCATGTCCCCACTGTGCACATTCAATTTCACAATTCTATCTAATTTTTTGTTTCAGAAATTAAATGGAAATAGTTAAATAGGAATTCTAGATGCAGATGAAGTCCCAGTAAAGTTGATGCAGCTTTACCTGCACAAGACCCAATAAACATTCTGAGGGGGTTTGTGTGGGAACAGAAGCTGATCCATTACTTGTAAACACACAAGAATAGTCCAACATTTCAACCATGTGTTCAATCTCTAGAGCAAAAAAGGTTCTATTTGGTACAAAAAAATGTTAACTCAACAATAGTAGAACCATAGTTTTGGTGTTTTATAGAGCTATTTTAAAAGGTTCTGTATATAAAACCTACGGAATTTAGATTTACAAGGATTTCCACCAAGGTGAAAAATCTTTTACTTACTTGTTTTATGTAACTGTAATGACTGTGACCAAAATGGCTCCCAATTGACTATTATTTATTTATTAACAAATTTGAGTCGACGCCGTTTGCTCATATAAGCAAGTCATCGTTACACTGGACATTATGAATTTCAGATTTTTTCCCATCTGGTTTCTCCCCCTTAGAGTCAGGAAAGGGTTTGCGCTTTGCAACACCACTGAAGGACAAACTTTTCTGGGCGAGCTGAGAGATACAGCGCCATCACTGAAAGAAAAAAAAAAACATGTAGACTTTCACCGAGTAACATTATAGAATTTTACAAAATATAACTCTAAATAAAATAAATCTAATAAAAGTTACATTCTGTCAATGTCATGCAAAAGTCTTTCTGACTTTTAGTGGGTTACGCAGTGCTATGCAGATCTTACAAGTGTTGATCTGCCTGCTTCTCCAAAGTTACATTGTGCAGTTAGTAGCCTTTCGTGACTGGAGTAGTAACGATACACGAGACACGGTTCTCCTTATTACAAGTCAGTGGAACATCAACATGATTTTGAAGCTGCTGTATTAAGCTAAAATGCTACATAGTGTTGCTGTAACCCCTTAACACTCCAAGGCTTATTACATACTAGGACTAAGGCAGGGACTTCTGTACAAATTGCTGGGGCTATTCTTTGGAAATAGAAGTTTGTAAAAACACTTTTGGGCCACTGGCCAGCCATAGGCCATTTTAAACACTACAGTTACTTAGGGAACGAAGTAGTCTCTCTCTATATAGCCCAATACAAATGAGAGAGTAGGGATCCACTTTGTTTACAGCCATTGTCTTTGCTAAAGAACCCTTAAGAAACCCATTGAAAATGATTGCCTTCACTAAAGATCCCAGTTTTCAGTTGTATTGTGTTGTTTAAACATGATTTAGAAATAAACAAGCTGCTGGTCTTTTACCGTTACCTGCTACTTCATTACTTTCACAGGAATATAGGCTATGTCCCCACCTTTGGAGGGATGACTGTTTATGAACAATAAAAGATGGGACTCGCAGCCTTTCTAAATGACCACTATAATCTTTTCCATTTGGCGTACTGATTCACAGTTCAAGTGGCAGTCTATAATGAGACCACTGATCATAGGCAGGTTGACCTGTGCTGCCAATCTGCAATCTGTTCATCACACACTTCACCTATGTGTCATTTGTGTGTATGTGTGTGTGTGTGTATGTCGGTGAGAGAGAGTGAGGCACCAGCTGGGTAGAAGTAAGAGGTTTATGGACAGATTCAATCAGGCAGAACTGAAACCGACTTGTTTAGCTTAATCAGGAGCCCAGGGCTGACCTTCTATTTCCTCCCACATACTCTCTCACACAAACACTTGCACTCATGCATTTTCACTACCTCAGACATGCTGGAAACACTTGCCATGGCTCTCTCACAGTAAAAGTGATTGGAGCGAGAGCCACAGGGCGCCTGTTTCAGAATGTAGGGAAACAATCCTCAGGTAGGAGATAAAAGCACTCTTTTTCTGACAACAGTAATAACTGTCTGTTTCTGTGTGAGCTTACATGTGTATAATTATGTGTTTGTGTGAGTGGGAGAGAGGGAGAGAAGGAGAGAAGGTGAAAGAGAAGGAACTTGCCATGCCCCCTGTGAGAATACCTGTCAAAGCACTGGCTTTTTTTCAGCGAATCACTGCAAACACTTCTTTTCAATGATCTTAGAAATGTAATGTTATCATTTCTAATGAACCATAACTACTTGGCAGGTCTGCCCTCATTCTTTATTTGGGTGCATTCCTGAACATTGTTTCCAGAGCGTAACAAAAAAGCAGAAGGTAAATGTATGTGGGAAGTCCTGGGAAGTAGGGGTGCTGAGGAGGCCTTGTTACTTTGTAGCCTTTAGGGGTCTCGATCCCCAATATCTTCCTACGAATTTTCTTAAATTTGTTTTTGAGAAAAGTCCTAAAAAAAAGGCTGCATCAGATTCATGACGTGTTTTTAGACTGCAGAATTGTTCACAGCTCTGCTCTTATAATGACAGATCCTATTGTCCTTGTAAATTAAACAAATCTCACATTTAGAAGATTGGCGAATATCAGAACTGAGATTTAAGGTACTACATTTCTATTTGCTACTTTTGGTTAACCACATTATTCACTGTTTAGACTTTACTTTCTTTGCAGTAAAGTCTATCAAATTCCTTAATAACTGATTGGAGAGGCATTATTCAATTAGTTAAAATAGAATATAATTACTTAGCACAGTATTTATCATTGCATCACTGTGTATGCCACACATTTGCTGCTTTAATTGAGATGAAGAAACTAAAATACAGGCACTTGCACTTACAGGCACAGCAATAACTAGCCAGCAACATCAGGCCCCAAAATAGCATGTAACATGAACACACAGACAAAGACTGCCACAGTCACAAGACAAGATATACACAGACATAGACAAACATACATGAAAGGGTTAACAAAAAGGCAGGGCTACAATGGAGAACACCTGGAAACACTAATGAATAGGTGGGGACAAAAGCGGAGTCAAGGGAAGAGATGCTGACCAACACAAACAGAGCCATGTGCTGTAAGGAATGTAGCAGACTAAGACAAACAGTGACAGGCAGGCTTTATCACAGAATCACAGACAGAGAGGTGACAAGAAAGGACAGGGCAGCAGGCTCCCAGCTTTTGCATTCCAAAGTGAGCTGCTGAGGCATGAGAGGACCATTCAAGAGAAGCTGTAATTTCCTTCCATTCATTTTAGGGTTTCTTCGAGACAATAATAAAGGTATCTCCTGTTCTCTTCTACAAAGAAAAGACTTTCTGTCATTTGATCCACAAGTTTAAGAATTGCTTCATAGCTTAAAAAAACGTACATTTTTCATCGCTTCACATGTTTGCATCTAAGCAAAAACCTCTCCATCCTGGTTACATGCTTTTCATGGTGTTCCTTTCAACATTCATGGTGTTATGTTCAACTTGGTGTTTTGAGAAAATTGTGCTGTGCAGCTCCTACAAACAGTACTGTTGTTTGAACGGTGTGCCACGGATTAACATCATGCTGGTGCCTGGGTAGCATCCCACTGCACAAGAAGCCAATCAGGAAGTGACACGATTGACCTCTCCTGGTTCCCATTTGGAAACAGCGAGACTGGGTCCAGTTTATAAATGCTGTCATGGCAGGGCAGAAATGGGGGGCCTGAGAACTTGAAAATAAAGAGAAGATAATGGTTTATTTTTGTTTTGAGATCCTGGGATGCAGAACTGGTCATTGTAGTGGCTGAAGTACAATGTGTAATATAGTGATATGTTTGCATTTTTGTAATTTACAGGAAAAGAAACATTAGATTTTGAAGCCACTTAAAAAAAACACACTTTTGAAAAGTAAGTGAAGTGACCGAAGAGAGCTGACAACACAGTCAGACTGAAGACAAGAGTCCAGCTGTTCCAGCACTAGAATGGAAAATCACACTGGTGTCTGTGAGGTCAGCTTATGAATACAAAACATTTGCCTCCATAAATTCCAGGTAAACTTTGAGGGACTAAGAATAAGAACATGTTCGCACCTGTATTTTGTAGTTGGATACTATATGGATTCTGTTTACACTGGTCATTAAAATGAGTCCCCAGTGTGATCAGATCAGATCAGATTTGACTTTTTTTCATGAAAAGCACACCAACACGTACTTCATTTCCAACTTCCTATAAACAACAGTTTCTCATCAAAATTGCCCTGCGCCGTGGAACAATAGATGGTTCTTGCATTTCTGTTAACAGCTCTAACGAAATGCAACAAACTCTTTAAACCACAAGGGAACAAACTCTGTATTACTGCTATAGGAAAACGAGCAGGGTGCACACACACACACACAGCACGAGAGACAGAGAGAAAGTTAGAGGGAGAGAGAAGCTAAGATCCACATTAATTATTACTCAAATTAATGTTTTTTCAACAGATGTATTTCCGCTTGCTTGACGGAATCCAAACACAGAAAACACATTCTGTTTACACTTAAGTGTGAATGAGATCCATCTTAGACCACCTCCAAATGTGGTTTAAGTAATTCAATTGTAATCCTATCACAATGCATCTTGAGGGCATTTATACCTGGCTTTTCATGCAGCAAATGACAAAAGCAATCCAAAGATATGATCACCAAAAACAAATGTTAATGTAAGGTGTAAACAGGTTCTAGGGCTTAATGTGAGTATGTCTGTTTGAGTATGTCTGTTTAGCATTTGCTACCTCAGTTGCTACAGGTTTACTTCAGCTCCAGTCTTCATCTGTGACAATGCCATTTCTCTTGACAGACACAGAAAGATCTACTTCCAATTCAAGGTTAAAGCAAATCCATACTGAAATCGTCTGATTTTAAGTGATTTTGCTTTGCTACAAATTGCCATATTGACTTCAGAGTTAAGAAATTTCTTGATTTCACAGAAAGCGTAGCTACTTCCTGAAGTAAAATCTCTACACTAGTGATGCACATGAGAATCCAGTATCAAATATGCTGTAATAGAAGAACAACATAAATATGAAGGAATAGGATGATTGTTACACTCACATAGTACTTGTATCACTAAAATTATTGCTGCCCTTATTGCCCTTCAATAAGAAAAATGTAATCACCCTGCTGGTAAAGGGATAGATCAGAAAAAGCCTGCTAGAAAATAGTACCTGGGATTAAACAGTCAAGGACGTCTGAAGCTATATTTCAACATATCATTCTTTTATGAATGCATGTTTAGTGGTTTGGACACTAATGACTATGGGACTGTACTCCTGGAATGCAGACTCTAGTGTTGCTGGTTCCTATAATTTTGCTAAGAGGTTGTTATAGTATCCCACGTGGTTCGTATGGTGTTGCTACATGTTTGCTAGATGATTGCTACAGTGTTGCAAGGTGGTTGCTGTCATGGCATCCCGGCTGGTTGCTATGGTGTCTAAAGTGGTTGCTAAAGTCTTAGAGGTGGTTGGGAGTTACTAGTGTATTTGTAGCATCCTGATAAAAGAAGGATGCACAAACGTTTGCACCCCATTCATTCCTGTAAAAAAAAAAGAAAACCCACAAAAACCTGTTGCTACCTGTTGCTGATCAAAAAGCCGTACACAAGCCTGTAATCACACAATCAGATCAAACAATCTGGAGTTTGTTCCAGAAGAAAAATAAGAATAAACCAGAAGAAGAAGAATCTAAATTGGATAGCAATTTAGCTGCACATTGCTTTGCGAATTGTGGTTACAATGTGCAGCCATGATTAGTGCGACTGAGCACTATTTTGAGCGAAATTGCCCAGCATATTAATTATCACCAGTCAGCCCTTCATTGCTGTATTCCCCTACTGTAAAAACAACTTGCATGAAAAGCAAGCTCAATGGGAATCTAGCCAAGTGCAATGGTTTAATACTCCAGTGTTCACTACCTGTTTCCAACTCTTTTACTCTTTCAAAGTCACGATTCCCCAGACAGAAAGAGCTAGACTGGGAATATGCAATGGAAGTAAGAGCCTAAAGATGAGAAATTCTCTTTTTGTAAGTTTAAAACAGTTCTATATCCACCCGCTGGTAGAAGGGAAGGAGCTGAGCAGTTTGCACTCTGTGGCAGATTACCCTCTCACCTTATACTCATACTGCTGGCAGTGGATAAACTGATGCAGTACAGGTATCTGGCAAGGTTGGAATGAAAATATAAAAAACAGGCTTATTTGATTTGTAGTGGTGCGTTCATTTAACTGGCAATCAGAAGGTACCGTTTACTGTGTGAAAATGCTCTTGGTGTTCTCAGAGAAATGACAGACCAATTAAATAATCTATTATCGCTGCACAGACTCCAACACATTTGGTACACTTTTTGCTGAGACGATATCTGCATGGGTTCAGAGAACACATTTGCAGATCAACTAAACATCCACAGACATTGAAGAAAGCCTCAACTTGCCATGTCACACACATGGCAACTGGGTCCATGGCAACTTCACAAATGAACACAATTGGCATGACAGTCAGTGACTGGTTGCTGCAAAGCAACAATGTAAAACTGTTTAGCTTGTAAGCTAATGAAGGTGGTCTCAGCTTCATTCCAAGCTTTGATTTTTCTGAAATATACAGAAGAGCGTTTTCCATCCCCCAAATTCTGTGAATTTAAAAAATGTGAAAAGAAAACCTGAATGGAAAAAGCCAAAAATTCAGATATCGAAAAAAATACACTACGACTAGGTAGAAAAGTTTGGATATTGCTAGAGCCAAAGTGCGAAAAAACAATGATTGGAAAAGGGTTTGTAGAATGAATGATGACATATCAGGCCATATGTCACATGATGCTCTTATCAGTTGGCATGGGTGGGTTGTGACTGGAGAAATGACCAATCACGACACAACGCAAACTTTTCAAAGGTTGCCTTAGACATTGAAATGCAGAAATGTCCCTGCACTGCTCTTTCAGAACTGTCCGCATATTTGTGAAACCTGACTAGAGGACTTAAGAAGGACTGTCCCTATTGTGGTGACAAGTCAAGCTATTTCCAGTATTCACATTCCTACTTAAACAATCCTATCAGCCCTCTTCAACTCATATACAACAGTGATCTTCAAAGATCTGAAGTAAGTACGGATTCTGCATCTCCAATGTCATCCTGCTCTTCACTAGGGGATTAGCGCAATGAGCCACAATCTGTTCCTGTTTCTGTTTTGTGCTCTAAATATCTGCATATCATATTTAGTTACAGCTCTAATGTATGCACACTGGATTGCTGCCTTTTAGGCACAGGAACTGTCTCTTTTGTCAGCCTACTGCTCCATTCCATTCTAGTTGCCAACCTTAAAAGGAGCTTTTAATGGGAAATCTGCTGGTATATTATTTTTTCAGCAGTCTCATGCTGCCAAAAAGCAGACTCTAGTAATGCTTTTGCTTACCTAATTGCTTGCTTCAAACCCAGGCCCTACCCAGTTATTTATAATAATTTAGAATGGTGTACAAGCAGATATTGCACCATCCCAACACCTGCTAAGCCTGCTTAGAAGTTGTTGCATTATTATTTTTCCAAAACACACTATCCCACTGAATGCAATCATGGGTACACAATTACAGAGGACTGTAAGTGACAGTGTATTGGTTGGAAGGGGATATAGAGCCACTCACTGCCCTCACCGATCACCACAACAGAAAGTAAATCCAAGCTAAATGGACCTTGTTTTAATTTATTTCTGTTTCCCAATTTACAATGTTCTCTGTATGGGAATTAATTTGCTCATTACTCCCAGGGAAAAATAAATCCCAGAGTAACTTACACACAGATCCACACAGATTTGTGCCAGATGAATAGAACACAGGAGAATCCAACAGTTCTTTCAGGACCTTATTTAGGAAAAAATAGCTGATCACAGTAAATCTTTACTGAATGTACAGCAAGTTATGCTGATTAAAATGATGAATGGCTGGTGCTGCTTGGAAACCCAGAAACAGCTGCCTCCAAATAGAATATTTCTGAATAAAATGTAAACCTTGCAAAGCTGTTTCTGAAAGGAATTTGAGTCTGTTCTGCTTACAGTAGATGAGGCTGGGGCTCTCTCTTCTTCAGCATGGGGATCGCCATCCATCCATTTTATATGAACATGACTGGATGATTCAGCAGATTATTCACTGTTTATGGTTCTTTAGCACTGACTCTGCAGTAGTTATTGTCACAGTCAAAGCTGTGCAGCCCGATGTTGCAGGTAGCACTCGCATGTGCAAATAATTTCTAGTGACAGGCACAGATCGTCTGTACATATAGGAATTTTATGTTTAAAAAACATTGCTGTAATTAATACTGTTTTCTGAGAGACACGTGAGTAATGCAAGGAATTAAATTATCATTAAAGCAACGTTACGCAAGAAAAGGCATTTCTTGTTCCTAGGCAACCCCTACAGTGAAGAAGTGTAATTCGTATTTGAGCCACCTCAAAGGACACACTTTACACCTGCATTTCTGGACAAGCTGAGAGGTACAGAACCATCACTGAATGTAAAAGAATCATGTGAACTGAGGCAGTAGAGTAATATTACAGGATTTTACACAAATATGACCCAGAGTGGTAAGGATAGAAAGGCTGTTCTCCCTAGTATAAGTCAGTGGAGCATCACAAGGATTTTGAAGCTGTTATTTGAAGGTAAAATGCTATAATGTTGCTTTAAATCAGAAATCTTGCTGTAAAGCATGGGATGATGTTCAAAGAAACCTATCATTCCCTGCTTGTAAACTAGAGCTACTTCTAATACACTCACATTTTTTATATATTTATTATTTACTTAAATTTTTTTACAATTTTTTTGTTACTATGTAGTTTTTTTTAGCTTGGTCTTTAAAATGTTTCCACATGTTCTTGCCATATTTATTTGCCTATAAAGGTACATTAGTCTGGACAGAGGCTACCCGTTAAAACCATTATCAGCCTCACATCAACACTCAAGTCCTGCAGTTCCTCAGGTGGGTGGAGCATTTCACCAAGCTAAGAGACTAAGATGCTCAATTGCTTGTCCCATGGTATTCTTCCATTAAAACTCTTCTATCCAGTCGGAGGCTCTTGTGGTAAAAGGCAAGTTTCCATTAAAACAGAGAGGACATTTTCCACACCCATGTGCCACCAGAGTAAGCCCCCTTGAATATTATTCTAGAGATTGGGTCCTGCTGTCTGTCCATGCCCTGCTGGACCCTGTCAATATTTTATTGAAAAGTATGGCTCAGAGGAGCAGTGTTGGGTACCAGGACATTCTGGCTCTCACAAATTTACACTGGTGCTAGTCAGACTGTTCTATTCGTCTTCAGTTGGGTTGACACCTGGTCTGAGACTGCTATGCAACTGGGGGACTGGGGAGGAGGTTCTGTCATGTGATTTTATGCATGTTAATTGCAGATTTCAATCTTTGTCATCTGTGATGTTTCAGTACATCTACTCTGTTGAAGTAAATCATTGCAGAGTCTATGAACCTCTTCAGAAACAGAATCAGACTCCACAAAATCACTTACAGCCTGTGAGTACACATCAGCCAATATATCTGATTCCTGGGAGGCCTCTTATGAAAGAAAAAAATGTTTGGTCTCCAACACAGGCTAAACACACAGCAGGTTTCAGTCTGAGCTTGTAAGTTCATTCATCTGTCAATCTTTCTTCCTCTCTCACACCTTTTGAAGTATCAGGCTCAAACCTTTTATTTTCTCTGAACCACTGACACAAGCCACAGCACAACACGAGAGAGGAAGAGAGCAGAAAAACGGTATGTTATGACATGAGTTTGTAATAAGTAGAAGATGTAGCCCTTTTTATGTTAAACCGTTTAATATGTTCAGTTATAGCGCTAGCCAAGAGCCCAGAACAACATGTTGGACCAACTGTCAAAACAACTGTGAGTGGAGCACTTATCATTTATAAATGATAGAATCGCTTCCCTCTCCTTCAATGTGTGATATAGGTTAGTGTAGCACAGGCAGTGTGTAGTGAGCTAATTATGAATACCAGCGCTGTAGCACCTCACTTCATGCCGCAGGCTGACAGGTGACATTTTTTTCCCACACCTTTAATTAAAGTATCCCTATAAACACCCTTATGGTAAGTTAAAAAACAGATATTGCAGAATGTACTAAAGATGATCTTGAAGATAATGACACTCTGAACCATCTGTTCATAATTTAATATGGCCATGGTTGTAGTCATGCGTTATGCAGAGGACATTTCTGACTTTTTTTCATAAAAATGCTGTCGTTTCTACTTTACTCCAAACATAGTCGATCAGCCAAGAAATATTTGGTGTACAAAGTTTGCCTTTTTTATTTTGTGCTGGAACTTTAAGGCTAATGAAAGGCAGCTAATGGAAGCCTTGAAGCTTTTCTGCCTATACTGTCTCACAAGTCAGTACCTTAGAAGGCAGCACTGTGATGAAGATACCTACCACTGAATCACGTTCGAGATGCACTTTGAAGGCAGCAATACCTCACGTCGGCGCTAACTCAGAGGATCATGAGAAATGTAAGGCAGCGAAGCATACATACGCACATTGTGATTATGTAATGAACAGATCATATTTTATTATTATTTGGAAAAGTTTCCAAGTCTGGATTGGTGGTGAAATACTACACACTATTTAACAAAAGTATTGGGACACTTTCCCATTCATTGTTTCTTCTGAAATCAGGGGTATTAAAAAGAGTTTATCCTGTTGCCGTTGGGAGAAACTGTCTCTAAAGTTCAGGATAAGGCTTTCTACTAGATTTGGTAGCATTGCTGTGAGGATTTGATTGCATTCCTTTTCTTAGCTTTATATTATAAAGTATATTTGTTATGTGATATGCAAAAATACTGCAAATTTTAGCTCATTGGCTATAAATTGCAACCATTTAGCTAGAGACCCTGTGGTCATTGTATGTGCTGCGTCTAGTGGCATTCTGTGAGCCAATCTCAAGAATCTCTGCAAGAATCTCTGCAATTTCATATTGACTGAATGTTTAGATGAAGGACTGTTAGCTTCTGTCCACTTAGATTGATTATGGGATCGAGGAGCAATTGTGTACAGGCCATTCTAAATAGGAAAGAAGAGAAAGAGAGAAGAGAGGGAGGAAGAAATCTAAAAAAAAAAATTAAAGAACTGAAGAAAGAGAAAGAAAGAGCGAGAGAGCAGTGCTCGCTGCTGGGCAAGCATATGTGCTCATGCCTGCCAGTGTTCTCTTCTCGCTGATCTGTTCATCTATTCCCCTCCCTCTCTCCTTTTTCCTCTTTCTCTCTCTCTCTCTCTCTCTCTCTCTCTCTCTCTCTCTCTTTCTCCCTCTTTCTCTCTCTCACACTGTTTGATTCATGCCACAGATGATTCACACTCTGCCATATCCGACATGAGGGGCGGCACAGGGATCCCTCTATCCATCCATCCATAATTCAGTACTCTCTCGTCGTTTTCTCTCTCTCCCTCTCTCTCTCTCTCTCACACTCCGCTCGTTCACTCGCCGCCTGTGTCTGGCTGCTTCTTTCTGAGCATCGGAAAAAACAGCACCCTGAAACACACCAGTGTGAGAGAGAAAGAGTCCACTGAGAAAGTAAACAGGTAGGACATGCGGACACAGTATGAATGTATGAATCGCTCATTGCTAAGCTTGTCTGAATACTTAGGAGATGGTGGATGTGAGTGAAACAGCATGTTTACAGCATGGCAACCTGATGAGTTGGGGGCTGGTCTCTTGCTTGTGCTGCGTCGTGCAGCACCTGCACCTTTTATAGGTGTAGGTGTTTAACTCTTGTGCAGTCCCAACGTTCTATATACTCCCCTTATCCAAAGAGTTAAAAATGACCTAAAGACAATTTATTTAGCCTGATGATGAACAGCTTTCAAGGAAGTATGAAGAAAGTGATGTCTCACTCTCTCCAATGTTGGGCTCACTCTCTAGGAAAATGTAATGAACTTTCAAGCTAAAGAAAAGATCTGGGTGGGGAGGTGGGGTGGGGTTGTTCCTTGCTGTTAAACATGGTGGTGGGTCTTTTTTGACCTGTAAGACCCAGTACATGGAGCTCTGTAGGGTGAAACTACTTACAGTTTATGTGTTTTCATGTGTATCTGAGCCTCTTTTTTATGTTTAAACATTAAATAAGTGGTGCTGCTTATTTTTCTGGAGTGGGCAGTGATATTATATTTTATTGGGACAGTTGTGGTCTACAGGTTAGAGAAGTGTGTTTTGGGACAAGAAGGTCTCCAGTTCAATCCCCTGGACCGACAGGAAATGGGAGTTGGAGGGGAATAAAGTAACAGTGGTTTCTCCTCCTTTAGTGTTAATGGCTATGGTGCCCTTGAACCCTTAATTGTCTCAAGTGCACTGAGGTTGCTTCCTAGCACTAGGGTTGTGTGTTCCTAGTACATTCAATCATGTGTGTGTTGAACACTGAGGCGAATCATAAAGGATAAATTTAATCTGGTTCATTTATGTGGCACAAAATCTGCTTTGGTCAACATCTGTGAAGGTGACTAGCACACTTGTTCTGGTTTTGTCTGGTTTTTACATGATCTGGGGCTTTATACCCCTCTAGCCCACACCTGGCATTAGACATGATGTCAACAGTTTCATGTTTATCTGCTTCAGAGAGTTGGATTCTATTGACAATACTTCTCTATAAGGAATAGACAGGCTGTGTGTGTGCGGATTGCACATCTTTGTCATCAGCAGCTTGCTGGTGTGTATAAATGTAAAGAGTTTTGATTGTAAAGACATCCTTGAGTATGACAAAGACATTCACTAACATTTAGACTTAAAGTATATATTACATTTGGACTTGAATATGTACTGCGTGACCCAAGAAAATAAACTAGACCGATATGTGTATAGAATCTTGCCATTATCTAAAGCTTATCTAAAAACATAGGAATTTGAAACACCATCCATTGAAAGATGTCTTAGTGGCAGGGGTTTTCAGGGACTCCAACTGTTCAGATTTATGCTATACCATCCTCTAACACAATAGGAATAAAACAAAAATGTTTACTATGTGGGGTTCTCCAAAGAACTTTTGTTGCTGCTTGTGAGTCTGTTTGACCTTCCACTCTATATGTCAGTTACATACATTAAACAGTAGACTTTAGACTTTAGTTAAACACAGAGGTGTAATTCACACTTTGAGACGCTCCAAAAGGACACTTGCTTACATGCAATTCTGGATGTGTTGAGAGCTACAGGGCACAAAGCAAAGTGTCCGTGGCCGAATAACGTGCCCTTTTTATGGCAAGCTCGAACACATTCTCGGTGATAAGGCCAGCTGTCAGCCACTGAAACTCCTTGATAGCTCCTGTGATGCTGACGAAGATGAAACCAAGACCTCACATGAAGCATTGCTCTTTCACGCATGTGCTTCAGTTTAGGGCTACTTTACCACCTGTGTGAACATGTCCTGTGGCCTGGGAAAGTGAAAGAAGCATGTGGAATGGAACGGTAAATTTATATTATAAATATTATAGGAGCGTTGTTCTGCCTGCTACACCAAAGATACATAGTGCAGTTTGCGTTTACATTTACATTTAAGGCATTTAAGGCATTTAGCAGACACTTATGTCCAGAGCGACTAACACAAGTGCTTTGCTATTTACCCAAGAATAACTTCAGCTAGTCTGAATAGGCTAATAATTCAAATATACCTCTAAGCTTTAGACACTACTAAACAAAAGTCAGTAAGGTGATCACTCAGCTGTTCGCCCAAGTATTCTCGGAAGAGGAGGGTCTTCAGTCTGCGTTTGAAGACAGCGAGCAACTCGGCTGTTCGGACACCCAGGGGAAGTTCGTTCCACCACTTTGGTGCCTGGACAGAAAAAAGCCTGGACGCTTGTCTTCCGCGGATTTTGAGGGATGGCGGGTCGAGCCAAGCCGTACTTAAAGCTCGAAGGGCTCTTGGTGCAGATCGGCTTTTGACCATTGCCATTAAGTACGGAGGGGCTGGGCCGTTCTTGGCTTTGTAGGCCAGTGTCAAGGTTTTGAATCTGATGCGGCAGCTACAGGAAGCCAGTGAAGAGAACGGAGCAGTGGAGTGACATGGCTTAGCAGCGCGCCAAGCCTGGAACAACAAATATGCTATTCTCCCTGTCACAGGTCAGTGGAGCAATAGAGATACAGCAGGCACAACAAAAATGTTACAGTTATACACTACAATATAAGAACATATTTGTAAAAGCAAAAGAATCAAACTAACAAACTGTTCACTTGTGATCGAACTAAAGATAATATGATGCACTACAAATATCAACAACACTTTCAGAGCAGAAACCTCTTCACTCTGCTTGAGAAAGAAAAGACAGAGAGAGAAAGAGAGAGAGAGAGAGAGAGAGAAAGAGAGAGAGAGAGAGAGAGAGAGAGAGAGAGAGAGAGAGAGAGAGAGAAAGAAAGAGACTGGGGTTTGTAGGCATCTTAGGTTATATTCACACAGCAGGTAAAAGTGGCCCAAATCCAGTCCTTTTCGTCATATGTGACACTGAAGTGTTATCTGTGTGGCAGTGTGAATAGCAAAAACACACTGAATCTAATATTTACAATTTCGTTTTGGTCCTTTTTTTTATGTGATATTGAAATCTGATACAAAATCTGATACATATCCGATATGCAGCAATGCGACTCTCTCTGAACAGCCAGATCAGAATTTATGCAACCTTTATGTCAGTCTAACTCGACATTCAGCAAAGAGAGGGAAAAATGGACAACAGCAGTGAGGAAGGCTTTCAGTGGCGGGATAGTGAGGTAACAGACCTCTATAAATATTTGAGGTGATGTCTCTGTTTAAACTAAATATTAAAGCACATATCGCAACCGCTCAGTGTTTGAAGGCATTTCTAAAGAAGTGGATGTAGCTGCAGTGTTAAAGAAAAAAAACAACAACATAAAAACAAAGAAAAAGAAACCAAGGAAGCAAACTAAAGAAGTGACCGGGGCCGAATAACGTGCCATTTTTACAGCGAGCTTGAACACGTTCTCGGTGATGCGGCCAGCTGTTAGCCACTTGACAGTTCTTGTGATGCTAAAAAGGTGAAAGTTAAAACCTTGCATGAAGCATTGCTCTTTTGCGTCAGTTTAGGAGCGTGAACAGTTTAGATGAATGATGGATTTGGGCCACTTTATCTGCGGTGTAAATTGCGCAGCAGAAGCTGTGGAAGCTACTGCCATTTTTGTGTTATTTTCAGTGGTGCACATGAAGAAAAATGCTTAAGAAGAGCACAACTAGACATTAACCATGCAAATAATCAAATTAAAGGTGTGTGTGGGTGCAAGTGTGCAACCACACTTCAGTTATGGCCGACCACAGGCTTGTGGATTACACTCCTGTTGATTAAAATGCCCTTAGCATGCCAGCTATCATTACCCAGCTGCTACCTGCCATTGCCTCACAATCTAAATGCAGAAAAAAAGACATCCAGCACCATTGCTTCAGCTCCAAAGTATAAATGCCGGTTTGATTGTCTTTCAGGATTAACGGCTCATTTCCTGTGAACATCTTTCCACTCCACTTGTGGCCATGCTAATGCTGGTCCATTACGCAAGTGCTTAATGATGACGCTAATGTTGAAAGCAACAAGCACAAGACCTCACTGAGCACAGAATACATTTTGCTGTGCTGTATCTGGGGAATTTTAGTGTTGAGCAAGTGATTATGGATCACTCTGAGACTCTTACAGACAACTCAGGTCAGCTGCCCGCCCCCCACCTTTCTCTCTTTCCAAATGCAGGCTAATGGCACTGGGCTTTATCAATATTAATACTTTTTCTATGTCAAATATTGTGTGTCTGTCTCTTTTTCTCCCGCTCATAAGCCATTAGGGAGATAATTCTCTCTCTTGGAGATAATCCAATCATCAGAAGGGTTTGATATGACTTGATTTTATTTCTTGATTTTCATTTCAGAAGATATGACATTATTTTCACAGCCTTTTCTATCTAAAGCTGGCAGTTTCTGTTTCAGACCTGAGGTGCCAAGCAGTACTGAGCCTAGGTGGTGCTCTTCTCTCTTTCAGCACAGAACCAACAGAGTATACAAAAATAAAGACCAGCATGGAATAGGATAATACTCGCAAAACACAGTTTCTTATCATTTATTTATTTTCTCTCTGAAACCTGTGTTTAATCTTGCAAAACATGTATTATATTTTCAAAATGGCAAAAAGGAAAAACTTCTTAATTTTCAATTGAAGTCAATGTTAAAAGTCATTTAGAAGCTAGTGGTCCAAAGCAGCAGATGAACTAATTATGTTAAGTTAGGGCTGGGCAAATAAATCAAAGTGAAGTTATGATTTAGCTACATTTTGGGAGATGGGCCACACCCCAACTCCTCCTCTTCCCATATGTATATGTCAAACATCACACACACCACCACCCGTGTCCTCCATTCTTCTCAACTGCTCACCCCAGCCTGCCCACCTCTAATTGAATGAATCTTGCTTGTATTGGTTTTCTTTTTTTTTTGTTTAATTCTGTTAGAAAAATGTTGTGTCTGTTGCTTATTTCTCATAATCAAGGTAAAATGTTCAGTTAGCTGTGATGCTGATTTGAGGTCATGTCGCCCAGCACTATAACAAAAAGTGAAAAACTGCAAAAATGTAGATACAATTTTTGCATGACAGTAATCCTTATTCCATACTGATTGGTATTATTCAACATTGTTAAATCAGTCTAGGTTGAAATGTGGAACAAATCCCCACACCTTTCTCTCTATTAACTCTATTGACTGTACCCAGTAACAACAACCTGAAGAGTGTTTTAGAAGAGGCTCATCTTAGTATCCAAACATTTTAGAGGAAGTTGCTATGTCGGTTTGCACAGCTGGCTCATTAGTTGCATTTGGCAGCAGTCCCAGCACAACTAACCAGTGTCATATGACAAGTTCTCTTCTCCAGGTTTTAGCTGAACAGACTGATGACTTCAATGAGGTACAAACACATATTTCCCATTGTCTACTAAGCTATGAATTTGGAAATGCAGATCAGGTACATGCAGGTAAATTGCAATGTTTTGTATTGTTTGCTTTAAACTTTAAATTAATGAATATTGCACCACCTGTGAAATATAACCATCTGAGTCACTCTCTCTACACACAGCAGCAACAGAGAGAGAGCCATCACAACACTCCTAAACCAATTACAGTTCCCTCAATATCTTGCAAATTCAACAGCTTAGAGCTTAACCCATAAGAATCCATGGTGATGTAATATGGAAAAATGCTTACAGCACAGTATGCTTCACTTTAACCTATTAAGTCCCTAAGTGGCATATACTGAACATCCTGCATGCATCAATGAATGTGTGTATGTGACCTAATTTTCAGTTCTGACCCCATTGTATATGTTAAACTGGGATTTTAACCTTAAATAATGTACAGAATTCATGTGACCTCTTTTTCACAATAAGAAAAAACACTAATGAGCTGCTCAATCAATATTCAAAATTGGGTCTGGACTCTATGGGTTAAGGTTTCCAGGTGGCTTGCTGAAGAAATTGTTTATATATTTATTTACCATGAGATTGCATAGCAATAATTCTCAATCTGACTGCATACATCAAACATATCTATCTATCAATCATCTATCCATCAATATATATATATATATATATATATATATATATATATATATATATATATATATATATATATGTATGTGTGTGTGTGTGTGTGTGTGTTTCTGATTTTATATTATATGCAGTGTCATTTATATTACCCAGAGAGTGTCTGCAGCATGGTGGAATCTCTAGCTTTGACCATTGCCCTTATGGCTAGTGGCAAAACGAAAGCATAGCACTGTGATTAATGATCATGATTAGTGAGGAAGAGAATGTGCTCCTGTGGCCTCATGGTTTATACCACTTTTATCACTTCAACCTCAGGCCATATGCTTCATCTTATACCATATGTGTCCAGTGCTGAGGACAGCTTCTTCAAAGACACAAAGTCTGTCTGACCTACAAAGATGCAACAGAAGTACTATAGAATCTTAATACGTACAAGCTGTTAATCAAATGTACAGGGAGTTAGTCATTAGTTTGGCTATATTTATGATAAGTGTGCAATGTACACTAAATGTCATTTAACCCTAAAGTCATTTTTCAGATCATTTTTAATTAAAAATTGAGCATCCATACACTCAGTGCATACTGCGACAGGTACGGATCGGCACACACCTGAACTGCGAATTAACTGCCAAGGTTAACCATAATAGTGTGAAATACAGTTTCACTGCTGCTGCAGTTTCTCACACCCTCATTTAAGCCATACACAGACATTTGCAGCTTGTATTCCAATGCAAGACAAACAGCAACAGATCTGTGTTGCATCTGTTGTGAAATAAGCATCATCTCAAGCTTTTTCTCTTTTTTGTTATTCTGAAAACAAATCCGTTCAGAACAGTAAGTTTGGTGAGCCCATTAACATGAATGAGCTGGTATGTAAATGTTGTTTAAAAGCTGTGTTTTTATTTTATTTATATAGGATTAAAAAATATATTATCCGATTCCAATGTCTAAATATATTCTTAATTATCAAAAGGCCACTGCTCTTTAAAAGGGTGTAATCACATTTTTATGCAAATATATTATCAGTGTATCAGTGGCATAAAATGTTTCTTTTAAATGACAATAACATTGTTTATAACAATAATTGGGAAAATAGATCATCTTAAAAATGTTATTGTGACAGGCCAACCCAAAAGACAAAAATTGCCATTTTAAAAGCAGTACATTTTGTGAGTGGACAAAACAAGCTTTTGCAGTCACCCATGGAAGAGTATGAGCAGCACCCTCACTGGACTTGGTGAAATGCTGATGGAGAAGAAGGGATGGGACTAAGTTAAGGATGTTAGTCCATATGTATGGGAGTGCAGCTGGGAATAGAGGTAATTCTTGTGAATGTATTGTATCACCAAGAACATTAAATAACAGCAAAAAAGTTTCTGATTTTGACTTCAGGTTGATTTACACTAATATAGTCAAAATGAAATGCTATTCAAGACAGTTTGGCTATTAAGAATTAAGAAACTGGTGTTAATAATAATAATAATAATAATAATAATGTGAACATTAATAAAGCCCTAACAAAACATACAGGTAGTAAATCATGAATCATTTTTTTCACATGTTGTATTTATCAAGTCAGACATGATAATCTGTTGAAAAGGTTTTTTCTTGCTGTGATGATGAACAAAAAGCATCTGTAACAAAGATTTACACTGCTGATAGAGGACAGCAAGGTTAATACAAATACAGGAAACATACAAAAGTATGTTTGGAAAACCATGCTTTTTTCATTTATCTATTTATCTAAGACTTTAGATAAATAGATTCCATTTCTACATCTTTACAATCATTTCTTGCTCTTTTCCAGCCTTGGCTATATGACATCTCATTTCCCCCCAAAATTACATCATCCTCTAATCCCTCTGCTCATGAATAATTGGGCTGGCTAACTCATAATGGCACACATGGCCCTTTGTTGTTAGCACACAACATTTACAAGAGGGCAAGACTCTGGTGAAACAGATACACATTTCAATGTCCCACTCAACACATTTTTAAGTGGCTCTTTTCCATATTCTGTCAAGCTCAATGGGTGGCACACCCCAGTGCCAGCGTCGAGTTGAATTGCTTGTGAAAAACAGAATTAGCTTTCCCTGAGCACTAAGTGAATGGCACTTTGTTTGTCAAGAGTTGTTTATGTGAAATGTCTTCACTTTGTGCTCAGAGGAGAATGCACTAGAGGGAATGAAAGCACTGGGGCTTTATGCAAGCTGTACAACTCAAATAAATGTGTGTGTGTGTGTGTGTGTGTGTGTGTGTGTGTGTGTGTGTGTGTGTGTACATAAAACATTTTCAGGAATGCACTCAACGTAGGCTTCATCCTAATAGGAACTCAAATGTGAAGTCCATTTTTATTGTATTTAACCAGGATAGTCTGCTGAGTAATTAAAGACACTTTTCAGTATGTTCAATAGTGCATCATAATAATGGGTACAAAATGTTCAAGCCGAGGCCTGATAACTGGAGACAGCACGAGAAAGGTACAGTATGTTCTTTGGTAGGATTAGTAAGTCAGGTTGTCATTAGCTCTGTGAAATTCTCAGGTTTAATAAATTGCACAGTGACTGTATTGAAGCATGAGGAAATGAGGCATGACAGCTTTATTTTGAGGGTATTTACATCTATATTTAGAAACATCTATAGAATTCATACAGGTCTTTATATACATAGTCCATCCATGTCACTGGACCATAACTAATTGCACAGCTGGCACATTAGATAATCTTTGTTTTTAAGTATGTATGAACTATTATCGTTACAGCATAGAAGCTAGCAAAAGTTTATATGTGATGTTTGCATTTTAATCATAGTTAAAGCCATTGCCTTAGTACAGATTATTTTGCTCCTTTTTAAAAAAAACTTGGTTGTCATCTATGAGGCATTTATTATTTGACAGTTTGAATCTTGTGGCTGTTTTTTTCTTTTTACAACATTTCCTAATTTTTAATAAAAAAAAAAGCAGGGTAAGAGAACACGTGTACATAACAATATACTCATCACAGTAATGAGAGTCTATTCTGCTTTCACAACTGTACAAAGAGTGAGCATTAACTTTTTCTAATAACTTTTGCAGCTTACATTAAGTGCAACTGTCTGTGAAATGTCTTACTCCATGATCTGCTAGACAACAGATAAAAATTCATATATATATATATATATATATATATATATATATATATATATATATATATATATATATGTGTGTGTGTGTGTGTAGAGTTTTAATTTTTTTATTAGATTTGTATTAGTTTTGGAGATTTTAGCTTTTATTATGCTTATACTGAAGTACCAGTTAGATACCAGTTAGGTAGTTTGGGCTAATTCTGACTCAACAGCATTTAACAGGTTTGACCAATGCTTTTCAAGGAGACATGTTGTAATTTTAGAATTCATAAGGGAGCTGTTGACAAAAGGGAGCTGTTTGACAATGAACTCTGTTCATGATTTAGCCAACCGCACAGGCACCAAAATTACAGTCCTATGGGAAAAAAACAATAGAAAGGACCCAATAAAAATTCCAGTTCCAACCATGATGGTGACCGTGAGTCCTCTTTAACAGCACTGTAGCAGCATCTGTTAGTCCCAACTGTCTGTCTGTCCACAAGCCGAGTTGCTAAAGCTCACATCATAAGCTACAGCCTCCATCTCAGTCTATTTGTGGAGAAATCAATTTAAGTGTGCCTTGCTCAGTTTCAGTTCACTGCAGTAACACTGGAACACACAATACTCCCTTTCTTTTCCTGCGCTGAAACTGCACTTAAGACTTGTTTACCTAAACAAGCTTTTCCAAAAGTTACTCTCGCGTCCTCCCAAACTGTCTCTGGCTTCCTAGAACCTCCAACTCCACCTCTTTTACCAGAACAGTGAAACAACAACTATTTTAAAATGAAGATCCTACCTCAGTATGGCTCCAGGTCTAAATAATGGCTGGATTAAGGTTTTCTTCCCTTCTCATTTGAAGTTGTTTTGCAAAGATTTACACCTTCATTAACATGTATTTATGGTGATCTCAGCCCCCAGATTTTACTTGACCACATGAAAAGACAGAGGTAAATCATTCAGCGGTGGTAAGACCATGACCATGACTTATCTTGACCATATTCAAGATAAGTATAAACTGACTTTTCCATATCAGCTCAATTACACAAGCATCACACTTTTCCACATTGACTGGTCCAAGTTGAATATCCAGCTTTGTACCGGATTCACTTATCATGTCCAAAAAGCCCTCTGGACAGTAGTAACGCTGCAGCAGCCGCAAGGTAGCTTCCCCCTCTGCCAGCACAGATGGTGCTTGTTTTAAACAGCTTTTTTTGATATGACTATATAGTGCAGGTGTTCTCAGCCGGTTATTATAAGCAGAATATAAACATTTGTAACAATGGAGGCTAACAGACAGACTGTACTGTACTTGCAAGGAGTGTTTATTGAAGACCTTGGAAGCCCAAGGAAGATAAAACAAATCTTCACTGTCACTGTTTTTGACTTAACAATGGGAATCTGAAAGTCAATGTTATGATGAATGGACAAACACAAATGCTATGAAATGACTTGGAATAAATTGTTTTTTTAATTGTTTTCGATTGAAAGGTAGCTGTTTGAAGATACGTTTTAAGATAAGTTTTGTGTGGCCATGACAAAATACATAATACATAATACAAAATTTGAGCCATAAACAAAATGAAAAGTTAAAGAACACGAGACAAACAACCACCAACCAAAATGAACACAAGGGTAAAAAAACAACAACACTGCAGTTTGTGTAGGGTCATGAGGAACGCCACAGCCCTCGTTATGGCAGACTGGGGTGTGATTAACCAGCAGTGCAAGAACTAGTCTAGTGTGGGACTAAAATTACAATTCAAAAGTTTGCAGTAATGAAGACAGGGGAACAGGCTAAAGATCTTCTATTAACAAGAGTGTCATTATTAAGCTACACACTTACAATAACACTGCTAGTGCCACACTGGGAGAATCAAACTGTGGGCAGAACTCAAGTAAAGAAAACTTGCTTCCCTAATGTGTCGAATTGTACTTGGCTAGAAAAATAAAGAGTAAAACTTTTAACTTCTCTTAACTTCCCTGGCCAATATTCAAACACATCTGCGAGCACACACTCTGTAGCCTAAGTAACTAAACAGAGCAGAGGCCCATGTGGAGTGAAATGCAAAAGTGCAGTTCACTTACCTGTTTAAAAGAACCCAGAAGGCACAGACAATCAAACCTCAGTGTGTTCACAACATTGACCAAATATAGCCTCTTCCAATTTAAGAGATAAAGAGAAACAGTTAGGATGGTCATGGATTTCCTTCCATTACCCTGTGGTGGCTCATTAAGTAGTCTTCTGTAATTACCATACAAATGGACAGGGTTTGCATTCCTTGTCTTACATTTACATTTATGGCATTTAGCTGGTGTCTGGTGAGCTTCTATCTGTACACCAAAAGCTTTCTTGAGCAAAGCCACAGAAGAACCTCTTTTGATTTCACCAGGAACTGTTTTTTTTTTTTTGTAATAGAGAAGTGTGAGTATGAAGAACCCTTTAAATGCTTAAAAAACATTTCTCAACTATAGTTCTTTTTCAAAGTAAAATGTCCTCATGATGGCGTCACTTAAGTCTTGGCTAGAACATCTAACACCAGCACAGTCTTTGCTTAGGTCCTCTACTGAGGCATGCATGGTTCAAAAACATCATTTTTTGCAATTATCCTCAATTGGCCATTAATGGTGTACAGATGTAGAAGCATCATAGTCAACTTTTAGAATATAAAAAAGTGTCTAACTTTCTAACCTTAATCAGTGTGATTTAATCATCTTATGGAGAAAACAGGGATCTAATTTTTTACATCTAACAGTGTAGGTGTATCTGTCGATTTTTTTTTATTCTAACTAAGCAAGAGCACATCTGCCTGCACTCGTTAAATCAAGAGGTCTCAGCCTTCAGACAGCTGATAAGCTATGTTTCAGCTTGCCTGAAACAAAAATCAGCAGTCACACTGTCCCTTTCTGGAGAAGATAAGAACCCCTGATGGCAAAGGAGAAACTTCAATCTGCTTGAATTTGACTTTTCATTTTGCACTTTATAAAAATCACCACCATCTCTAAATGCTGTCAGACATTTTGAGGAAACTGAAGTATACATTCTTAAAAACGAAAGCAGCTTCCAATGGTTCTTTGCGCAGTGCCATACAACAGTATTTCTCAACCCTGCTCATAGAAGCCCACTGCCTTGCACTTGTTTGCCTGTTTCCCTGCTCCCAACACACCCGATCCAACTAATCTGTGTGGGTGGTTCCAGCTGGAAAAGCATTAACATGTGTGGGGCAGCAGGCCTCAAATTTAAAGAACCTTTAAATTGGTAAAGATCCATTACATCAACTTCTTTAAACCTTTAAAGGGCTCTTCAAATAACCATCTCTATTACAAAAACACTTCTATGGCATCACTCAAAGAACCCTTTGTAGCACCTTTGTCTTTAGGAGTGTAATGCACACTTCAGTCACCTTTTATTGTTACTCATATTGAACAAATGTTCCTGACTTATCCTCACATCTGTTCAGACACTGACACATTTCATCTAAGACAAGCAGCAGAGACTGAGGCAGGACTGTAGATCTGCTGCTTTGGCAGTAATAAATCAATCAGTGACAAAACGTGTCAAAATCAACTGTGTGGTACGTTTTAAAGAATAAAAGAAACTAGTGAGTTTAGCATTAGCAAACAAGCTGCAGACCACAGTATTGAACTTTCAGTTCATTTGAGACTTTCAATCATGTAGAAACACTCTTTGAGAACAGGGTTGAAAGGGTTTACTGTAAGATGCAAGTACTGTAAGTACAAATATGCCTTTAGTACAGCCATGCAAGCTAATATTATATACTTAACTTTAAATATTACATGAAAAACCTGCAGACTTCTGAGACATGTTTTATTGATAGATATAGATGAAGATTGACATGTTTCAGAGTGATAAATCAGAGAAGCACGGAGAAAAAAATATATAAACTGTTTACAATCCAAATAAAGGCACCTCCATTTGTGAAACATGGTGATAGAACAGACATGTGTGATTATCAGTGATAATGGCTTATTTTTTATGATTTTTGTTGATGATGACCTAAAAGGAGGACAGTGACCTGAAAAAAATACTACTTAAGTATCTAAAAAGCTTTTAAGGGTCTAAGAGCTTATTGTTAAGAACTCGTCAAGTCTGTCACCTGACCCCAATTTCCATTGTTGAGCATACATTTCAATTAAAGAAAGGAAAGACTGAAGATAAAAGGATTTCCTATTTGTAGACAGTATTACTAGTTAGCTGCATTTGAGGTTAGATACTTCACCCCACCGCCTCAGTGCCAGGACTGAATAAAAGTTTTGTATAAAACTTGAAGAGCTCTTGGTATGGATTAGGTTTTGATACCTAATAAGGTAACACAGTAGAGGGATCTCAGGAACATGAAACTTCCAGGGAACACAAGAGAGGAGTGAAATTAGGAAGACAAGTGAAAACAAGTCGAGCCACTGCATTCTTGATCAGTTGCTAGGGCCTGATGGCAGCCATAAGAAAACCAGCCAGCAGGGAGTTGCAGTAGTCAGGTCTTAAGATGGCAAAAAGTTGAACAAGCACAGGGTGGCCTTCCTAGAGAAAAATAATTTTTGATTTGACTATAACTCTGTAAAAATGCAGTGCTTTTGGCAGGTAGCTTTTGACAATGTATTGTCATGATAGTGCTGATTCATTTGTTCACAGATAGGCCATTGGTCTTGCACTGCACTGCTGACATGTGGTAATATGTCTCTATGTCGCTGAGTGCTGTGAGTCGAGTGGGATACTAAGCTGATTCCCCATAGGGACACAAAAGCGCTTGGGTCTCCTACAACATGATTAGAGGCCTATTTTGTGTGGATTGCTAGGTTTGCTAGTCTGGACAGTTCAAGGCTTCATTGTAAGATATTGTGTTGGGGAAACAACTTGGCAGTTGGTCAAGATGGCCCACAGCATCACTTGAGAACTGCAAAGAGCCTGCTGGCTCCTGTCTGCAATGAAAGTGTTCAATGTGTAATATGTAGAGAATTTAAACGAGGTTGCATGTGAGGATTTGGGCATCCTTGACCAAATAACAGATTTTGATTTTTTTAGGAAACAGTAAACAGTACCTCTGAATTCATCAATAACAGTGAAGCTTAACATTACTAAACAACACAGTCTTCTAACATTTTACTAGTGATTGTAGTTTATTTGTTTGCACTGAATCAACCAGTGTTTAACCTGTTGTTTTTATTATGGTTTCCAGTCAGTGATCGGTTGGTTTACGTGTATAGTGTGTTTTCATCAGCTGATACAGTGTCAAATATAGAAGAAACCTCCATGCATACACCTCCCATTCCTGAAAAATCATCAACTACAGAAATGAAATATATTCTGCTCATTCATTGTTTTGCCTGGTTTGGAGCTTGAAGTAACTGTCTCTACTGTCCAAGTAAAACTTTCTACTAAATTGTGCTGCATTGCTGTGAGGATTTGATTGCATTCAGTGACAGAGTGTGGGTGAGGCCAGGATGTTGAATTATCACCACTCTACCTCATCCCCAACTCTTCAACCTATCCTAAAAGTATTAGATGGAGCACCATCATTCCAGAGAACACAGTTCTCCCACTGCTCCACAGCTCAATGCTTAGCCCACGTCTGGCAGTTGGCATGGTGCCAATAGATTCATGTTTGTCTGCTTCACAGAGTCCTATTCTATTGGCAATACTTCTCTACAGGTACTAGACAAGCTGTGTGTGTGCATGTGCACATCCGCGTGAGTAATGTGTGCAGCGTAAAGTAGCTGAATGCATTCATTAGAAAGTGTATTCTGTTATTAGCTACCAAGCTAAATATGTGGCACCAGAGGAGTAAATGTGACACTACAGGAGTAAACGTTGGCTGTGCCCACAGCATTATGAATGCGTGAAGAATTGCATGAAAAACAGGTCACTGGTGGCAAGGCAGTCTGACTTGCAGCACCCAGGCCATCGACACAGAGCTGCTGCTTAATTACTTCATGCACAGAGCACTCAGCAACTCAGGGCTTCACATGAAGTGAACACAGCACGCTTTAAAATGCAACCCATTGAGACAAGATGGATTTCCTAAGCAGCCTGTTGCCATGAAAGGCAGTGAGAAGCAGTGATGAGTTGTGTTCCAAATGTCATTAAAGCTACATTAACTTCTCTCGTTGACTTCTGGGCAGATATATTATGCATGTTGATATGAAGAAGGAAGAGCATACTGTGTTCTATTAACTGATTGGCATTCAAAGCTAATGTGAAGGCAGTTCAGGCCTACATCTGAGAAGTATCTCAGATGATTTTTTTTTTCAGGTGACTGTGTGTGTGTGTGTGTCTGTGTGTGTGGTACTAGATCTCCAACATGTTTACAATTACACACATATGTCACGGCTTGGTGTGGTGCAACAGATAACACCACTACCTGCCAGTGAGCTATTACACCATGTGGGAGACTGGGGTTCAATTCCTGGTCTGCATGACTTTGCTACGCTACACCAAAAAGAGACCTTGGGCAAGACTCCTAACGCTACATTGACCCACCTCTGTAATACAAGTAACCTTGTAAGTCACTCTGGATAAGAGTGTCAGCTAAATGCCATAAATGTAAATGTAAATGTAAATATGTCTAAAGCACCATAAGAGTGTATACATACACTCAAAAATCCACTCATAATTGGATTTCTGCAGTTATCTGATTAAGTGAAGCGGTCATGTGAACAACACTCTTAGATTTCTGAGATCGGAGAAAGGTGAGAGGTGGATTTTACATCTGTAATCGTATTTCTCAGTGCATGTATATGGTAAGGTATGGAAATCAGCAAGCGGTGTTTAACACAGCATCTGCAAGTTGCTGACAAAACACTTTTGAAGCAATGCTAAAGCTGATGCTGAAATTTACATATTCTTTATCTTCTAGATAATGCATGTTCAAAAAAAAGTTGTGGCATGAAGTTTTGCTTTTGCTTGTCGTTTAAGTCACGTCTTATTCTGTGGGATTATTGGCTGGTTGTGAAGCAGAAACCCGATTACAGCCTGTAGACGCACAGTTTTCCGTTATCTGATTATTCAAATGCATGGAAATGTGTTAAATGGATTACTGACAAATGTCTGATGAGCATGTTTAGTGGGATCGTATTTGAGCTGTGTGAAGATACTGTTTCCTGTATGCTAGTGTGTGTTTAGAAAAAACACTCTATTGGTCACTCTATTGATTACATTTACATTACATTTAAGGTATTTAGCAGACGCTCTTATCCAGAGCGACTTACACAAGTGCTTTGCTATTTACCCAAGAAAAACCTCAGCTAGTTTGAATAGACTAACAGTTCAAAGATACATCTAAGCTTTAGACATTACTTAGCACAAGTCAATAAGGTGACCATAGTACTAAGCTATTCGCCCAAGTGTTTTCTGAAGAGGTGGGTCTTCAGTCTGCGTTTGAAGACAGCACTCGTTCCACCACTTTGGTGCCAGGACAGAAAAAAGCCTGGACGCTTGTCTTCCGCGGATTTTGAGGGATGGCGGGTCGAGCCGAGCCGTACTTAAAGCTCGAAGGGCTCTAGGTGCTGATCGGCTTTTGACCATTGCCATCAAGTACAGAGGGGCTGGGCCGTTCTTGGCTTTGTAGGCCAGCATCAGGGTTTTGAATCTGATGCAGGCAGCAACTACAGGAAGCCAGTGAAGAGAACGCAGCAGTGGAGTAACATGGCTGAATTTAGGGACATTGAAGACGACCCGTGCTGCTGCATTCTGGATGAGTTGCAGGGGCTTGATGGTGCATAGAGGAAGACCAGCCAGAAGAGAGTTGCAGTAGTCAAGTCTGGAAGTGATGAGAGACTCAACGAGCACCTGGGTGGCCTCTCTAGAGAGGAAGGGTCGAATTCTCCGGATGGTGTACAGGAGGAATCTGCAGGACCGAGTTACGTTTGCAACATGACTTGAGAACGATAACTGATCATCCATGACTACACCAAGGCTTCGAGCTTCTGTAGAAGGAGTGACCAGTGAGTTCTTAAAGGAGATGGCAAGATCGTTTTTAAGTCCAGCAGTTTCCAGGATGTACAGCAGCTCCGTCTTGCTGGGGTTAAGTTTGAGGTGGTGAGCCGCCATCCAAGAAGAGACATCAGCGAGGCATGCTGAGATGTGGGCAGAAACCTGTGTGTCAGACGGAGAGAGCATGAGTTGAGTGTCAGCGGCGTAACAGTGGTAAGGGAATCCATGAGAGGATATTGATCTATTGGTATTATCATTATTATTATTATTGTTGTTGTTGTTGTTGTTGTTGTTATTCTCTCAATACAAACTTATTTTATAGGAATATTTATGTAGCAATTCTATCTTAAAATTAAACAGCTTAAAAATGATTTTGATGGTACACTGACTGGTAAAAAAAAAAAGACACCTGCAGGCCCAAGATGCTGCTAACTGCACTTTGTAACTCTGGTTGAGCTACATGAGACCACTTACTAAAACTGCCATTTGTGTAAAATCCTGTAATATTAAACCCCTTTTACAATAACCCCTTTTACAAGTACAATAACCCAGAACATTTCTGGACATTCCTCAGAGGAGCTGTATGTGTAAATGCAAATGTCAGAATCAGTTGCACTGGACATCACCCAGACTTTATCCTGCCAGCCCGCTATTACAATGTATGGTTAAATTTTGGATTTCATTATGGATGAGTCTGTAGCCTTGGTTGCAATCTTCAGTGTGCTAAAAACAGAACACTGCTATTTCTGCAGCGTACCTTTACTGTCGTGCCATACATCCTTCCCGCACTAGACATGCACTGTCCCTTGCCTAAATAATCTCCGGACCTGGTTTTCAGAGTTCAAGTGCGAAAACGACTTTACTGTACCGCGTCACTCCACATGCTTCTTTCACTTTAAAATGACATGTCTAGCTGTCTGTTCTGTGGGCTTAAAAATGGTGTAAAAGTGAATTACACTCCCCAACTCTAGGGGCAGCCCAGTAGCATACAATCAAAGACACTGAAGACAGTTAAAGTATTGCCATATTCACTTTAACTAGGAGCATTTCATAACAATTAAAAATACAAATGCAGTTGTTCACATATTTTTTCTGGTAATTACTTCTGTGATTCCAACATGTCAGTGTTTTGCTGCTAGTCACTGTTCAGGAACAGTTGTAAACCTTTATTCCTCCACATTTAATGTTTCCTTATATCTACCACTAAGATTTTTTTAAAAAGGACCTCGGCAAACTGTAATGGGACGTTCTTCTTAATATAAATTTAACACTTCATTACTCAATAGTGTGCTTTATTTCCGGGCATTGCAACGCCTCCGCACAAGTCATTCTGATGGTTGTGATTTAATATTGTCTGAATCCATTTGACTTTTCCACCCATTCAGGATGCTAAAAGTTTTTCATCAGTAGCTAAATACGATTTCCACCTATCTGACAGTTTTCTAATTTAATAGACTGATGTAACATTTCTACAGCTTCACATTTCACTATTCCTCTCAGCAGAGAGCGTGTGTATGTGTGTGTGTGTGTGTGTGTGTGTGTGTGTGGGTGCAGCATCTGAACCTCCATATGTGAGTATTGATTTCATGATGAGGCGCCCGACTCCAGTTCGCTACTGCTGCATACCATTACACTGTCTCTTCATTTCACTCCTCAAGAGGGAGAGGAGAGTGTGCATCTGTATGAATGGTTTTGTATGCATTACTATTTAATACTATTTTATTGATCAGTATTATCACTATCAATATTAGTTATCTTAGTTTTATTACAATTAAATCTATTTGAGATCCTTGGAATTGGGAGAGAAACAATATATGAAGATGGATGGATAGATAGATAGATAGATAGATAGATAGATAGATAGATAGATAGATAGATAGATAGATAGATAGATAGATAGATAGATAGATAGACGGACAGACAGTTTAATTACAGCTTATTACAGTACCAATACAATAAATGTAATTGAACTCAATTGAATTGAATGAAAGAGCGAGAGAGAAAGAGAGAGAAAGGGGCAGGGAGAGAGAGCAGGTCTTTTTCTTTACTCCAGAAGAAGTACCAGCTAATTCAATTGACTGTGTGCCAGCATGCACCATCTGTGCTGGACACTGACATATCCAATTGACTGGTGTCAAAGCTACTTGCCGGCACTTCCTTATCATCGATTGGCCCTTTGTTGGGCCTGAATTAAGTTGTGTCCACGTAATTAGATTATGCCAGCCACCCCTCCTCTCCCATCCGCTCGCCCGCTCTGCGTGTAGCCGCAGTGTTCAGTGCTCTCACCAGGCAAGACACGCTCAACTCATTTAGCTCCCTTTGTGTCCACTGACTTTCAATTCACTCCTCCACCGATTGTCAAGTTCTTACGGAGCTTCACAAAGAGTCCACTAACTACTCTATTCTGAGACGGGATACAGGAGGATGTAACAGAATCAACATGTTAAAGACCTTTGTCTGAATTGTCAATATGTATTCTATATTATATGAACTGTTATGTCACACCTATGCTAGACACCAACCTGAAGCATGAAGTATCTTATTTAATAACAGCCTGTCTACAGCACAGCACTGCGATGAATGAAAAGAAAAGAAAATCTGTTACCTGATGGATGGATTGACAGAATAATTACTTTTAATTATTTGCTGAACATTTACAGACATTTCCCCTACCTCAGAAGTAGTTGCCTGGCAAGACATGTTTGGTGTACTACAGGTACAATGGGAGGCTTAAAGAATAAAGGTACAACAAAGGGTTTCTGAGTGATGCCATAGAAGAGACATTTGTCCCATAAGAACCCTTTTTCTAAAAGAGAAAATTAACTTAATTTAACTTAATTAATTTAAAACTTCTTTAAATCTTTAAAAGCATCTTCACACTTCACTCTTTTACAAAAATAGTTCTAAATGGAACCATAAATGGTTCTGCCATGGCATTTCTTAATAAACTCTATTTCGAGTGTAGCTTATACTTCTATCACATACAATCTTTTGGCGCTATTAACTTCTTAGCTCCACTGTAAAGCTAAGAAAGCAAATTCTGGATACCAAACATGTCATGGTTGATATACAACACTTGTAGTAATTGGAAGCATTTCCAATAAACCATTTTCTAAATCTGTTTACAAAACCTTCTTTGTAGGTAATGATTTGTAACTATGTGAAGAGTTTTGAGGCTTGTTTACATGTAGTGTGCTGCACATATACACCCATTATTTGTTTAACAATATTATAATAAAAGAAAAATAAAGAAAATAATTCAAACATAAAATCAGATATACCTGATCATTCATTAAATAGACCATGTCATCTGTTGTCTTTGCATTTAGACTCCCCAGAACTAAATAAATAAATTCATGGTAGCTTCCCTTATGCGTGTTGATGCGTTTCATAATGCATATGGTTCTAGCTAGAGGAAGAGCAACCTCCTGTTAATAATTCATCAATGGCAGAAATAATTCATACTACATTTGAGAGTCAGAAAACACATTTTGGCCCATTGTCCTTCATTGACGTTGCAAAGTGGGACTGAACGTGCTGCTTAGTCAGCCTAAGTGCCTGGGCGAATAAGGAAGCATTATAGAACATTAGCCTTGTTTGATGAGCTTCGTAACTCTTTATGATAAAGAGGTCATTATTTATGGGGCTAGTCTGTGGAAAGCTGTGTGAATATTTTATCTGTAAAATACTGAACATCATTTCATTACAATGAGGTTCGCAATATAAATTACATTATCTAAACTCTATGAGAAGTTCATTTATGGAAGAAAGGACTTCAATAAAGTTCATAAAAATTTGGCTGTGTCTCCATTCATCATAACAAACAAGGCACTGTTTGACTGGTGCAGTGTTTTGGGCCAGACAGTAGAGTTCACCATAACTTAACTTAACTAAAACGAACTTAACTAAAATGAACTTCCCTATAAAAGAGAACCCCATGACTAGGCTTAATCCACACTGACAGAACAACTCCTCTATGTCCATTAAGTAATTTTGGACCATTTTAAGTCCTATGAATAATTAACAATTTATCTTACTCCCAGCGGTGATGCATGCATATTTGCTCTAGACTAGTAATACAAGTGACCTTTGAAGTGGATTCTACTGCTAACTGACACATCCCCAGAGTACCATCTTACACAATAGTACATTTCCAAAGACATATTTTTATGTGTTCATTATGAGAAGTATTCCTGACTACAAGATGGCCAGTGGAAGGCCCCAAAGGGACTGATTTTATTGGAAACCTTGCAGACAGTGTGGAAAGAAGCTCTGAGTGGGAAGTTAACTATGCAGCAGGTCTGACGTCTTAAGGCATCCTTACCATATGTCTTGTTATCTGTACGCAGGAGAAAAACTGAAGCGTAAGAAAGTGTAAGGAGGTCTTGTCTCCACTCACCTTTCTGTCACTGGTAGGAAGCTTTTGTAGACCACAAACAGGAGAGGTGAGTCATGACAGGTGCTTTAGCCTCAGTGGAAGCTGGCTGCATCCGAATGGGCAAGCCAGACCTCTGCTCATGCCGTGTCTGGCAGTATAAAACAATGGTGCTGAAGTTTACCAAAAAGGATGGCTTCAGGGCCTCTGACAGCAGCTGTCACTTCTAGAGTAAGTTCCACAACTGTAACTAGTGAGCTGGGTTAACAGGAGTTTTCCTTTGTCTTTCAATATCTCAAAATGTTTGTGGACACCCCCTTTCTAATGAAGGCATACAGCTATTTTAAGTTGCACCCATCGCTGACACAGATGTGCAAATGCACACACACAGCTTGTCTAGTCCATGTAGAGAAATATTGCCAATTAATCTACTTTAAGGACTACTTTTAGGATGAGTTAGGGAGTTGGGGAAGAGGTGGGGCGGAGATCATCCAACATCCTGACCTGTTGCTAAATGCAATCAAATCCTCACAACAATGCTAGGCTTATCAAAAACAAGAAAACATTGCATTTCCTGTACAATAAACTATTTACTTTATTTACCAGAGATTACCACGATTTTAGCCCGTACTAGTCCCTAAACTATGTTTACTAAGTGCAGGGCTGGGTTCACCAGTAAACAGCTATAGAGACAAGGACAAGGAGACTCTGCTATGTCGCCTGCAAATGAAATATATGTATGATATATTTTAGGGTGATCAAACCAGTAAGCTTCTGAAAGCCAAACAAGACATCAAGCATTTTAACTAAACCAGAATGATTGTTAGGGTAGTCAAACTATCTGATCACAGCTGCTAAAAGCTCAGAAATGTATGAAATGCTTAAGTAGCTTCTGTACTGCAGAGGTGGTCCCTAGACCAAATCATCCTTACACTGCATTATTGTGTGTTTTCTACACTGTAGTATATTTTAACTGCAGCATTGACTTATTTTGCTAAGTATGAAGCAAAATTAATCAGTCATGTCAGAGCAGGCAAAGTATGAAACATGATGCTGAACAGAGGCTACATAAATGCCCATTCATTCTCCTGTCTAGACTGGTGCTATGGCACAGAACTTCTCAATGATGCTCACAGTACCATACTATCAGAATTAGCAAATGATAGAACATTTTTTTTGACAAATACCTAGTTAATCTAATCAATCCTTCTTTAAAGTAAATCAGGCGAGCTGCTGGTGGAACTTAACAAGTTCATAGAGGTCAGAAACCAAGCCTGTGGTCTTCTTAATGTTTTATTCTAACCAATATACTGATTTTCAAGAAAAAACAACACATTTTTATAAAGTTATTAACATTTTATTTACTCTGTACTGTCAGTTATAAACAAAGAAACATGCACCAACCAATCAGTATCTAGTTCAGCATCCTTGTGCATAGATGTTGATGATATGTTTGTTAGCAGCCCTTTGTTTAGACAGCCAGTCGATATTACTAGAAAACACTGGGCTTCACCCACCAACATGCATCCCTCCTAGTTGCCTTCTACCTCCACTCCTGCCTCCTCCAGGGAGCAGAAAAGGCAAGACGGCATTCATCAATATTCAACTAAAATCACTCTTTAAAATGAATCGATACTGTGACATTTCAGTTGAAGCATACAAAAACCTCAGCTTAGAATTTCATTTTGTAGGCCAATGTCTCTTTTAATATGTGGTGTTGCAGAGTGCAAAGAGCAAGCCTTGCAGTGACTTTACAACAGTGCTTTAATTAGTGGCGTATTACGGACTGAAATTTGAGGAAATATAACTGTCAGGCACCAAACGAAGAAGATTTTTTTTTCACCTGATATGACATGTCCCTTATTAACTGTAAAGTCCACCAGTGATTCCACTAGTGATATTGGATAGTAGTGATGTAGTGATGTTTTGAATTGCACTTGTATTATACTTTGGCCCATGTAAAATTGTTTAGTGGACTTTTATTTAAAAAAAAAAAAAAAAAAACATCTGTTTTATTTTATTGTAATTTTTTGCTTTAACTGGGGTGTCCAGACCAGACATGTCCTCTTTTTGGGAGGTGAAAAATGCGTTTATTATGGATTTCTAAATTCTAAATAAAATTGTAAAATGGGATTTTGCTTGATTTTTACATCTGCATTTGTTAGTATGGTCACCACATGTTCAGTGAGTGGATATTCTCACCACCACTATCAGTCTACATGTACCTGCATCTACACGCAGCCATTGGTCAAACTGCTTCCCACTGTAGTCGATTGGCCACAGCCTAAGATACTTTGCTTTTTTTATTATTTTACTTGTGAGAAACTCAAATTTGATCATATAGGCTATCAATGCTATTTATAAGTTTTGAGTAAATATATTTGTGTATCAATGTTCATTAGCATAGCTGATATAGCATAGAGGTATTTAACTCCCTTCTACCCTCATCCACAACCACAACATCCTAACTACAATGGACACATATGTCCCCAGTGTCCTTTTTTTTGTTAACCCTTTTTAGCTTTATTTTCTATGAATCATTTTTTTTTTATTATATAGGGTCAGTTTAGTTTGTGTGTATTTTACTGTATTTTAGTCAATTTAATTACAAGTATTGCTTCAGTATTTTTATTTATCATTTTTAATAAATTATTAATTCTATTTATTATTTTATTTAAAGACCTTTTGGTCAACACTGTTATTTGTAAAGACTTTATATCTCCAAAATGGCAACTTTACAAGAGAAGGAAAAACCTTCAAACTTTTAATGAAAGTCTATATAAAAAGATTTTATTCATTTTGGAGCATTTCTATTGAAACACTTGAAACAGTTTAAAACAATGTAATTACAGGTACAACGACCAGTTTCAAATTATGTCAAAATGTGAAAAGCGGACAAAATGAAGATGGAAGGTTTTGGAATGACAGCAAGAAAATACATTGACTTGAGAATCATGAGTAAGAGTGCCTTAAGCACTTTGTCTCTTTTTAAAGGTGATTAGTGTGATTGATGTAGGGTATTCTTTGCTGACGTTGGATGTCCTTGCTACTCAATTAGCAAAATAACCATAACCTTTCACTGTTTCACCTAATTAAAGTTTTAGACTAATTACTAATATGATATCCATTAAGACATCCTGTTGGCCTAAGCTATTCTTTAGCACCGCTGTTGTTTATTGGATGTATTGTCTGTTGCAGTACCAAAAACAATTCCTGATCGGGCATTAAATGTGGTAGACCATTTTTCTTTTGAGGTCACTGAAGTATCTCACATATCTTCTCAGGGGTTCTAGTTTTGAGGGCAGTACGATGAGCACATAACACAGCATAACCCCCCGCAGTCCTGATTGATCCAATGGATGATAAATACATTTTTAACTAGGCTTACCTGAAAGAGCCGGACTATTTTTCTTCTACTGGCCTCTTTTGACCCCATTAAGCCAGCATCTCCTTCGTCAAACAGGAGAGGGGAGAGTGAGACAGTCCATGTTTAGGCAAACTGAGGTTCCAAATCTGGGGCACAAAGAACATTTCTTTTTTCTCAGGAGGCAGAAAATAAGGATGCCAGTGCCTGTCTTGTTATTGATCACCTTTAAGCTCGATTAGAGAGAAAAGAGGGTGTCAGATCCAGTTTTCCAGCTCAAAGGCTTTTGGAGAATGAAATAGTGCAGGAGGCATTTTTCAGTTAACTGTAAAAGTAACACAACTAAAAGTAATTCAGCATTAACTCTTCTACTGGTCTATCAAACTTGCATTTAGACGGTGAAGGCCTTATTCACCAGCTGTTCGAAATGTTTTCTTGAAACCCACTTAAGCAGTTCTTACAGAGATTCTGACATTCACTAGTGTTTTCTAATTTGGGTTTTGTTCAGGGATCCATCAAGTGCAGATCTGTGAGCAACTGCAGTTTAAAATCACATCATGAATCTGACGTCAACTTTTTTTGTATTAACTAGTTATCTGGTATATACTACCTTTCATTGAGCACTCAAATACAGCTTTAATCAATGGCTTGATTGATCTGAAAAGTATCTTTAAATTGCTACTTATCAACAATCCTGCACAGGTGGCGTCTTTGTGGTCCAGATGTGAGCCTTCTTTATTGATTTAACTTTGAGGTCTGACAATAGAGGTCAGTTACACAGCTGATCAGTTTCACAGCTGCTCTGGGATGTTGCTCGCTTATAGTCATTCGTGTAGAATCAGCAGTCCCTATACAAATGCTAACAATTAGCATTATACACGGAATAGAAAGACTGATAATCAGGACAACACCACAAGGATGGAGAGGAAGATCCCTTATCTGACCTTGTGAGTGAAATTTTCATAAATGCATTTAATGAATTATTCAAGCCAGACTGAAAATCAGAGAGTAAGATTAATTAGCAGTGAGCTGGAATAGAATAACAGAAAGCCTAGAGGTGGCTTCATGACTGTCTAAAGTGTGAGATAATGATAAAAAAAAAGTCATAAATCAAGGACATTAGTGATAAACGTGTCAAAGAGGCTCTGCCTAGCCCCGAACAAATCCTCCACATAATACCTTGTCCTGCACAAAGAATGAAGCAGATAACCCATAATTTAATAAATTTAGCATTGACAAAAAAAAGTAAGTAATGGTATTAAGATGGTACTGAAAGAGAAAAAAATTGAAGGCCATTCATTATTTATAGGTGCCTTAAAACACATGTAGCAGAATCTAAAAGTAACTGTTTTTTTTTTTTTTTTCAATCAACCAATAGACATCTGAATACTACAGTATATGGCCAAAAGGTGTCAATTACTTACAGCAGCACACTGTTAACTGCAGCATTTTTTTTGCTCCTCGGCAACCCCCTACAGTGGGGGAGTGTAATTCACTTTTGCACAACTTCTGTAAATATCAGTTGTGACTTGCGACATGAGCGTTTGTTGACAAGCTAAGAGATACAGAACAGGCATTTGAAAGGGCAAGAACCACATGGATTAACATGGTGGAGTGGTTTTGTACAGCTCCACCAGGGTTACATAGTACAGTAGCAGCTTTCCAGCCTGGAGTGGCAATGACAGAGACACAATTCCCCCTATTACAAATCAGTGTACCATCAAAATTATTTTAAAACTGTTATTAAAATTAGTAAAATTGTTACTTTAACATTTGATCAATCTATGCTCCACCCAACAATGCATTCTTTTGTAATGACTGTTGCTAGACTGGACAAGCTTTATCAAACATGACAAATATCTCAGTGATTGACCTAATAATACACTGCAGCACACTTTACAGTCAATGTGTAATGTAGATTATTTGGCTTAAAACTCTGGCCTAAACTGGACTATGATGTTTTAGCTTATTGAAAGTAAAGAGGTGTGCAATGACAGTGTTTCCATGTGGCACCATACCAAGCTGAATCAGTGGCTCTCTTGATCTATTCTAATGGAGTAACTATGCAGGGACTGTCATTGCTATGACAAGAGTAATAGTGAGGTCAGGATGTTGGATGATCACCACCCTGCCTCATCCCTAGCTCCCCACCTCCCCAACTGCTCCACAGTTTCTCTTTAGGTTGAATGGGTCAACATTATAGCTTGTGCGTTCTCTCAGCAGTTGAAGCTGAAGAGCTTAGCCTGTTTGCAGACACAGCATGGGTAGAAGCAGGTATAGCAGACTATTACATATGGCTATAGTGTAGGACACATTTTAGAGGTATTGTCAGTGTGTGAGGAAAAAGACATAGAAGGCTCAGAACTCATCCACACCATTGGCTTTAAACAGAAAGAAAACATGATCCGCTCAGATGCCTCTCTACTCATGTTCAAAACGGAGTCTGCTTTCTCTTACTTTCACATCAAGCAGAGCAAGACAACAGGCGGAAAAAGAGAAATGTGGTGAAAGTTTAGACTTTCATGGCTTATTGAAGATCTTTGTACCAAACAAAATGGAGAGTCACTTGAAAAGCTGTCTGTGAAACTATGTGCTATTGCATGCTGGGAAAAAAACATTAAAGAATGCGGCTGGCATACTGTGAAAAACCCATGGTGCACATATATTTCTGTTTCTGCTTATTTATTTCATTTGTGAATTCATTTTTCTTTAACTGTGTATAAAAGGACTGTGCATAAAATAGAGGAATGATAGTGTGAGATGTAATAATGGACGATTCAATCTAATGATATCAGTTCTTTATTCAGGTCAAGCAGCTGTGTATACTGTAAGTAGGCATACACAGTCCTACTTTTAAAGCAGGAAGCAGAACTGCTTTTAAAGCCATAGACAATTGATTTGACCACACAAAGAACCAATTATGGTTCTTTAGATGTGCACGGTTCTATCTAGAATCAAGAACCATTGAGTCTGAAGAAAACCTGTTATTTAACAGAAAATATCATCCCTCATTTAAGCCTTTCAGAATTGATCACGTTCAGAAATCCATTGATTTGTGACCCACAGACACTCAACAACAGTGATTTTTTTCAGTAGCCAGCCAGCAGGAAAACATTCATTCCAAATACAAATTAGCATTTCCTTTAAACAATTTAAAAAACAACATATGGAGACCAGAGTGTGATGCTGTGCCATCGTTTCTACTGTGAAACTGTGCTGAATCTAGATGTCCCTGCTAAATTCGCTAGGGTTTCCTCGCAAAACACACAAGCCATACCATTAGGGGATCAGTCTCAGACGTCTGGAAGATGAACCAACAGGAAAGAATAATCAAATTCCACTGATTTTGTTCTCACTATCTAAAGCCTTCTGTGTATCTTTGAATGAGCTAACCATTTTCGTCTCCTTATTACTGCTAAAGCTACTGGGATTGCATTACTCATCTATGGGCATTAAGTGGACTTGGTGGACTCCACCACTGCTGATTTCCCTGGAGGCCCTGGTTGAACTTTAATGAATTAAAGAAGCAAGAGCACTAAGGGACTTTAACTTTGCCTATTTGGGGGCTTCAAATGAACCAAACAGACAAACATCAAAGCTGAGTGGTGCTGACAGGTTTTGACCTGGATAAGTAATTCTGGAAGTCAAATTGTCTTGGAAACTCGTTCAAAAAAAATGTTTAAAAAATCGAGCAGAGTTGAAAGTGAGAGCTAACAGGTTAATGTGTTAAGAAATAATGATTCATGCCCCAGGTAGAGCTTTGGGCTTTAAGTGTAGCACGCAAGGTAATGCAATATTAGCAAATTTGAAAAATATCACATACATAGCCCATGTGCATGGGCTCCGCTGTCAGAGAAGGCACTGATGCATACTTTGATTAAATGAATCCCCATATTCATGCCTAGTGCGACAAGGGATTAACATAGGAAATATCTGCCTAATTAACTGAGTTGAGAAATCATTCTTTCCATCATTTTGCTTCTCTTTTTGTCATGTAAAAGAGATCTGCCAAGGACACGGCTGACATGCCATTTTGTTGGAAGAGGACCAAGGTGAGAATGGTCACCATTATTTGATTAGCTCCTCTCACTTCCTCTGTCATCACAGCTGTCAAATCAGTTCAGCATCGCACCAGCAAACTCTGTTTCCCTCACTCAGACAGGACCTGCATCTCAGCCTCAGCCCCTGTCACATATACTAATGTCCTCACCATTAACGCCACATTAGGGCACCACATCAAAGGCAAGGGGAGCCTTAATGCAGGAGTAGGCTGATAGAGGACCTATCTCTGAGAAATTGTGATCAAACAATACAGTGAGACAGCAAAAGTCAATTAAAGCTCTGATTACTGTGTAATTAAAGGCTTGAAATGTAGCATATTATGGTTTTAAAGCAACATGATGTAGCATTTTACATTTAACAGCTTCAAAATCATTGTGATGCTCCAATAACGTGTCTCTATCGCTGCTACTCCAGACTCGGCAACTAACTGCAGTATGTAACTCTGGTGGAGCAGGCAAGAAAATGTTTGCCTGAGTCAGATTTGTAACCCGAGACAGATTAGAGTAAAATTCTGTATAGTAGTCTATCGCATGAGTCCAGACTTCTTTTACTTTCAGTGACCGTTCTGTATCTCTCAGCTTGTCCAGAAAAGCCTGTCCTTTAGTGGTGGTTCAAAGTGCCCTTTCCTGACTGGAGCAAAAAATGCCAGTTCTCACATAACACTGCTTTTATTAGGTTTTTATCTTTCAATGGCTGACACATTACTCAGGACTGTGTTTCTTGTAAGAGTCAAACTGAGGACACTGTTCCACACACTGATTCATACTGAACATTATGCTAAACATGGTCATAGCTTAGATGGTCTGGGCTTAGAATATTTCTACAGCACACTAATTGTGTTATGCTGTGTGCAATGCACTCCTTTGTAAATCTATGTAGCCTTTCACACTGTAGCGGTACCATGTGTGTCAAGTGCGAAAATATGCTTTGGGTCTACTGACATGTGCTGTGCATGGCATTTTAGAGGTTTCTAGGCAGAAAAACATCGTGTTCCGTCTGGTGTGAAATGGGCTTAACAGTTAAAGGAGATATTGTTGCCAATTGCCAATGTTTCTGGTTGTATCACTGATGAGATGTTAGGCACAACAGAGTTTAATAACCTGATGCCTCATAGCTGTTTGTATGTGTTGGATATGTAAAGAACACATGAACAGGAAAATAAGTCACACATCAGTAGGGGATTATTGTTATTGTTCTTAAACAGATCAATATTTGCTTCAATTACTGCAAGGATGGCAGCCATGCAGCCTGCAGGCCAGAACCAACCCTGTCCTTCACTTTTTAATTGAGTTCAATTGCTGATTATATAAAATCCACTCGCCCTAACTGCAGTGACACCGGCCTACAGACACAAACTGAAAGGCAGTCAACCCCAGTAGGTATGTTAAGGTAGGTAGGTTTAGGTGTAAGTGTATGTTTGGCTGTAATCTGCAAGCATTTCTGAGGTCTCACTGCTACATAGTTATTTGCCAAACCCATTGTATATTTAGTCCCAGTTAATGCAAATGTGTCAACAGATACTGTCTCTTGGAGAACAGTATATGATTTGACATTGAACTGTCTTTCCAGAACACCGGAACATACATTGTTTAATGGAGGAGTGACCAAATCAAAACAGGTCAATATGAGTCACCTAAAAGCGTGCCAGTCAACTTTATTTACTTCTTTATTCTTAAACTACACATTTTTACAATTAAATCAAGTAGTAGTGATCTTAACTTGCCACATGAGTATTTCAGACCAGTAATTACAACAGGTATTTGACATTCTACAAGTTCTTTCCATAATTAGCAGGTTCCTTCCTGTAAGTGTACTTTCTTGACAAAATGCTTTCTTACTAGAAGTAATGCTGCTTAAATTTCCAGGAAAAAGAAGGTTTATGTGTGTGTTTGTGTGTGTGTGTGTGTGTGTGTGTGTGTGTGCGTCAGCTTCAATAGGCTGACTTCACATAACCCTTTCTTAAATGTCAGCAATTCATGCCTTTAATCATCAATAATAAGCTCACATAATAAAACATAATTTATGTACATAATAAAACATAATTCATAATAAAAACATAATAAAACATTTTTGTTCAGTGAAGGAGTCAAAAAAACCCTGATACTTCAGTATAATACCACATTAAGATGAGCTCAGACACATTAGCTTCTCATGATTGTAGAAATGTCCACTGTGTAAAAACTAATGGCAGCTAAACATAATTGTATTAATACTTGCTATGTTAAAACTGTGCTTAGAGGAAGAGGAAGGGTGACTCTAAGGCACACGCCACAACCCAGGTGTTCAGCTTCACTGCTCCTCAAAGCTCTTCTTCCACTTCTCCAAGGAGCCTCTGCCAAGAAACCAGAGACCAGAGACATCATTTGTCACAAGGAGCAGTGACAAATCGAAGCAGCACTTTTTAAAGAGCTATCACTTAAAAAAAAAAAAAAAAAAAAAAAAAAAAAAAATATATATATATATATATATATATATATATATATATATATATATATATATATATAGAGAGAGAGAGAGAGAGAGAGAGAGAGAGCAAGAGAGAAAATAGGTATGAGGAAAGACAAAGAAAGAGGGAGAAAAAAAGAGAGAAAGAATGTATTGTGTGTGTGTGTGAGAGAGAGAGAGAGAGAGAGAGAGAGAGAGAGAAGGAGAGAGAGAGAGAAAGAGAAAGAGAAAGAGAGAGAGAGAGAGAGAAAGAGAGAGAGAGAGAGAGAGAGAGAGAGAGAGAGAGAGAGAGAGAGAGAGAGAGAGACCCAACGCCACTAACCAAAATAGTGGTCTGATGCAACTGACTTGTAATAAAGCAGATGTAGGTTGGGTGCCGAGGGCTGACTATGTGCTTAAGCCACAATGGAAGTTTTCAGTGACTCAGTCCTAGAATTAAAATGAAGGCATTAATGTGTTGGGCTTTGGGTCAAGGTTAGATAAAGCTGGATCTCACTGTGGGAGGTTCAAATAAAGGCTCAAACTAAAACAAAATGGTTTCAACTTTTTCAGACCTCTTCCATTGATGACATCACCAGGTGTCAACGGGTAGATTTTCCCAATATGTAATTGTTTGGAAAATACTACTGTTGAGACCACCTCTACTATTATTGGTTACCATCTCTATGTTATTACTACTACTATCACTATAGCTACTGCTATTACTACTACTACTGTCACTATTACTACTGTCACTACTACTGTCACTATTACTACTGTTACTACTACTATCATTATAGCTACTGCTATTACTACTACTACTACTGTCACTATTACTACTGTTACTACTACTACTGTCACTATTACTACTGTTACTACTACTATCACTATTACTACTGTTACTACTACTATCACTATTACTACTTTTTAATACCAGTATCACTATTACTAATTTTTGCTACTACTATCACTATTACTTCTGTTACTACTAAACTCTTACTATTATTACTAGTTATTACTAGTACTTTTACTATCACTGTTGTTATCACTACTATCAACATTACTACTGTTCTTACTACTACTGTTACTACTACTACTATCACTAACAATATTGCTACTACTTCTATCACTTTTTTTTACTGTTTTACTATTATCAGTATTTCAACTGTTATTACTACTACTGGTACTACTACTACTGGTACTACTACTACTTTTACAATCAATATTACTAAAACTGAAGGCCTAATGAATAACACTGAGGAATTAAGCAATGATGTTCTGATTTTGGAAAACAGCAGTAGTAGCTCTGTGCCATGACCTTTGACTAAAAGAGACATTGTTAAACTGTAAAATACAAGGAAAATATATATCAGTGTCTGTTACAAGCTTTAAATCAAACAGGGTGTGTATTTTACAGGCACTATTATTGTAGAGATGTTTAGTAGTTTGTCACCAATACTACTGCAACTACTACTACTAATACTACTACTAATAATAACAATAATAATAATAATAATAATAATAATAATAAAGGAGAAGAAGAAGATGAAGAAGAAAAAGGAGGAGAAGGGTTTTAACATGGGCAAACGTGAAAGAGGAGAAAGTGACATGGTAGAGGAATGATAGAGAAGTGTCAAACAAAACCACCAACAGACAGACACTCAATCTTTTTTCCACAAGAATGGCTACAATTCTGTTTATTTTCGTATCTTGGGTTTATTTTCAGTCATTTTTCTCTGCTTCCTACGGCCTTTTTCACTATCTTGCCATTGCAATCAATCATTTTGACATTCTAGGCAAGTTAGAGAACTAAAGCACCAGTGATTGACACTAAGATATGCAGAACCACCCCAAGTCTTTTTAAAACGTTAGATTGTATGGAATACACGTTTAAACATATACGGTTTAATGTGGTTTATAAGTCAAATCTTTAACCATTCAAAACTGGTTCTGGAGGTTTCTGTTAATTATCGTGCTAAGAGGCGTCATGTCATTTTACCATATTGCATGAGCTATTACTAGGCTTTTAATTGGCACTTAGAAATGTGCCTCTTAGCAAAAATGCATAATTTCATTTTCATGTTCAAAAACCTTTGGAATATTTAAACAGGACCCGGGAATCCTGTGAAATTTGTACAGGCATTTTTGTTCATGTCAATTGTAACTATGTAGAAGATGTTTATATTTCACTGTTGCAATAAACGTATATAATGTATATAATATATCAGTTTTATTTCAGCTGCTTATTGAAGCATTCTTTTATTCAATAAACATGGATTATGTGTGTGTGTGTGTGTGTGTGTGTGTGTGTGCATCTGGTTGTGTATGATGATACTTCGTGTACCTTCTAACATTCTTTTATCATATCTACAACATTTCACCAACCGCATAAATTCATTGCCCAAAGCACTGCCACCTGGCGAGTTCTTCAGGGTTAAAAAATTGTAATCGTTTTCTTTTCTTCTCTAGCTCAAGTTTGTTTATCTCAGAAGTGAAGGGCACTCGCTGTGACAGCATGTCAATTTCCAGATCAATTGTTGGCTTTTGGCCTGCAGCCCTGCATTGAATTTACATAGTAATGGCAATTGGACCCTAATTTCAAAAAGCTTAGGTTTCCAAAGTAAAGCTTTGCCAGGAAGGCAAAGGTAGGCCACCCTCTGCCTAATCTTTCATGCTTAATGCATCTTCAGTGAGTTGAGAAAAAATTCATTGAGATGAAATCAAGTAAGGTCTGATGAGAATGGCCATGTGGAATGTGTACTGCATAGTGGTTCTGATATTTCTCATTTTTACATTATCAATGTAAAAATGGGTTGTCAATCTCTAATATAATTTGGGTAATTGATGGTGGGTGAGTGCATTTTTAAATTTGGAATTCTTAAGGGCTAACACAAAAACTATTGAGTGTGTTTAGTTGTTCTTTGATATATAAATGATAAGTATGTAACTTTGGTTGGGACGGGGAAAGAAAAAGCTTAGATGTGGTTTTATAAGCCTGTGTACAAACCTATGACTAGGCCTCAGAATAAAATATGTGGTGGTTAGCAATCTGCACAGATCTGCACAGATATCCACAGTGATGCTTCCTCTGGTTGGCCCTTCTCTCTTTCCTGGTCAGTCTATACTTAGATTTTAGCCTATTAGCCTTGCTTCCATATTCTCTCAAAGTAGTTACTGTGTTTAGCTTTAAAAGGCCTTCGCTAGTGGGTCGGGCATATACAAATATTGCGAGTGAAAATATAATGGGTTACGCATGTCACGCAACAGTCTTGGGGTATTGGAATTGGCCTGTTTTTCAACCCTCTTTTTGGTTATTCTAGATTGTCTTTCACTGAAGAGACAGCAGTGTTTGAGGTTTGTCATTTTCATGTATTGAACTACACCAAGGTCTATACGATGAATTCTGTTCTATAGTACGTTTTAATAATAAGATTTCTCGATTTTGTTGTTGAATGTATTTGCTATGCAAAGATTGTAATCTAACGAATCTGAATATTGTGTGATTTTCATAAAATTTATCAAAAACTGCTAATTTGAACAAGCCACTGCATAAATAAAGACACGTCATACATCAGTCTTATTTTATAATTGCTCTGAGTAAACAAATCAATAAGTGACTAGCCGTCCTCGCTGCAGTCTGAACTCGCTGTATGAGAGACTAGGTCTTCATTTTATAAACCGTAATGAGTTTGCTGAGGTCACAGTGTTTCAGATTGGTGGCAGATAGATATCATCATTTACTTTGTTGTCCATGGTCAGCATGGCCTGCCGTTCATTGCCAATCTCCAGCTGACCTCTATAGTCATTCCAATCTCCCTCTGACCTCTAAAGTAATTTTGTACAGGCTGAAGTGTTACACCTCTGCGTAGCTACAGACCATCTCTGTTGTTTTTGGCCCCTCCCTCTCAGCCCCCCATAAGATCACATTTTGAAAATGAACACATAAGACCTCTATGCAAGCTTAACCAGGCCATCTGTTTGGCACTCCTGGGGTAAAAACCCAGAACTGGCGCTAAATGCTCATTCTGAGTAAGAATTAAACTCAAACACTGGGATACCACTTTGGAGGAGGAAGCTGATGATTGAAAAACAATTAATTAGAAAAAAAAATCACAGATGGTGGCAGAGTCTGTCAGTCAAGACTGCGCTCGAATCCAAAGAAGGTCCCATTAGAATGGGATTCATCCGCCAAGTCAGCCCACAAACTTGGCACCTGAGCGGCTGTAGCAAGCCTCATTTACCCCTCCCCTCTGTCACCCCCCTCCCACCACACTTCTCCTCAACCCCTCCTGCATCAGCGCCACATGGCCGCGGTCAAAATGACTGTCGCCTGCTGGCAGGCTTCAGGTGATGAATTGAAACTGCAGGGCTAATTCTCAGACAACCGCCGAGACAGCTTGGGAAAGGAGAGAGAGAGAAAGCTGAATGGAAGCAAGAATGTGGCTGGGTAGGGGTGGCAATGACAGTAATTAGGAGGATCTTGTAGTGTGTGAGCATGTGAATGAAATGGCCATGTCCTCTTGGCACTTGTATTACTTGTTAGTTACCGGCCTGAACAGTGTTATTACTAACAGTGATGATAAAGAGCGTATTTAGAGTCTGAGGAGACTGGAATCAGCTGGTGTTGGCTGTGTTTAGAGAAGCAAAACCGACAGTTATAGTATGACCATATTAGGTGATCTTTTAATGGAGTGCTGTGATAAAAATGGAAGTTTTAAAGAAATTTAATTATATTTGAAACCATTGGCTGTGGTCAAATAAAACCTGTGATGTAGAATAGTTGTTATAATGGTATCCATATACATTGGGTAGTCACCCCTAGCTGCCAAGAGCAAAATCTCTTCACAGTCTCAAAACAGACTCACTCTTGAATATAAATTCATATGTAAAATGAATTTAAACATTTAGCTTTTAAGTTTTGCTTATTTTCTGCCAAGCTGTGCTATAATTGATGTAATTAAATGAAGACAGGTGTTGCATTCTCTGAGCTGTGCAGGGTGTCACCTTGGATCACCTTAAAGTGAGATGACTTGCCCAATCGATTTCTTTTTCTGCCTCTCTAACAAATCAATAATTTTCTCTGAAGACTACTACAGCACACAATTCGGTGTAGCTGGAAAGATTAAGTGCTATTTTCTCTTTCTTTTTTGGTTTGTTTTGACAGTCAGCGGGAGGGAAAATAGTTTCTATGGGAGGAAATTCGGATGCTGTAAGATAATGCCTCCCCGTGTTCTATCAAAAAAGGAGAGAGAAAGACGTTCAGTCTGAAAAGAAATGAATCACTCTGCTGATAAGGTACACCTCAAGGCCTTTGTTCCCTTAACACATAGCGACAGATGTGGCAGAATGGAAGAAGCACACCGTCAGAAATATGAATTGTTCTTTTTCAAGATCCTAAGGACTGTTTGAACAGCTGTACAATTGAGGGTGTAGGCTGCAACATTTGAGTTATGGCTAGAAAGCCAGAAGCTTTGACTGGACACTATATGTCCAAATGTTTGTGGACACCCCTCTTTATGAATGCATACAGCTCCCTTGTTGTACCTATTGTTGACACCAGATGTGCACATGCACACACACAGCTTGTCTAGTCCCTGTAGAGAAGTACTGCCAATAGAATAAGACTCTCTGTAGCAGATAGACATGGACCTATTGGCTCTATGCCTAATGCCAGATGTTGGCAAGAGGGATATAAAGCCCTTTAGCATTGAGCTGTGGAGCAGTGGAACTGTGTTCTCTGGAATTGTGATGAATTGGCGAGTTGGGGATGAGGTGGGGTGGTAGTCATCCAACATCCTGACCTCGCTAATGCTGTTGTCATTGAATGCAATCAAATCCTCACAGCAATGCTCCAAAATCCAGTAGAAAGCCTTCTCTGGACAGTAGAGACAGTTGAAGCTGGATAAACTCTTTTTAAATACCCTTGATTTAGAAAGAAACAATAACTGAAGCAGTAGTCCCAATATTTTTGTCCATATAGTGTATTTGCTTTTACTCATGGCACTGCCGCAAGATTAAACTATGGACAGTCAACTGAGACCGGTATATCACCATGGAGAACTGGCTGAGGAGTGGTGACAGATTTTAACTACTGCTCAGTTCTTGGAGATGGAAAAAAAGTGCTTACTACAGAATATGCAGAACATCTGTCCAGTTACTTGATAAGTCAAAGCCACTGAGAGCAATTAATATTCATCTGGAGCATAAAGTACTGTCTGCAGTAAAAATGAGAAGAAAATATAATCAAGACATGCCCTCTGATTTATTCATGCATCAAGCAAAAAGGACTGGACACCCCATGTGTCTTACTAACACTGCTTTATAGCCAGGGCCAGGTATATACAGAGCCTATAAAAAGTATTCACCCCTCCTGGATGTTTCCCCTTTTATTGCTTTTATAAATGGAATTATGGTCAATATAATTTACCCTCTACCTAAACAAACCTGCCAATGCCTACTGCCTAGAAGCATCCTCTCAGCTTGATGCTGCCACCACCATGCTTCACGTTGGGAATGGTGTGTTTGTTGTGATGTGCAGTGTTTGGAGTCTGCCAAACATAGCATCTAATCTGATGTACAAAAAGCTCACACCATAGAACTTATTTTTCAGCTGACCTTGGAGTCTCCCACATGCCTTTGGGCGAACTGCAGTTGAGAAACTTCTCTTTGCCACTGTCCCATAAAGCTTTGACTGGTGAAGAACTGTCGTAAGCGGAGTCTCTCCCATCTCAGCTGCTGAAGCTGAATAACTCCTTGAATAGCCATAGGTGTTTTAGCGAGGTGGACTCCCTCGCTAGTCTGCTCTTGGCAGATTTACACATGTGCCATATTCCATCCATTTCTTGATGATGGATTTAACTCCAGGGAATGTTCAGTGACTTGGATTTTGTTTCCACTCCTTGACTTATGCTTCTTAATAACCTTTTCTCGAGGCTGCCTGGAGTGTTCCTTGGTCTTCCTGGTGTTTTTGTAGCCAGTAATTCTGATTAACCAGAGACTGGACCTTCTATACAGGTTACTAGATACTACAGCCAGTTGAGACACATTCACTGACCTGCACTCAGGTGATCTTCATTTCAGCTTCAATCATTTGCCTGAACTGCTGTTAGGTCACTTGTGAATATTTATGCAATCACTTATTTTACACAAAATATTTTTATTAAATGGGGAAAACATCCAAAGGGGATGAAAACCTTTTAGACCTCTGCTAATGTTCTCTTTCTCACTGGAGATTATATTTTATTGTATATGGATAAATTGAACAAGATTACTATGTCTAGATTCAAACAATTTGGCTGATCTTAAAGGTATGCTATGTGCCTTACTGTCAATGCGGATTCAAATATAGATACCATCTGTCCATTGCACATTTTGAAATCTGTTGCCTAGGAGCTTCAGAAGCACGTTTTTGGGACTTCGAGGCTAAGCATGACTGCAAGAGCTGCAAGAGTTTCATTGTATAACAGATATCTCATAGTGGCATATTGCTGCCATTTTTACCCCACTTTGAAGACTTACATGTTAAATGTAATATGTAAGTAATGTAAATATGTATATATAGAGTTGTGACACTAAAGCAGTATTACAATTACGAATGATTGTAAAATGTGTCACCCATTCAGAAAGCCTGCCGACAGCAGACATACACAGTATTTGCTGTGCAGCACCACAGCTGTCACATTGCATGTATAGTCGAGCTCGCTACTCCCTTCTCTTATCACTTGCTGGAAAAGGCACAGACTGTCATGTTTTCTGTACCTTAAACCTGTATTTCATTCCCAACAGTCAATGATCGGTAAGCAACACCATCCTATCACGAAATCTTTGCATAAAAATATTTTATATTATATATCAACAGGACAGTTTTGAAAATATGAAGGCTGTTCCCAACCCTGAGGAGTCATGTGGTTGATTACTTCATGCTGCAGATACCTGGCAAAATCTGCCTGTCTGAATGAAAAGGCATTACTATTTTCACATTGCCCATCCAGTGCTGTCCTCTCCATGATTACTGGAAAGAAACATGTTTTCTGTGTATAGAGGATTTATTTTAGCCTCCTACATAAAAGCCTTCTGGAGCCATGATGACATACTGTATATAATGCAACTGTCAAGTCTGAATGGATGAACTGAAGTCGAAATATGACCCTGTTAATGATTTTTAGATTAGGGCAACGTATAGAAAATTCATAGTAGGTAATGTACAGTACATCAGAGTGATGATGACCAGATGATCAGAAGGAAAAAACCTGGCATTGTCAAAATAAACACCCAGGATATGTCATCAGGCCCATCATTTTTAAGGTCTAAGCGATGCCAGGCTCATATTGCAGATAGGAATAATCACCCCATGTAATAATATGTCACTCCATGTATCTGCTGTTCATGCTTGTAGGGTCTCAGTGGAAGTACGCTGAATATGAATTTCAAAAGAGTGTTTGATTATGCAGAACATGTATCAACCTAGTAAGCTTTTGTAAGCTGTTACTGAGCCATGGGGTACTTCATAATATGATTATTTTGATTTTGCCTGATGAGTCACCCATGTGTAGTTTCCAGATGTGCAATCTAACGAAAGCAAATGTTTAGCTTAGAACTTCAGATGTGAAGCATACAGATTTGTCCCTGCTTTAGAAAGCATAGGGATGGCATTGCTTGCTGCACTCAAATGCAGGTCCATGTCACTGTCAAAATAGCCTGAGGTGCTTACAAACTTCTTTAGCTGTACCATAGGAACAGTAGGGAGAGAATTAGACTAAGCGCTTGCCCTAAGAGGTGAACTCTATTCTCTATTACTCCATGTAATATATTTTCAAATGTTTGTGGATAATTAAGTCTAATTAAGTAATTCAGCAACTTTAGGTTGCACCTATTGCTGACACGGATGTCCTGGCAATAGAATAGAACTCCATTGGCACCATGACTAATACCATGTGTGGGCTAGAGAGGTATAAAGCCCCCAGCATTGAGCTGTGGAGCAGTAAAACTGTGTTTTCTGGAATGATGCCGCTCCATCCAATACTTTTGGGATGAGTTGGGAATCAGGTGAGATGGTGATCATTCAACATCCTGACCTCATTAGCACTCTTGTAACTAAATTCAATCAATTCCTCACAGCAATGCTCCAGAATGTAGTAGAATGCCTTCCCTGAACAGTAGACAGTTTCTCCAACCAAAACAGGAAAAAAAAAAAAATTAGTACACTTGAATTAGCACACAATGAATGAGAATGTGTCCCCATACTTTTGTCCTCATACTGCATTATAATACAGTATTTACTGCAACCTATAAGGGTTAACCCCAAGGCCTGGTTCCTATACGACAAGGCCCGTCACACACCTTCAATGACTTTACTGCTTCGAGCACCTCCAGCTACGGATACCAGCTCTCCTCACTGTGCCATCACAGTGAAGTAATTGTATTTTTCCACACTGAGGCTGAGTGAGCCGGTGTACACCCATGGTGAAGATTCAATGCCATTGATTTTGCTCAAAACGACGTTAAACCTGTCTCTGACTAACAGCGCAATCTTGATCTCGGCAGGGAAGGAAGAGCGTGAGTGTCATTCCAGTGACCTGTGCACTTCTCTGTCTCTCTCTCTCTCTCTCTCTCTCTCTCTCTCTCTCTCTCACACACTCTCTCATTTCTCAATTCTCTTTTCTTCTTTCTCTACTTTCTGTCCACCCAGGTCTAAATAACAGGAGCAATAGACTGTAGACTCAGTCAGTGCACAGCCAAATCCATTTTTACACCTCTCAAAGACCTCTAGTGCTCATGCCCAAAGGAGCCAGCCAATTACCTCGGATTTGGTTAGCTTTGCTAACAAGTGACAGTGCCTTTTGTGATGTATGGTGGTGCTGTAGACATAAAAAACCCATGTAGACTAATTAATAGAAAATAAAAAAAAATGAATTGTACTCAGAACATTATGTACACACAAAGTGGCGCCCGGTGAAAAAGAACCTGGGTGTTTAAATGAGCATTTCTTATTGGATGTACTGTATATAGCTCTATTGTCAGACTACCGCCCACACGCCACAGTTCACACACTCTCCTTAGCTGAAGGAAGCAGCAGTCAGTAATATCCTGTGAACACAGGCTGTTTATTCCCTTTATTTTTCGTCAGTTGTTGATGCTCCACATTGGAGTGGGGTGAGTCAGTTCAAGGCCCCAAGGCAGAAGATGGAACAAATGAAAATGTTTGTAGATAATGCTGACCTCAGTTTCTACTTGTCACTCGAAATGCAAAGCGAGGCTTTCCAAACACAGTTACTTTGCCTTGCATCGCAGCAGGACTCCAGGCCAGTGTCTCCTTAAGTGCTTTGTTTTTGTTTCATCTGCTCAATTTCAAATTCAGCTCCTATGTGTATTTGTACTTTAAGGCTGTTTACTTGGGCTTGTAATAAGCTTATAGACTTTATGCTCTACTCTATCAATTCTGCTCAGACGTTAGGAAAAGATCAGAAAAAAGGGTTGTGTGATATGTGAATGTGCCTTTTACATAATGTGAAATGGTTAATAGCCACTTTAATGCTGCTTTTGTATCAAGACCAAAACACCTCAAGCTCAAGACTGAAAAAAAAAAATTAAATAAAATGTTTAATTAAAAGCATGAAATATTATGATAAAAAACTAATTGCAGTATGAAATGTCACACAGTGATGAGAACTGATGGCTCAAGGCACTTTGTGGGTAGGGAAAATGCCTTATTGCCTTGATTTCTTAAAATCCAGTTTTTTATTAAACCTACAATTTTATGATTAAAGATTAACTGTCATTTTCTCATCAAACCCCCCCAAAAAAGGTTTTGATATTTCGATTTTTTAAGATGACTTATATATTGTGGTTGAAGGAAAACATTTTTTATCATATGTCCCTTACAGTGGGCATTGGGTTTTGCTTGCTCTCAGAATATGAGGGTTATGTAATGGTACTATATTCATTCTTATATGCATTTTTGTTAAAATTTCTTTTCATAAGAAATGGAAAGATGACGGAAGGAATCCTGAACCATCAAAGGCTTCTTTCAGAGACGAGAACCTTACGCTGGTTTATGTGCTCTAATCCAAGTTTGCTTGTTTGGAGTGACCAGAAGGCCAAAAGTTTCTGTTCAAGCTTTTAAAAAGCTGATAGGTCCTTCTCTGACCTTTCACCTTCTTGCTCTACTGTCCAGCATTCCTCCACTTCATCTCCTGACAGCTCTAACGGTACGTGTCCACTGCATAAAGTGAGAATTCCCAAAATAGCAACAGACACATCAACATCCTGTTATACTTAATATTGTTCCTAGTTCATTATAGCTCAGTTTACACAAGCTGCTACAAAGAGTTGCAAAGGAAGTTTGTAAAGGAATTGTGTGTTTGTAAAGAAACTTTACATCAATTGAAGATTCTTTAAATCTGAAATGGTTCTCTTTTATAAACATGGTTCTTCTGTGGCTGCACTCAAAGAACTCTTTGTTGCACCTCTATTATTAAGAGTGTAACAGTGCTTAGTGTCTTAAAGAGTAAAGAATTGTCTGAACTGAACATTTGCTACAGATGTTGACAATCAAGCAATCTGCTCAGGATGTCCATCTAAATGCATTATTGCACTTGTTAGTAATTTGCTTCACTTATTTAAACTGGCAAATCCCTCCTATTAGTTTTCATCCCCAACAATTTGTTTCTGAAACAAACCCCCTTTGCTAGAACAAGATCTCAAAAATTTGTACATATACCACTAGAGACTAACCCCAAGAAATTTGTATCATTTACATGAAGGCATTATTACATATTTTATGATTCACAAGAAGTTCCTGTCCACTGGTGGCGCTGTTAAGCCAGTTAAACACAACCCAGTGTGCCATGTCCTCGAAGAAGAATGGAGAAAAGAGCAGCTCTACAGCATCCTGCTTTCCTCTGTTATGGAGCTTCTGAAAAAATGAATGAATGAACAGAAACTCCTGCAGGAAGAGTAAGAATTTCACTCTCTTTTTTAGTAATGTTTAGGGTTAGGGTTAAAATAAGGGTTCGATTAAAGTTAGGGTTGGAGTAAAGCTTGGGTTATGCTACCTTTAGTTTTAGATGTAGTAAGTTAGATTTAGGTGTAGTAAAGTAAGTTTTAGGTTTAGCAGTAGTAAGTTAGGTATAGGTGTAGTAAGGTAGGTTTAGATTTAGGAGTAGTAAGGTATGTTTTAGGTGTAGTAAGTTTTAGGTTTAGGTGTAGTAAGTTAGATTTAGGTGTACTAAGGTACGTTTTAGGTTCAGGTGTAGTAAGGTAAGGTTTAGGAGTAGTAGGTTAGGTTTAGGTGTAGTAAGGTAAGTTTAGGTGTAGTAAGGTAAGTTTTAGGTTTAGGTGTAGTAAGTTTTGGGTTTAAGTGTAGTAAGGTAGGTTTAGATTTAGGAGTAGTAAGGCAAGTTTTAGGTGTAGTAAGTTTTAGGTTTAGGTGTAGTAAGTTAGATTTAGGTGTACTAAGGTAAGTTTTAGGAGTAGTATGTTAGGTTTAGGTGTAGTAAGGTTAGTTTAGGTTTAGGTGAAGTAAGGGAAGTTTTAGATTTAGGTGTAGTAAGTTAGATTTAGGTGTAGTAAGGTAATTTTTAGGTTTAGGTGTAGTAAGTTAGATTTAGGGGTAGTAAGGTAGGTTTAGATTTAGGAGTAGTAAGTTAGGTTTAGGAGTAGTAAGTTAGGTTTAGGTGTAGTAAGGTAAATTTTAGGTTTAGGTGTAGTAAGTTTTGGGTTTAAGTGTAGTAAGGTAGGTTTAGATTTAGGAGTAGTAAGGTAAGTTTTAGGTGTAGTAAGTTTTAGGTATAGGTGTAGTAAGTTAGATTTAGGTGTACTAAGGTAAGTTTTAGGAGTAGTATATTAGGTTTAGGTGTAGTAAGGTTAGTTTAGGTTTAGGTGAAGTAAGGGAAGTTTTAGATTTAGGCGTAGTAAGTTAGATTTAGGTGTAGTAAGGTAATTTTTAGGTTTAGGTGTAGTAAGTTAGATTTAGGTGTAGTAAGGTAAGTTTTAGGTTTAGGTGTAGTACATTTTAGGTTTAAGTGTAGTAAGGTAGGTTTTAGTTGTAGTAAGTTTTAGGTTTAGGTGTAGTAAGTTAGGTTTAGGTGTAATAAGATAAGTTTTAGGTTTAGGTATAGTAAGGTAGGTTTAGGTGAAGTAAAGTAGGTTTTAGGTGTAGTAAGGTAAGTTTAGGTGTAGTAAGGTAAGGTTTAGGTGTAGTAAGTTAGATTTAGGTTTAGTAAGGTAAGTTTTAGATTTAGGTGTAGTAAGTTAGATTTAGGTGTAGTAAGGTAGGTTTAGGTTCAGGTGCAGTAAGGTTGGTTTAGATGTAATAAGGTAGGTTTAGGTTTAGGTGTAGTAAGGTAAGTTTTAGGTTTAGGAGTAGTAAGGTAGGTTTAGATTTAGGTGTATTAAGTTTTAGGTTTAGGTGTAGTAAGTTAGATTTAGGTGTAGTAAGGTAAGGTTTAGGAGTAGTAAGTTAGGTTTAGGTGTGGTAAGGTATGTTTAGGTTTAGGTGTAGTAAGGTAAGTTTTATATTTAGGTGTAGTAAGTTAGATTTAGTGTAGTAAGGTAAGTGTTAGGTTTAGGAGTAGTAAGTTAGGTTTAGGTGTAGTAAGGTAAGTTTAGGTTTAGGTATAGTAAGGTAAGTTTTATGTTTAGGTGTAGTAATAAGGTAGGTTTAGGTGTAGTAAGGTAAGTTTTAGGTTTAGGTGTAGTAAGGAAGATTTAGGTTTAGGTGTAGTAAGGAAGATTTAGGTTTAGGTGTAATAAGGTAGGTTTAGGTGTAGTAAGGTAAGTTTTAGGTTTAGGTGTAGTAAGGTAGGTTTAGGTGTAGTAAGGTAAGGTTTATGTTTAGGTATAATAAGGTAGGTTTAGGTGTAGTAAGGTGAGTTTTAGGTTAAGGTGTAGTAAGGTAGGTTTAGGTGTAGTAAGTTAGGTTTAGGTGTAGTATCTCAGTATCGGTTGTCTGTCTGACAGTGTGGATAGACTACTCAGTGCACTGTAAACTGCAACTTTCTCTTTTGCTCGGTTTGCTTTCATTTGAAGGGGGTGATAGATCACGAAGGAAGACTGATGGCCTTTGCGGCGTCATCGTTTGAAATTCGCCATCCCACTCCCAGTCATAGCCTTCGTGACGGTGTCAGCCTAAAATATTAATATGGCAACAATCAGCCTGCACTGAAGAATGAGGGAAGACGAGAAAGGCTGAGTAATAGGAGAGACAAACTAAAGGAGAGACATTTTTGGTTCTATGTCTTGCCTTGAACTTTTGGTTGAGGGTAGAACTCCTCTGACATACATACACATACAAACACACACACACACACACACACACACACACACACACACACACATACACATGGAATATAAACTTACTCCTGATGTCTCCACAGAACTGCTAGAGGTCAAAGAAAGTGATGGACAGAGACAGACAGAGGAAGAGATTACAGTGATAGAGGAATGTGGCTCTGTGATCAGAGAGGTACAGGGAGGAAGGAGGGATTAGGGCTGAAAAGGAGAATGATGGAGTCGCAGTTAAGGCCATGGCCAAGAGAAAATACACATTTGGCATTTCAAAAAGTAGGAGATGTGAACACTGGGAGAACCAAACAGAAAAATATGATATGACATCAAAAGCATGTTAGTATTAAAATAAGGGTCCTAAATGGTTCTTGACCTGAGTGTACATTTCTACAAAAAAAACAAAAAAAACAACAAAACAATTGGGGTGGGCCGAGCATGTGCCGCTCTAACGGTTTTGATTTGATAATTTTAAAATATTTAATACAACATACAATATATGAACAATAAGTACCTGCTCATTCATGGTTTGTTTGTTTCAGAAATTAAGGCTATTAAAAATAGTTTGTGCTGCTTTTGTTGGAGTAACTATCTCTAATGTCCAGGGTAGAAGGCTTTCTACTACATTTTGGAGGATTTGTGCATTAGTGAGTTCAGGATGTTGGATGATCACCACCCCACCCAATCACAACTCCCAAAATCATCCCAAAAGTATTTGATGGTGTCATCATTCCAGAAAACACAGTCCCACTGCTCCACAGCTCAATGCTGGGGGGCTTTTTACCCATATAGCCCACACCTGGCATTAAGCATGGTGCCAATAGTCTCATGTTTATCTGCTCCAGTGAGTCCTTTTCTATTGCCCGTTCTTCTCTACAGGGACTAGCCAAGTTGTGTCAGCAATGAGTTTCAGTTAAAGTAGCTGAATATATTCAGTATAAGGGGTATCCACAAACATTTGGACAACAGATTAGACTAAGAATTTCAGTGACCGACAATAGGGGGAAAAATGACATTAGGAAAAAAAACTCTGTATTGAATATGTATCAAGAAATCCATGATTGTATTACTCCTGATACTAATAGGAATCTCTGTGGTTTGCTACTAACAAACAACTGTCCAGCACAGTGGATTTAATGAGAGTGTGGTAAATCTTGTACATCTCGCTTTGATGTATAAATCTGCTGCATGTATAAATCTGTTGACTTCTAATGCTGCCCCTCTGCCCCCACTGCCGTCAGTCCCGCACCTCTTTTAATTAGTCTAGAACCTTTTCATGAAGATCGTCAAGCTTCACGAGCAAAGCTTCTTCACACTCTCATATTTCATTTACAAAATGGATCCAACTATAGGAAAGTTCTTCAGGGAACCAAATGAGGTTCTTTTATGGCATAAAATCTCACTGCAGTATAGAAAGTAGGTAAGGTGAAATCTCAGAAAGGAAAATAGGCACTCAAAGGAAGACAGAATGAAAGGGGCGAGAAAAAGTAAGGTCAGACAGATAAAGACACAGCAGAAGTGCTTTTTGAAATATCACCAGTGTCTTTTCTGTCATGTAGAGCTGGACTTGCTGAAAGTGAAAAATAGTTGTTGGAACATTGTTTATCCATCACCTTTGCTCCTCCTCCAGGCCAGCCTGTGTTTCAAAGTTTAGAGTCAACCTTATACTACTTCTCATATTTCTACTCTTCCAAATGGGCTAACTTTGCCTGACAGACACACTGTAAACATGATTTAATATTCAAAATAAAAATAAGTAAGTAGCCTGGTTGCCTTAATCCATTCATGTGCAGAACTGAAATGCCACAGAACTTGTTCAGATCTGGTGTTTCCAAAAGCACCATGACACACAGGTGATTCTTAGACAGTTAAGCCAGCATCACACTGGACACTCCCTTTACCAGTTTAGGTCATACTAACACGAAGATGTGTTTGGTGAGCCCTGATTATTCTATTTGATGTATTTTTTTATAAATAATTACACTTTTAATGTTAATTAATCCTACTTTTCTCATTTCTTTTTTGTAATGAGTTGAAACTGAGATTTTATTTAACTTGACACATTATAAAACACCAAGTATTATCATAATTATATCGGTATGTTAACTATTAGTAGTTCAATAAGTTTAAAACCCTTTTTTAACTTAAAACTAAAAGTCTGTTAATCATCAAAATCATCAAATTCTTCAGCAAAGAAATTTTGATATTGAAGCTATGATATAAAGTAGTAATGCCTACAGAAACCCTTTATTTTGTGAAATATTGACTTATACTTTTTATATAATTTTTTAAACAAAAAAAAGTAACAAATTACAATAATAAATAAGCCAATTTTTATAAAACTTCATTATTACAGATTTTTTTTGTGTTACAATTTTTTGTTGATATCTATTTTTATTTAAATCAAAATAGATATCAACACCATCAAATGGGTTTCTGCAGACCACCAGAAAACAGGTTTCTTTAGCCAATACCATAAATTAGCACCAAGTTGCACTTTTCTGCACTGTGTGGAAAGACGTCCCAAAATTCATTAAATTGCAGTTTACGTGTCATTACTTTGAATTATTTGCATGACATTTCAAAAAGTATGAACTAAATGAACAGTTCAGTGGTGCATAATTAATCAACAAGGATTCTCTTTATACAAGCATTTACACATAATTACACACACACACACACACACACACTCATTCTCATCTTTAGTTTGCCATGTCTGTCCCAGTAAATCTATCCCTTTAACAGTTTCTGCTTTGTGCCTATAAAGAACAGAGCAAAGGCATCAGCCATAGACAGGTCCGCACTGTGTCAGTCTCTTTCAAAATTCAATTAGTAGATACTACCATCGTCTTCAAGCCTGAGAGGTGACCACAAGGTCATTACATCATTTTGTGCGTGCCCTCTTTCTAGGACCACTGAATGCAAATCTTTATGATTCTGAGAGAGAAGAAATGAGTTTTCAGACAGAGCAGAAGGGCTGGCTTTGAAAAAGCAGATTTAGAAAAGTGTGTAGAGTGGAGGAGGGGAGGGGGTAATCAGCCCTGAAAGTCTAAGAGATCATTTCTGTCTTTTCTGTGGTCACACTGTTTGATAGTATTATATCCTGTCTGACAGTACCGTGAGGCGTCAGTGCAGAAGTTCATTTAAGAAACACTAACCGATTCTGTCCATTTCTGAAATGAACTCCAGGAGCTTCTGCCGTTATATCTGTCTGACGTATCGACTGAGAGGATGTGGATTACACAGTTCATCACTTTTTCACATATCCAGGGTTAAGATCCAGGGTTAACCAGGAACTGACTACATGTAATATGACTGCATGATCGGAATCTGATTACAAGCATATCGTAAAGTGGAGTATGATACCTTTCACAACATGCAATCAGAATACAGCTACGTTCTATATCTTTTTCATGATTAAATAAATAATAAGATACATTATTCATTTTACTGAGTCTGCCTCTAAAACCTCACAACAGCTGCGTCACTATTGCTGATATCCGTAGTTACATGTAGTTTTGATAGAAAAAATGATATGAGGGCAGTGTCTTCAGGCAACCCAAACATCTAACAGATAAGATGAATTGCTCAAAAAGGAAAAGGGTTTTAAGAGGCATGTGGGAAAAAATAAAAGATAATTTCCAAGGTAACTGCTGAAATGCCACAATGGGTTCTTTGGGCAATACTGTAGATGAACCACTTTTTGATTACAAAAAGTACCAATAAGTACCAATATTTGTGTTTGTAGAACATTTTAAAAGTTTACAAAAGAGGATATAAATGTTCTTCATCAATTTAACGGTAGTTCACTCTAGTATCTCTTACAAATGGTCCTTCTTTGACAGCACTCAAAAAGTACCTTTATTTTTAAGTGGAGTAGTTCGATTAGATTTCCCTTTAGATTAGTAGCTTTCAAACCTGCTGAATGTTTTTCTTTATGTATTGCAATCTGTTCCTGTAAAGTATATGAATGTGAAGATAAACTGGGGCATGCATGTAAATATGGGACTAGTGGAGATGTTTTTTTTGTTTGTTTGTTTGTTTGTTTTTGTGCTTCTTGTGCCATTTCTGCACGGTTGCTTTGTGGTAATGTCTACTGCAAATGGCACTAGACACATGAAACTGACTTGACCTGAATAGCCTGCAGTTTGGCAGAAATGGGAGCACTAAATTTACACCATCCTGTGAGTCAGAACTGATTAATTATTTCCCATTTGCAGTTCAGTCTACAGATACAATCTATGAGGGTTGCTTTTCAATCAAGATATATAGCACTAATCTAAAATGTGGGCAGGTATTCAAGAACAGCCCATGAGTGTTCTTAAGGGAGGAAGAGTAACAGCTGCTCAGTGTAATAGAAGGGAATTGAAGGGCAGACCGCATGTGTCATGGATCACATAATTTGACAATGGTCACCAAGGGGACAAGTCTGGACAAGGACATGAGGAGGGTATTTGTGGGGCATAGAAAAAAAAAGTATCAATAGCTATATTTCCGACCAAGAAACTTCAGAGACAACTAAAAATGCTTTATTGCTACAAAATGTGTGTAAACTTTGGCGGTGGAAACAGAAATTGATGGTAATAGTGGTAACAGTGTCGACAAAAATATTGTAATTAGCTTTTGGAATCTCACTCAATAGTGTTGCTGTTCTCTCTGGGTCCTCTCAATGCCCAGTCGGCACGGTGTGCAGCTAGCTGGCTCAAGTGATCGTATTAGGGTCTGGTGGAGTTAACTTTTAGCCTAGCACAAGACTAGCACCCATGTTCTTCACCAGCTTTACCATGCCACCGCATTGTCCACCTGGCCTTTGCGCAGATACTCACAGCGATGCTTCCTCCAGACAGTACTTCTTCAAAAGCTGTTCTGCACAGTTGGCTAGCTTTACCTTTTTATCCATATTGTTCTGATTTAGTCATTGGGGTTAGCTTTCACTAGGGGACTAGGTATTTTGGATTTACATTACAGTTACGTATTCTTACGTTATGCCATTCTGGATGTCTGAGTAGTAGAAATTAAATCATGTTTATTGTCACATCACGTTACACAGGTGTAATGATGAGTGAAAAGTGTGGGTGCATAGTCCCTCATGGTGGTAACAACACATATATTTACAAAATAGAAATACAAAATATGTACATATTACCTTATACTATACATATACTTTAGGGGCAGTGGTGGCTCAGCGGTTAGAGGGCTGGGCTATTGATAACAGGGTTGTGGGTTCGATTCCCGGGCTCGGCAAGCTGCCACTGTTGGGCCCTTTACCCTCTCACCTTGGCTGCCCACAACTCTGGGTGTGTGTGTGTGTGTTCACTACCACAGATGGGTTAATTGCAGAGGACACATTTCGCATTACATAGTACAGTGACAAATATGTGCACCTTTACCTATACATACACTAACGAACTTCCTCTGCCTGTCCCTCACAGTCTCCAAATGCAGACTAAAGACTCATCTTTTTACATTGCATTTAAACGAGCACTGAGATATTTATTAATCAGTGTTGCACTTATGATGTGTGTATCTGTCTCTCTAGGGAGCAGCACTGGCTTTTGTTTCTGGCAGTGTCTGAGTTTAAGGGTAGTTTGGACACTAACTTACTTTGTTATGGTCAGGATTTATTCCCATAATGGACATTTAAGCACTTTTGTAAGTCACTCTGGTTAAGAACGTCTGCTAAATGCCGAAAATGTAAACGCACACACAGAATACATACAGTATCCACACTCTCTATGTAATGCTAAAATGCTGTTTGTCATGCAGTTTGTACATGTAAAACACTACATTTTATGAAACGCAATGTTGCAGTTACAGGAATGTTACAGGCAAGTCTTGCATTCATGTATGTACGTGTGTATGTGTGTGTGTATGTAGATATATAGGACAAGGTGTTACACTAGATGCTCTAATACTGAGAATAGACATTGACAGCTACGCTACTATAGTGCTTTATACGGTGTCTCCTTTATATGTAAATGGGACATTAGTAGTAGTGGGACCTGGCTTGATATGGCATGTGTAGTAAACATAGACTGTGTAGTCTGTGTGCTTCCAGCTACTGCAGCTAACTCCACTCATCACTGTTACCCTGAAGCAGATTCTTCACTCTGGGGATTACTCTGGTGATACAAAGCATATTACAAATATTTTATTTCTTTTTGGCTACTTTCCAAATTCAAATAACAGGAATTATTAGTGGATTTATTCAGTTTGGTAGTATACTAACCAAAATGTAATCTTCGAATGAGACATTCACTTTAAAAAGGCTGGGTTGAGCCAGCTGGGACGTTTTGCTGGCTTTTTTTAAAGTTTCGCTTCTTTACCCAGCATTTGTGTAATGTGAAAGCTGCAGTTTTATTGTATCCAGCCCTCATCTCGCTGACTTTCTGCATGAGCACTTTCTCAGTTTTCACGCATAGTAAAGTTTAACATTTCTAATGGCTAAAGAAATCCAACACAAAGGAGATCTGGAATTGTCACATTCGTAAGTGGAGCAAAAAAGCTCACCATAATAGTTTGAATACATTTTAGTTTATTTTGAGATGTATGATTGAAAGAATATCAACGTTGTCTCATTTAGTTAAATGTTGTAATGGTTTACATGTTAGTTACCGAGCTAGTTAGTTTGACTGTTTTGTCAAAGGCTTCAGAGTGAGAGCGTGAGTGGTCACATATTCACATATTTTTGCTAATTACATAATCTCTGTGGCAGAGTAGGAAAGGTTAGATTAACTAAACTAAACCTAACGTATAGTCTAATGAGCACTAGACCATTAACTTCATTCTGTGACCCGTTTTGTTAGCTAGTCTTCCAATTCATTTTGGAGCTTGGTTCTAGGAATTCTCAGTATTTTGTTGTTGTTGGATAAGATTTTGGTACAGTTTTTTAGTTTTGATGTGCTGATTATAGATGTTGGATAACAGTTGTAAGTCATAAATTCAGATGTATACATCAAAAGATACATAACAATAACAGAATTCGACCTGCAAACATAATCATACCAACAGGTAATCATACCTGTTTAAATATCTGCCTATGTAACAGCTCACAAAACTTACGGTTCAGATCAGATCACGGTTTTTGCGTCACGTATCATTTCATTTTTTCAATAGACAAATGTATAATAAAGTCATTTTAGCTTTCTGTTTAAAATATATTTTAATATACTTTTATTTTGACATCTGTTTATGGAGTAGCGGTGGAGTGGCGCTTCACTTTACTATTAGTTTCATTTATAAAATAATGAAAGGAAAGTCCATCGGTCTGCAGTTGAAAATTTAAGATTTCTTCTTTTTACACTCAGTTCCTGTCCTTACGAAATTCCCACACCTCACACTACTACAACTCTGCTCTCCACTCAACACTCCAAAGTGTGTCACTGCAGATGTGTGGCCGTGGTTGATGTGTTGTCTTCTGGCTCTCGTGGCACAATTTTTTTAAGCCGTATCGGTTTTATCCACACGCTCCGCTCACCTGACAGATAGCTGTTCAGTCTGTATGTTTTCACTGTAGCTCTGTGTTAAGATATGGGGAATCATTACTCTAAAAGTGGCTGTAATACTGTATTCTGCACTGTTTTGGTTAAGCTTGGTTAAAAAGCCACATCGCCCCATCCACTCAAGCTGAATTTGTCAGTCTTGTATATCGGACATCTCTGCCAATCTTTATGTTTAGTGTCATGTTCAGACACTTAGGTCATCTCTCAGAACTGTTATAAATGCGTGGTTGGTTTTGCTGATGTTATACTAACAGGATATGGGTCCTTTAAGACTATATTGTAGAGTAGCCCCTTTGTTTTTTACAAGAATTGTCTTAATTTTGGATGATTAACGATTTCAATCTGTTCGGCCTGTCAGAGCGCTCTCTGATGATCAATATTTGTTGGTTTGCATTCATTTACCAAAATCCTGCACTTGTTCTTTTCCTCCCTCCCTCACAAAGGTTAGCCAACTCATTGCTATGAATGGCAGCATTAGCCTTGAGAGGCAGGAGAAAAGCGGACTGAATATAATGTAATTTAGACCTGCACGTCAGTCCAGCCGGCACCTACATCCATCAATGTCATCCAAGAATTCATCAATACAGGCCTCAAGGTTTGGTCACATTATACAGTCCAAACTTTAACATCTTATTCCTACTCTTGTGTCTCCAGACATTTTGGAGAGAGGAAAGGAGAGGGATGATTTAAGGGAAAGTGACAAGGTAGCAGTCTCTGCCAAGCCTTGTGCTGTCACACAGCGCATACAGGAATGTTGAGTTTTATTCTGGGTGTGTGATTCAGACACCGTTGATGACCACTCAGTGCTGCTTTGAAAGATTGGTTGGTTATGCTGCTATTTATTCAGCTGGGGTTATCTTAGCTGGTTCTGCTTAATTTTTGCTTGTACCATTTTTACCACCTCAACAGTGACAATTAGACAATTGATTTATATGTTCAGAGCAAATGTAATATGTACACATATTGATTGCAGATAAATAAGTAATTTGACTCACTCACTGGTGAATATAATACCTAGACCATACTTTCATGCGTATGTCAACCGGCTAGCATTTTATTTTTTTATTTTTTTTCAACTGCAGATGGTGAAGCAAAGAACCCAGACATTACTCCACAGGCTTGGTGGAAAGCAGACATAAGCCTATTAAGCCATGAAATCTCTGACTCTAGACATTTCGTCTTTTCTCTCTGGAGCTTTATTCTTGGGACAGGCACAGAGTTCTGGGGGTTCATTTTTCTGTGAAGAACGTGTGCTTCCCCATAAATTAGTTCCGGAACATGGTGGTGAAAAAAACACAACAGTAATTATTTGTCATAGCAGGAGGTATCTTCAGACCCTTAGTCACAGAAACTCTTTCCAAAAGGTCAGGTCTTTAGAATGAATTTCCATCTCAGTCTCCTGAATTCAGCTTACAGAGAATGTTGCCCTGGAATGATAATTGATGTTACTGAATTGTATAGTTCATTTAACATTGATAATATATCTAGTTATGGTTTTTGGCATTCTTTCACATGTCACTGTCAAACATGTTTATTTGTGATGTGATCTGCTCTCAGAAGTGAACACTGTTCACTGTGGGGAAAATATCTTGTGTCAATGATGCTTCCTTAGCATAAATGAATCTTATGACTGGAAATATGTGACAACAAAACCGTATGAAACTACCAAGATCAGAAACTTGTCTACCTCTCTCTAGTACCTGCTATGGAGTGTTGATGTTGATGGATGCTCAACTCAGCCTCAGTGTCACACATTCAGTATGCCTGAGATTCTTCAAAAATGAAGTAGCATGTCCTGCATATGATTATGCAGTGTAAATGTTCAATGTCATTGGCATAATGAGCCACATAGTTCTTCATATTTTTGCTAAGCTGATGTGTAAACATAAAATTGCTACAGTTTAGATGTTTAGCATCAGTACACTAGACTAAAGGCCATAGTTCCTATTGCATTCTGTCACATTTGCAGTGTTTATGGAAATGCTGCTTCATTTAAAGTCTCATGAAAAGAGGAACAAGATAACGTAGAGGTAATCCGGACTAAAAAGTTTACTGTTTGTCTGATTTTGAAAGAATTATGACTACATTAATGGCTTTCTCTGAGTTTCTCATCCTGTAGCTGCTTAGGTTCATTTTCTCCTCCAATCTGTGCTGTTTTCCGAAACAGTGCCAGTAGCTTCTTTTAATGATTTCAGGGGGACCGCAGGGAGTATGCGGATGGATTGTACACTTAAAACACACAAATAGCTGTAAACAATCATGTAAGATATTTCTTATTGGGAACTGCCAAACCCAGGCTCATCCATCGGATTGCCAGACAGAGAAGCGTGATTCGTCACTCCAGAGAAAACACGCCTCCACTGCTCTAGAGTCCAGTGACGGCATGCTTTGCATTGCGCTAGGTGATGTAAGGCTTGGATGCAGCTGCTCGGCCATGAAAACCCATTCCAAGAAGCTCTCTATGCACTGTCCTTCAGCTAATCTGAAGACCACATGAAGTTTGGAGGTCTGTAACGATTGACTGCAGAAAGTTGCCGACCTCTGTGCACAATGCACATCCGCTGACATTCGCTGACTCTTCATTTTCTGTGGCCTACCACTTTGTGGCTGAGTTGCTGTCGTTCCCAAACGCTTCCACTTTGTTATGATACCACTGACAGTTGACTGTGGAAAACTTTCACGACTGAACTTGGTGCACAGGTGGCATCCTATCACGGTACCACTGAGCGGAATATTCACTAAGCTCCTGAGAGTGACCCATTCTTTCACAAATGTTTGTAGAAGCAGTCTGCATGCCTAGCTGCTTGGTTTAATACACATGTGGTCATGGAATTGATTGAAACACCTGAATTCAATGATTTGGATGGGTGAGTAAATACTTTTAGGCAGTATAGTGTATACATATATATTTATACACAACATAAAAAACATTCTGATATGACGGTGTGCAAAGTATTTAGTCAGCCGTCTGTACTTTCCATCATAGGTACACTTCAACTATGAGAGAGAAAATGAGAAAAAGGAAATCCAGGAAATCACATTGTAGGATTTTTAAAGAATTTATTTGTAAATTATGGTGGAAAATAAGTATTTGGTCAATAACAAAAGTCTTCAGGTTTGTACACACTGTAGCTAGTATTTTGGCCCATTCCTCCATGCAGATCTCCTCTAGAGCAGTGATATTTTGAGGCTGTCACTGGGCAACACAGACTTTCAACTCCCTCCACAAATATTTTGGTCTGGAGACTGACTGCAAGACCCAGCTACGTTCCATCTTAAATGCTCTCACTGATGGAAGGAGGTTTTGGCTTAAAATCTCACAATACATGGCCCCGTTAATTCTTCCCTTAACACAGATCAGTCGTCCTGTCCTCTTTGCAAAAAAACATCCCCAAAGCATGATGCTTCCACCCCCATGCTTCACAGTAGGTATGTTGTTCTTGGGATGCAACTCAGCATTCTTTTGAGTTGCGTTTTTACCAAAAAGTTGAGTTTTTACCAAAAAGTTCTATTTTGGTTTCATCTGACCACATGATATTCTCTCAATCCTCTTCTGGATCATCCATATGTTCTCTGGCAAACTGCAGACGGGCCTGGACATGTACTGGCTTAAGCAGGGGGACACTCCTGGCACTGCAGGATTTGAGTCCCTCTGTTACTTGAGTAGCCTTTGTTACTTTGGGCTAGCTCTCTGCAGGTCTTTCATCTGGTCCCTCTGTGTAGTTCTGGAATTTTTGGTCACCGTTCTCATGATCATTTTGACCCCACGGGATTAGATTGTGCATGGGGCACCAGATCGAGGGAGATTATCAATGGTCTTGTATGTCTTCCATTTACTTACAGTTGCTCCGACAGTTGATTTATTCACACCAGCCTGCTTGCCTATTGTAGATTCACTCTTCCCAGCCTGGTGCAGGTCTACAATTTTCTTCCTGGTGTCCTTCGACAGCTCTTTGGTCTTGGTCATGGTTAAGTTTGGAGTCTGACTGTTTGAGGCTGTGGACAGGAGGCTGTTATACAGATAACGAGGTCAAAAAGGTGCCATTAATGCAGGTAACGAGTGGAGGACAGAAGAGTTTCAGGTTTACAGCAAGTTACAGGTCTGTTAGAGCCAGAAATCTTGCTTGTTTGTGGGTGACCAAATACTTATTTTCCACCATAATTTACAAATAAATTCTTTAAAAATCCTACAATGTGATTTCCTGGATTTTTTTCTCATTTTGTCTCTCATAGTTACCTATGATGGACATTACAGACCTCTCTCCTACATATATATATATATATATATATATATATATATATATATATATATATATATATATATATATATATGTAAGGAGGATAAAGCTCTAAAATAACAGTGAGTAGATAAAAAAACATACCGCACACAGAAAGAATAATGCCATGAAGGTTCCTCAAAGAGCCAGATCAGCACAAAGTCTACATTACTCCAATATCTCCTTCATTGCTTAGTGAGCCTAAGCTGACACATTCCTATGGAATAACAAATGCTGTTGGGACTGCCATTTCTCTCAGAACTGAACGCAAGATTCTGGGGTGGGAGAGAGAGAGAATAGTAGTAGACAGAACTGGCAAGCAAACATTAAAGGCTGAGTACAGTATGTCCTGTGCTTGTTTTTTTGTTGTTGTTGTTTTTTTTTATGTGACTTTTCAACCTGTCTCTGTCTCTCTCTTTCTGAATGGCATCTTAGACTCTAATGAGCTCATCAGCCCCTGCAGATAAACACACACACACACATACACATCAAAGCCTTCACCTGGGCTTCATCATTAGGGAGGCTGAACCGATTAAACAAACTAGTCAATTAAAGGAAATTATTGCTCATTAAGAGACCTTACTAAGACTCCATCATCCATCTCCACATCTGCTCATCTTCTTGTTTACACCTCAAAAAAACTTGAAACTCTTGAATGTTCTGCTTCTCATTGACCCCTGTCGACTGCTCACTGTTTAGCTAGAAGAATTGTTCATGGCTTTGTTCATGGCTTTGGTGGGAGGTAGTGAAGGGGAGGTCAGGAGATTTGATGCGACAGCCCTGGAATGATTGATGTCCTCATGTGATAGTTTTGAGAATGCAGTGCTAAACATAAGACGTCCGTTTCCGCTATTCGAAAAAATCTTGTGGTATTTCTCCTTTACCTGTGAACCACCTTTTTACATTAAAATGTTTGTATTTTGAATAAATAGGTCTGTTGTCATGGTAACATATTTTCAGGTCACTGAGGCAATGTGGATCCTAGATGCATTTAAAAATCAGTAATGTTAATTGTGTGACATGATACTGAAATGCTACTGGTATCCAGTGCAGCTGTTTAAGGACGGGTGATCCCTCATTTTTGCGAGTGTCAGGATGCTCGTTGCAGCATTTTTCACCATCTGCAAGCTGTAAATAGAGCTCCTGGTAGGCCAGAAAAAGCTCATTTCACTAATCCAGGCGTGATGACACAAAAGAGTGTATAAGGTCCTCAACCCGTGAGAGCATGTTGCAGGTCTTAGATATATTTCTAACAGGGAAAAAAGTAGTGGGCTGTAGTGCAGATGTTGCTTTTGTGGATAAGGTCACTGTCAAATGCGTGACACCCAGGTTTTGGACAGAGCTTTGAACATTCATTAAATGGGGATGCTAAACGCTTAAGTGCTTCAGCCCTCCGAGTGCTATTTCCAGTGACAACAATTATAGCTTTATCCTTATTTGGCTGCCGGAAACTATGACTCATACGTTTTTTTCTAACATAGGGAGATTCTCAATACAGAATACAGCAAGTTGGGACTGGTGTACTTGGTAGTAGGGCGCTGTACGGTAATATTGCAATTGAAACAGCAGAGTGTTGCATAATGCGCTTGACTATGCCAAGACCAAACACGTCCTGATGCATTCTCGATAACACGGGCGAAACAAGAACACATCCAGGCATTTGGACTGTGCTTGGCTAGATGTGAACTTTTGAATGGATCTGCCGTAGAGACTGAATAATGCTTGTCATGGGACGCTCAGGACAAAGTGTAACACTTGGATGAAGAATTTTCCAGTGTAATATAACCCTATAATAGGGATGTCATGAGAACCGATACCAAAATTTGAACAATGTGACGGTACTTGTTTATATGTTTTATATGCTATTTTATAAGGAGCCGAAAGTACCGCAGTCATCATAGATACACATGAAGCCAGCATGTGTAGGAGAGGGAAGAAGAAGAAGAGGGAAAATATCCTAACACGTTAAACAGTATTGGGAGTTTATTTATATCAACAGGGATCAGTATGTTAACGGTGTTGCAGAACATTGGGAACGAAATGAGGACGCACCTTAAAAAATGATATTCAGATTTGTACACAGAGTTTAAGGATGTTTCTGTTATTGTTTGTGAGTTGCATTCAGGGAGGCAAGAATTAGCTTGTTTAGGCTAATACTGCGAGAGATGGTTCACAACCAGTGATATTAGCGCATTATGTGTGCTCCAGTCTGACCCACTTATACCTAGAAGCACAAAGCCCCAGTCATCCGATCACTGTGGCTACCTACTAGAACTGCCATGACGGTTTCATTGATTTATAGTGTTCCGTCAATCAAAACACTGCTGAGTTTTTATACAAGGAAGCAGTTACTGACACATAATGATCGCTAGATTGCACGTCATGGTAATATAGCTACCAATGCTGGACTTGATGCTAGGAACCAGGTCTGTGATCTGTAAAAAGGTAAAGGTAAAGGTGCCTGGGAATCAAACCCACAACCTGTGATGTATTAGCCAAGTTTACCTGTTTACACAGTATAGTTTGTTTAAGTACTTGTAAGCTATATGCCACTGTTTTTGTAATATTACCTGTTTGCACTTGAATAGATTTTCAGTGATCTTGCTCAGGAAACGAATGTTTAAAATTGGTCTGTAGTTATGCAGAATGGAGGGGTCAAGATCACTCTCCTCTACATGGAGGCCGAATAACAGCTGTTTAAAAAGCTCTTGTGTCTTGTTTAAGTGACTAATAAACAATACCAAGAACATATAATCTTTATAATGCCTTAATCATAGATCCCCAGAACTTGGCTGAAGTTTTCTGCTGTTTCACCATCTGTCTTCTTTACTGTTGCTCTCTTTCTTTCCTGCCATAGCTATTCATTTTGTACTTCCCAACTGTCAATCTCAGCAACTTTCTGTCGTGTTTTTTCTTTTCTTTTTTTTTCTCCCTTCTCCTTTTTTTCCCCCTCCCGTTCCACCTTGAACTTGTTCCTTGGCCCACACGGTGTGGGGAAGCAGATTAATGCCCGCTCTTTGAAATCTCAGTCACATAGTGCCGGCGTTCCTGCCTTCTCCCAGCCACTAGCATAAATCACGCGTTTCCCATCTGTCAGCCCTGACTAATGTCCACTGCCAACTATCCGACCAGATCCACTAGGCTACTCCCAATAGATGGCACAGACACTTTTAAGCAAGCAGCCAAGGAAGCAGGTCAATTAAAGACGTAACGCTAAAGGAAGAACCGGCATGGGAGCGTATAGATTACTTTAAAGATGCAGTACTCATTGTAAGATAAAATAATTAGGCTATATCATACATTAATAGACTGAGGTTAACCTGTTTGTGAGTCAACTCATGACTTAGGATGGTGTAGTTTATTAGGAACACATGAATAACCTGAATAATAAATAAATAAAGCAAGAAAGAAAATCATCTAGTAAACAGCAGTTCTGTTAACACACTCAGAATGGAGGAACCCAGTGCTACTTGACCGGTTAGAATAAAACTTGTATAAAACCATCAAGGACATCAAACCTGAGGGGATTGGTGTCTGTAAGCAAAACAGTAAGCAAAACATGTCAGGACCACCGCAGAGCAGGTGTTATTTGGGTAGTGGGTCCTTCTCATCACTGCATTGACACTGACGTTGTGGTGTAGACTGCATTTATTTTGAAAATGATAACTCCATAAATCATTTGATATGAAATGACTGAAGAATTTTAACACTTTGGCAGAAGAAACAAACTCTTGAAAAGTGGGTGTGACGGAATAAGGGGAATGTGGTAAGTGGAGCTGATAGAATGGGCAGGGTTCATTCCAAACCAGGGGTTTATTGTTTTATTTGGATCCCCATTAGCTGCTATCGCATTAGCAGCTATTCTTCCTGGGGTCTGACAAACATAACAAACACAACAATTAACAATAAAAAAACAACAACAAAGCAAAACACACATACATACACATACCTACATATACACACATACCTACATACACATAAGATTCTTCAATAGGTGTAATATATATACCTTAGTTTACCTTTTACTTGATACAGTGAAACATTTTATTTACATCTTAAAAAACAGTCCAGACAGAAGCTATTATGAGACCTGGTTCGAATCGAGGCCAGAGTTACAGTTCTTTATCTTGACTAAGAGCAGTACTATGTCTTACCATAGGATGCTTGTCATTTATGCGACTCTCTCTATCTCTATCTAATCTATATAATCTGTGAGCTCTCGCCACACGTACCCAGTACCCAAAAACAGGATCGTTTTCATTGCTGTCTCATTGCATGTGAATCCCTTTATTTTAAGGTTGCCTTGTTTCTATATTTGAACCTTATTAGAAAACTAGGTTTGTTACACTTGTCTCTAATTAATATGAACATAGCCTAGGCTTACAAGTTGCATTTATTAGGAATATGCTGTATGTAATTAGCACTTATCAAACTATCTCATACATATAATAAAGAAGTGTGAGAGTCAATGAAATGTGAACAGTAATGAAATTGTATTTATTTTCCTAATTGAAGTTCACATTTCAATGACTCATAATTCTGCCAGATGTCTGTGTCGTGACTGTAATAAGATGCAAATTAATCTTGTCACAAATAATCAAGTGTGGCAGTGTGCACCTCTAAAAATCATTACCCTAAAAATGCTATTTTACGAGTGTGTGTGCGTTTTTGGGTTCTGCTCCCCTCCCCAGAATGCTAAACGTGCAGTGCTCTGTCAACAGTAGGCCGCTAGACTCTCTGAACAAATTATTGCAAGGGTTTGAATGCCATCTTTCCTCCTCCAGCTCTTACTCTTACAGGGAGAGGAGAGGAGCTTTACTGTCGTAGAGAGAGCAGTTCAGAGATTTGTGTTTGGGTCAAGGAGACTGATTTTAAGGTGAGTGCACCCATCTCTGCAGTGTTAAGTGTCTGTGATGGGTGGGTAGATAGGGCAGTAGTGGCTACTCCTGTGGGCTAAAGAATGAAGTGCACTGTCTCCAGGGGTTCATGGATGTCAGACATTTATTTCTTGTGAGATGCTTGTCCAATACTTTGATTTGGAAAAAGGGATTACAGCAAGAGCTTTAAGCTTGAGGTTGATCCTGGACAGTTATTGCGGTTAGGCTGTTTTCTTGTTAAGGATGTCAATGGGCCAAAAAGCAGCTAAAATGTAGAGTTAGCGTGAATATTGTAACTGTTGTAACAAAGTGTTATATGGCAACAGTTCTAAAAAATGACCAGACGAAAAAGCATGCTTTGACTAGGGATGCACCGATCCATCTTTTTTTGTTCCAATACAGATATCAATACATGGACTTTGCGTATTGGCCAATACCCGATACCGATCCGATACCACTGTTAAATTAATAAACTATATACCTGACCATCTGGGAGAGACTTAAGGCATCAGGATTGATGTAATCATTACTTTACTAACTTTGTAAAACAAACTATAACAAATGAACACAAATAGAAATGAACCCAATTTCTGTTTATTGGTCACTAAAATGAATAACTGTGCTGAACCTTGGTACAGTGTTGTCAGTGCTCAGGACTTTTATTCAGAAATTCAAAGTCTGTGAGACTAAAGAGGAACAAGCAGCTCCTCCCTTCTCAGTTCTTCTTATATGGAAGCCAAGTTGGAGTCCTGCTGTTTCCTATGATCTGTGTATCGTGTCTGTAGGTTACTCTGACCCTGGGTTATGAAGCCTAGAATACCAGCAGTGCAAGAAAGTTTTCTGTTGGTCCATTCATCATAATGGAAAGAGGCAGATTGTGTTCTCTTTTCACAATTAAGCTACATGATTCTGAAATTACAATGATGTGTACGTGCTTGTGTGTGTGTGTATGTTTCAGGGTGTGAGATTCTCACCAGGTAGGACTGAGCACCTCCTTTTCATGCAAACAAACCCACCACAATCACTCAGTGTGTGGCTGTTCCCTGAATTATTTATGATGGGCTGCATTGATTTCATGAATTAGCAAAGATTTGGCAGCCCTGGAAGGTAACCGAGGATGTGGAAGGAGGAAAGATAGGGGAAAAGATTTGAAGCTAGAGGTAAATTTATTAGTATTTACTGTATGTACACTTTAGGAACATCAACAACGTTATCAATTATGAGCAATTATCTAATTAGCTTATCATGCATCAAAGCATGATGATATACAGATAGCCCAGCAGCTTCAGGTAGTGTATAAATCAACCATAAGAATGGTGGAAAATTGTGTAATTTTACTGATTTTGAGCATTACTCATTTGTTGGTGCCAGTCTGGCTTGGTTTAGTACTTTAGTACTTTATGTTGACAGAAAGGCTGTGGTACAGGCTCACCAAAACAGGACTGGGAAAGACTGGAAAAATAGCCGGATGAATGATTTGATTTCTGTTCAGACACACAGATGGTCGGGTCAGAATTTGGCACCTAACTCCATGAATCCAAGGACCCGACCTAGCTTGTGTCAATAGTCCAGATTTGCAACATGAAAACGCTCCTGAAAAATCTGCAGGAATTGCATGACCCAAGCATGTCAACACTGATCTATGTTAAGACTATGCAAAGAGTTTTGGACACCAACACTTGAGATGTAAAAAATGATTATATATATTACTGAACAAAGTTCTATAAAATCTAAATACATGGAAATAAAAATTCTAAAATGGACTGCCTGAAATTTTCCCTCCGGTAGTACAAATATTTATTTTCAAACATTAGGCTGGTTGATGTTAGTAGATAGGATTCTACTCTTGTTGACCCTGAAAAACCAATTTAATAAAATATTAATTTAATAAAATCTTTAAAATCAGGTTGTAAACATTAACTACTGCAAGATAAAATGCTGTCCTGTGAGTTTTGAGACATTAAGTAGAATTTGCTAATAAGCTTCTGTATTCTTTATAATTCATATACATTTCATAGATGAGGTGATGGGTTTTGGATTATCTTTTTTTCACCCCAAAACTCTGCAGCATCTTTACTTTTTAACAGTAGGCTGGCCTTTCTTTTCTTGAGTCTTACCAGTGATCTACATTTTGAAGTAAACCCTCTGGGCTTACCTAGATGCCTAGAAGAAGTCTAGGAATAGAAGTCTATAAAGTGCCTAATAAAGTGTTTATTAAGCATTAGTTACTACTTAGTTAATAGATATTTAGCAGTTAATTCCAGAGTGTACTGTTACGTAATAGTATAGTTTGGCATTAAGTTATCGCTTCTGAACACTGTTTACTTTTATGAAGAAACACTAGAACTTGTTAATTATTTGTCATTTTTCATCACTGTGCAGCCTAGTATGGAACAAAATGTTTGGCCTTTGTTTAAACATTTTCCATGTTATTTGAGAAGACACTAAAACAGGTAGATAGTAATTAAGATATGACCTCAATAAAAGTCATGTCTTAATTTTGAGTTGATAGTATATGTGGTATTCTATCATTTTATTTTTAGTGCAGTACATATTTACATTTACTGTGTCACTGAATGAACCATTAATTAACAATGTACTCAATGAATTGAAAAGTTCTTCAGTAACTCAGTGACCATTGCATAATGAATAAGTAATTAATTCAGTCCACTGCATGGACACTGCTTTTTTGCAGTGACAACACACTGTTCCTATCATTTCCACTACCTTTAAAGCACAGAGCACCTTCATTACAAGGCAAGGAGAAAACAGACAGACAATAGGATGCATTTGCTATTACTACCTCTAAAAAGAGTCATAGAGGAGACTAACTCGTATACATGAAATATGGGGACCATTTGTGAAGCCCATAATGGCTTTTGAAATGTCTTATTCCTTGTATATCTCCACGATGCTCAAACCAAGAAATCAACTTTATGGCTGCTGTAGATTGGCATCAACAGATGGTGGCATTATTCATTCATTCGCGGTTTCTTCGTTGTTTTATTTATTTATTTTATCTATCTGGCAAAGACAAAGGAAAGTCAAGATGGAGCTGCAGGCCTTTTTTTTCCATATATAAACAATGAGACTTTATGCGTCATATGTATTCACTCATACATAATCTACATTTACGTATATATTGGCCTTATGTTAATCTCATTCTAAAATACAGTATGTCTTATGAAATAAGATTTTTCATTGGACTGTAGAGTATAACTGCACTGTGGAACTTTTCTTTTATATTGGGCTAGGCTGTGATGGACTACATGTATTCTGGCTTTCACTCAGGCTTTTTTATGTTTTCTGTGTCAGGAACATAATATTTTGTGCCAAGTCTGGATCATTTAGGACATTCATATGTAATATCACTATTACCTCTGTCAAAACTCACTTATGTCGTACCTGAGCACACTCACTACATGTGTTGAATGTCTATCAGCTTTAACACATCTCCTTTGAGATCTGATCTGTGACTATTAGACCTAGGTTTCAGTTTAGGCCATAAACGTGAAAACCTGGTCAAGAAAAAACCCTTTGCTGTGATCATGCTAAATTCTTCCAGCCCCCATACAGGGCTCTCACAGTATATCATCCCTAAGCGAACCATGCCATGTTTTTGGCCATTCTAGATTACACCAGCATTTAAAGCGTGTAATAGGCATTCTGTATTTTATTTGAAGCTCAAAATAGACATTAACATATGTTTGGACTTTGTATTTTGCAGTTTAACAGTGACTCCTTCAGTCCTGGTACTGTTAGCCTGATCAGTTACTGTTACTGATTGTACATTAAAATGTGCCTGCTTGGTTCAGCTAACACTTCCTAGTTCTGTTGGTGGTTAATCTGATGTGTTTAGGCCTTCAGTTCTAATCAGTGGGAGAGCTTGTTGAGCTGTATCTACCTAGACACCATAAGAAGCATAATTCTAATAAGACAGTTGTCTGTTTGGTGGTTTATAGAATGTAACCCCTTGGTTTACAACTAAAATGTAATAATAGAATACACATACTACAGAAATCCTGACAAGGTCTCAAAAATTAGGCATGTATTTCACAGAAGTGATTAGGCCTTTTCTGAAGGTCTAGAAGGCCCTGTCTGTTCTCCATTGGGTATTTTCAGATGGTTTAAAAAAGATAGATTGGACAGTATTTCATCACAGGATATAAAGAGACCATTTCTGAGTAGTCATAGGGGGAACTTCAGATAAGACACGGTTCATGTGTAAAAGATTCAATTATAATCTAAAAGCATTGGAACATGTTTGGATATTCATAAACACTATGCAAACACTACAAGACAAAGTTGCAGTATTTCTTAATCTGTTACAGTTTTAAAGCCTCACTTGTCATACAGTAGGCAGCTGTTGTAGCTGAGTGTGTAATAGGCCCTCCACATGGGGACATTAATCTTCTCTTAGTGTGAAGGTTAAAGTTTGCCCACTGTCCTACAGTGTGCCATTGGTCGCAGAGGCACCCGTAGATCCATCTGAATTCAGCCTATGCCTCAGGGCACACTTGCTGTGCATTCAGACTGTGTCCGTTTGATAGAGAGAGACAGAGAGATAGGAGAGGAAGAAAGGGAGACAGAGAGCAAGTACATGTACAGACTATACCTTTTATGTTACTCCTAATAACACAGTCTTCAGAGGCTATCCGCCGGTCTTTGTGGCCTGCTGCATATTGAACAGTAGCCAGTGGACTGGAGGCAGCATGAGCTCATGGGAGTTGCAGTTCTAGACAGGCAGACATGCAAGGTCACTTCTTAGCTCATGAGCAACACACTGCAGCATGAAGTGAAGTGCCTTGCTGTCTGATGTGCGGCACACAGAGGTCGAACCCCTGGGGCTGTGTCAGAGACACTATAGCCAGGTTAACATCTACAACTCTCCACTCCACTGTTCAATACAAAGGAAGTGGGCTGAATTCACAATGAAGAGCCCAATACTTCTGCTGGTCCTCTGGTGTACTGGTGGTATACATATGCCAAGGTAATATCAGCTACCTGCTGACCAATACAGCTACCTCAGATGAATGCATGCAGCCGTTCATACTACACTCTAAATGTGTTAAAAATAACACATGGATTTCAGGACCTAATAAGTGTGTTGAGATGACATGATGTGTTGATGTAGACACAGTAAATGTGGCATCCATTTTTACAAAGTTTTATTAAGTTGTTTTAGACCAATGCACACACAAATGTGTTGTTTCTGTGCAAATTATCCTTAAAATAGAAAAAAACAACATTTGTTTAGTTATATTACAGTTAGATGACAGTTTGCTGAACTGATGCTAAGTGAAACTAGCAGTTAAATGGCCCATAAATTCTCCTTAATCGGCTGCTCGCTTAGTGTGATTGAACTGATTGACTGGATTAAATCTATAAGAAGGGTAGTGTGTACAGGGTGTAAATGTGATTTAAAGATCACATCATTGTGAGAGTGTTACTTCATGCCTAGAAGCATAAGTCATGTTATAATGCTAGCACAACACAAAACACAGAAATAACACCCAGATATGAAATTAATTAAATGGATATTAAAAAAGAATTGATGGTGAAATAAATAACTAACAAAAAACACATAATAATGAGCCTATTCTCTCAGGACAATGGAGGACATACAATGTAAATCTGTATTTCTGTTGTAATTGTTGTATGAGATGGAAAAAACTGCTGTTATCATACGTCATAAATGGTCTAAAAAGTCATTTTAGACCATTTGTTTTGATTCATTGTAATGCAACGTTCACAGTGGAAAAGTGGCAGCTGGTTTAGGGTCTAGGGTTAGGTGGTATTACGGTAACATTATATGCCGCTGTATTTAAAATTATGACGGTGTCTTCGAATTTGGATGGTATTTAAAATTAGGATGTGTCTGATGTGTTGAATTTCTGTTCCATGTCTTTCTAGTACATGGCCAAAATAGCCCATTTATTCATGTGCATTTAAGAGAGCTACAGGGTGGAAGCGCTGGGGGAGCTCACTATTTGCCCACTGTTATTGTGAATTTAGCAACATGCTGAGTTTGAATAACCTGAAAGATATTGAATGTATGAAAGAATGTACCTGATAATAGTCAAAAATACATTTGACTTTGTTCTCTCAGTATCCATAGAAACACTACTCCCACCCCTGTTTTTTTGAGACGGTATGGAGGTATGAAAAAAGTTGATACCGCTCAACCCTAATAAAGTCAGTGTGCCTCAGTAACCTCAGTAACAGGCAATCAAAATTGACATGGTAATGAACTGCTGTATATTAATGATGGCAAATGCTGAGCATCGGATTGATTGAGCCAGGAATTCAGTTTGGTAAAATACAGCGATAAACTAAAAATACCAAAAATGGTAAACAACCAATATCAGCATGGTATCAGATTCAACAGTAACTTCCATTCGTTTTGACAGGATGGAAAAAAGGAAGATTTCAAGATATACATGCAAGTTCAGTAACTCACACAAGCTCAATTCTTGCTTTATTTGAGCTGAAAGTTGACGACTTTAGTTTTAAATCAGACAGAGTGTGTTTGTCATAGCTCAATCCAATCCAGTTAGAATTAAGTTTTAAGTATAGGAGGTTAGTCACCTGTGTGTGCATGTGTGTTTACCCATATTAAGGTTGACCTATGACACCATGCGTGTTTGTAAATATATTGAACAAAGAAATTCGGTTTCTTATTTCAATACAATTCCTCTAGTTCATCCACACTGAATTTTGTTTTGCACGACTGATTTCAATTATAATTAAGCAATTTATTATCTATGAAGTAGCAAGTATGTCCCTGCTAGGAAGCTCCTACAGTCACTGTAAATCTGCTAGAATGTTTAATTTTTTTTGGCTACTGTAGGTCCGGTCTGACTGAACGCTGCCTTTTAGGAGTTTTTTGTTATTTTTCCCCCCCTCAAGTATCTAAACTCCTCTGGGAAACACTGCTGTTTTTCCCATCTGGTTGCCATTCAATAAAGTGTAGTGGTGGTCTTGTGGCTTTGCTGCCTTAGTTCAGAGATCCCCCCACACTTTGGTTAATGGTAACATGTAGCAGAAGACCACAACACTGTTAGCTACACTCTATGACTTGCTGTAGCCCCAGGGAGAACAAGTCAAACCAACAGTGGAACCTGCCCTTGAAAGCCACACTCTCTAACTATCCCTTTTAATGTCATTTGTTTATTCTTTTATTTACCGGGGTTGTGTCAGCACTGCTGACAAATTACTGAGGTAGAAGACACGGATACGGCGAGAGGTGTCAGCTGGATTTGCATTAAGCAATTAGAGTCCCCTTGCTCGCTCCCCATGCTACGGGTAATTGCTAAAATAAATTCTGCCAGAGAGACAAGGCTTTTTTCATCACAATGAGCTCTCTTACCCCCCCCCCCCCCCCCCCCTCTCTCTCTCTGTGTCTAATGCACGGGTTTAGACAATTCAGACTCGAGGTGGCAGATCAGCATGTTTCTGGTCATGCAGGTGACAGGCTAACTAATAACATGCCACACAGTGTGTGTGTGTGTGCACGTGTCTGGGCCCACCATGGGAATTTAAAGGTGTAAATCTGTGGGTGTGTGCATACGTGTGTGTGTGTGTGTGTGTGTGTGTGTGTGTGTGTGCATTAATCTAATGCTGCTGTGTGTTTTCTGCATAATTATGTGCTCAAGTGGGAGTGAATGAGTGTCTGTTTCAAAGTGTGCTTAGCAGGTCAATAACCCTTCTGTTTGGTGTTCTCCCACTATCGTCACATACAGTCTGATCACTCCTCTATGCCATAGTGCATGCCACCCTGATGAGAAGCAGATACACATCTCTTTGGCCTGCCCAGCAGGTCTAGACACACAGGGGGAGAGAGAGAGTGAGAGAGAGAAAGGTGGGGGGGGGGGGCATCCATTTATATTCACACTAACAATTCCAGATAACACGCACATGTAGGGCCTGTATGGTTAGCCCAGTTGGGAACCTGAGAGTTTTGTCCATGGGTTCCATGTTGGCCCCACATATGGATGCCCACCAGGGTCAGAGATGGGACGAGGAGGGGTTAAGCATGGGCACCATCTGGGTTGTACACTGCACATAGGGCCTAGGAGTCACTCAGGTGGGCTGTAATGATGGGGCCCATTTGAAAAGAACTTTACACAAACCCACTCAGAGCCCATGCCCACCTGGAACCCACCTTCTGCCTACATTCTGCCTATGTGAGCCCCACATGATCATGCTGGCTGTGAATGTGACTTGCATTGAAGATTTATTTCACATAATCCGTGAGATTTCGTTCAATATTGGATCCAGTTACATGTAGAAAGTCAGCAGAGGCAGGGATATTGAGACACACACAAACACACACACACACACACACACACACACACACACACATACATACACACACAGACTATTGTCACAAAGGTCTCATTTCCCTTATTCATACTGCCTGGGTATCCTGTTGACCTCCACCAGCTTCTGAACCTCTCTTCCCTGAGTAGTTCATGTTGACAGGTGAAACCTATAGCTAATTAAAATGGGTTTGTTGCTTATGAGGTTGAGAAAGTCATATTGGATGTTGACATTGGAGCAAATTACAGTTTTTTGGCATCTCCAGAGTCTCTGTCTCCCTCAAAGAAGGTTTCCAGCCACATTATGCAATTATGCAATTATGATGAGACAGCTCGCAACAGTTCATGTGTCATGTTTTGTGACTGTTCAGAGAGTGAAACAGCCCATTTGATGTAGCTCATTAATGAGTCTCACTATGACTCAAACTAACTGACCTTTAGGAGTGCAGATAGTATATTAACCCTGATGAGATGTGGCTCAAAAGACTGAAAAGATAACACTGCTCAAAGTGTATTGTCTAAAAGATACTACTGGTGAACTATGTGGAGTCATTGGTAAATGCCATGGGTGTCCAAATTCCAGGAGTAATTACTCAGTAACAGAAAACAATGCAAATTAAGTTCCTATTAAAAGGTCTAGATCACAGAAAGCTGAGTTTGATGTAGTAAAAAGACTTTTAAAATTTCAAAGCAGACTGTTCACTCCCCAGACTGTAATGTCCACATATGGAAACTAAGTTGAAAATGAGCCCATTTGGATTTGCAGTTTCTGTGCTCAAACACCATCACATGTACTGTACTTGTCTATGCAGCCTACAGTAGTTTAGCTCTGCTTATTTACACTCAGAGTTGGGTGGAATACTGAGAACTGAATACAGAGTTCTAAATGCCTTTAGTAAAATATTCCGTTCTGGTAAATAAAAAAATAAATAGTCATATCATACATTAATATAATACATATAATAAGCCATATAAAACTCTGCAGTAGCAATTCACTATGTGCCTTGCAGTTACTGCTACATGTGCCGTTTTACGAAAAGTATACATAATAGTTGAACAAAGTTTCAAAATCTAAACGTCCTCAGTTCCCTGAGCAGGACTACCACCTGTCTTAAGAACTCGGCAAACAAATCTGCATATTTAAATATCAAAATCTTGCACCTTTGATATAGTGCATAGGTAAGTGACTTTAAGATTGTATGTAACATCATACACAAAAACTCAAAAACACACATAGATACACAGGTACTGTCCAACAACCGAAGTCAAGTTTGTCAGTGGTGAACAATTATCACTGTAGAGGAGACTGGTCAGTTTAGTTATCCCTCAAAATAATTCACTATCAGTCTACTCAGGCTTTAGTAGAGCTCAGTAACACTGAGATAAATAACTGATCAGCACAGGGATTTATCAGTCTACTTATGCTTTAGTAGAGTTCAGTAACACTGAGATAAATAACTGATCAGCACAGTGATTTATCAGTCTACTCAGGCTTTAGCAGAGTTCAGTAATGCTGAGATAATTAACTGATCAGCAAAGGGATTTATCAGTCTACTCAGGCTTTAGTAGAGCTCAGTAACACTGAGATAAATAACTGATCAGCACAGGGATTTATCAGTCTACTCAGGCTTTAGTAGAGCTCAGTAACACTGAGATAAATAACTGATCAGCACAGGGATTTATCAGTCTACTCAGGCTTTAGTAGAGCTCAGTAACACTGAGATAAATAACTGATCAGCACAGGGATTTATCAGTCTACTCAGGCTTTAGTAGAGCTCAGTAACACTGAGATAAATAACTGATCAGCACAGGGATTTATCAGTCTACTCAGGCTTTAGTAGAGCTCAGTAACACTGAGATAAATAACTGATCAGCACAGGGATTTATCAGTCTACTCAGGCTTTAGTAGAGCTCAGTAACACTGAGATAAATAACTGATCAGCACAGTGATTTATCAGTCTACTCATGCTTTAATAGAGTTCAGTAACACTGAGATAAATAACTGATCAGCACAGTGATGTATCAGTCTACTCATGCTTTATTATTATTAACCTTCTGTAAAAGATTATGGAAATTTATTTAAATGTATTCAATAAGTATTGTTAAAGAAAATAATCTCCAATCTCTAATTTTCCACACTGAGTTCTAGGCTGTTTTTTGAACTAGGTACAATACACAGCAGCCAGTCAGACTGCATATAGTCTACATATATGTAGTATTAAAGGCACAGTAACAAAAAGAACATGTTTAATTCTGTGGGTAAAGAAAGGGATGTTGTATAATGTCACATACAAATAAATATGCACTTTGCACTTTGGTACATAACATTAAAAAGCAATGTATGTGGATATCCAGAGTGGTGGATAAATTGCAAGAAAATGAGTGGAGTGAAGGACTGAGGGAAGGATTGTTGAACTATAAGGGATTATGTGCGTCTTTAGCAGCAACTTCAGCAGTAGCCCGAAGGATAAAGAGGATACAGGTTAACAGTGATAGTAGTAAAACAATGTAGCATGGGGTTTAGCAATGAAATCTCATACAGGATGAATGAGAAACAGATATGAATATGACTCTCAGGCCATAGAAGAAGTCAGAGGAGAGACGTTGGTGATTAAATTGGCTCTAAATGCCATCACTCTTGTGCTAGTCTGCTTTCGATGGTTCTGTGTAATCGCTCACAGGGGAGTGAGGCGAGCGTGTCTTGATGACAGCATTTCCCATCACTCATTTATGCTGTTTGAGGACACAGTGTGTCTGTGTGAGTGTGTGTATGCTCCTGCATGCAGTATATGTGTGTTTGTGAATGTGGTGTGACTAAATATGGATTTGCATCTGTCCTTCCTCCTGCAAGTTGTCTGCTTGTCTGTCTGGAATATTTCACAAGACGCTCGTTGTTTATGTCCAGGTTGCCCTACTTAAGACCTAACTTCTTCTAGCACTTATGTTACGGTGGTCGTAACGCCTAAGAGGCTTTTTCTGGTTTATTCCCCTAATCCAGCCCAGTAAGACCCCTCACACTCCACCACAGCAACAGAACACCGCTAATGCTGCCTAAGAGAGCAGCCACAGAAAGGGCTAATTACACTAAATCTTAATTTTATGTTGAAGCGATTAAGAGCTTTGACACTTTGCCCTTCAGAGCCTCTGCTGCTATCCCTGTTTCTTTCTGTGACAAATCTGCTGAAACCTGCTCACTGATAAGTCACAAACATGTATGGACGCGCCATATTTGAATGTAATACACTTCTGAATGTGAATCTATTGATTTCATGTGTAGGCATGACCGAGAGTGTGCCTTTGCATTTATGTCGTATCAGTATGTGTTTCTTTCAGTAATGGAGGACCAGAGTTTAGAGAATATAGCATGGCTTTGCAAAACAAACCAAAGCATGTTGATGTCTGTTCGAAAGGCTAATGAATGTCTGCTGTGTTTCCTGGCCAGAGAAGCGACTGCTCTATTAGTAGTGTAATTTTATTTCCTTTCCTCCATCAACCAATCACTGTGTCGGGCAGGAGAATTGTGTGATTTTTCTTTTTTGAGATTGGATACATCGTAATACGCATGTACAATCTACTTCATGTAGTCAGAAAAAAGCATTCATTAAATTATAGTTGAATTTGTACATCCGTGATAATAAGGATAAAGAGGAAAGGCTACCTTTGCTTTCCCTTAGATGGAATAAGATGGAGGACTTTCCTGGCTCTGTGAGAGGAGGATGCAAGGTAATTGTCTTTAAATGCAAATCTTAATAAAACTGAGGGGTGGAATTCTGATAATGTTAAAAAGGATGCACAGATTCAGCTTTTTCAGTTCCAATACCGATACATAAACTTTGCATATCGGCCGACACCCGATACAGATCCGATACCATTGTTGAATGAATAAACCGTATACTTCACCACGTGGGAGAGCTTAAGGCATCAGGATTGACTTAAACATTACTTTACTAACTTCGTATAACTAAATATAACAAATCCAGCTAATCCAGCTAATAATCCCGATCCAGCTAATTTTGTTAATATCGGGGCCGATATCTGATCCTAATATTGGATTGGTGCAGCTCTACTGCATGCATTATTATGGCCTTAGTATTTGGGACAGCTGTAGACTCCACAAGATCAATTACAGTAGTCAGAGAGACAGTAGCTCATGAAAAAGTGTGTGTGTATATATATATTTTATATATATATATATATATATATATATATATATATATATATATATATATATATATATATATATATAAAATTGTCAACATATCCAGTATTTCCCATTCTTTATTGGTAGATTTTATAGCAATATATCAAAACAATCAAATTATCTGCATTATTTCTTTAAAAAAGCCAAATTGCCTTCCAATGAAAAAAAAAAACAAATGTAAAAACACCTAAAAAGTATATTGAAGAATCTTATTTCTAATAGTTCTATTTCACATCGCATAGCATAGCTTTTGTTTTTAGCACTTTTAGCATTTTAACAGGTCTTACCACTTTAGTTTTACCGAATAGTGATGCCGTCTGGTTGCATTTAGGGTGATTTAACTTGCCATGTGATGTGTTTTTGCAGTGCAGATTCCTGGAGGCAACGAGATTGTGTGTTTGGGAAGGTGTGGGTGAATTCATTTCCGTTAACTCTTTTCAGAGCTGTTTCCTAACCCACTGGGACTGTAATCTCAGAAGTGTTGAATTTATTTGCATTGTGTGTTTTCTGCACTATTTATTCTACAGTTTTGATTAACTCTGTCTCTCTGCCAACTCTGCTATGCAGCTGGAATTCAGTTTTTTTTCTCCTTCAAGAGCAGTTAAATGACTGCTGCTGCATTAAAAAGCTAATTATAACAAAGTTCAAGTAGCTTACAACACTAATATAGTGCCTCATTTTATTTCAATGTAAGCCAATCTTTTGCATATTCATTTTAACCTCTACTCTCTCTTCAATCTGCAAGTACAATCTCTGAGAAGAAATATGGAGCAGAAAGGTTTTTTTAAATCATAAACAGTAACTACAAGTTATTTTCTTTTATTCATAGAAATCAGGCAAACCGTGGACTTTTTGTTTTACACATTTTTATTTTGCACTGTATTACATCATGCAAGCCACACACGTACCTTCTGCACTTGAGAAATGGCATGGTAGTAAATGCACTATTTTAAATGCAGAGTTCATTAGGCAGATTTCATTTTCTCTATAAAATTAATATATGATGTACTGTATATCATATGTATGCAAACAAAGAAATGCAGCCCCCGGGATAGCACGCATGATCACAGGTGGAAGTACTAGGCAACATAATGTTCAACAGCGAACTGAGTTCTCTTTTTTAAAGTGGTGCATTATTTGTGACAAAAATGAAAGTTAGAAAGAAAAAATATTTTTTTTCCTGTTCTTTTAGCACAGCTAGCCACTAAAGGGAAATGTGTCTGGTGGTCATGTGGGAGTTAATATCTGAAAGAAAGTTGATTTTCTAGTTACAGTTATAGTGGTACCTACCAAATGTAAGGAATGCCAGATCTGTGGTTCATGTTACAGTTCCAGTGTCCTTTTGCAAACCTTAAAATAGCTGAATTCAGTAAAAGGAGGTGTCTGGATATTTGCACATGAAAGATATTGTATAAATATAATGGGGGACTAGGCTGCACAAGCTGAATAGGCTGTACAACATTTTGGAATGAAACTCTTCTGTATTCATACTACACTGACCAAAACTCTTAGTCAACCATCAGAAGTCTTTAAGACTTTTGTTACGGGCAGTAAAAATGGAATAGACAGTAATATAGAACAAATACACCAGAAGGCAGTTAATGTAATTTCTTGCCAGTATAGTTGTTGATAAGTAGGTTAAATTAATACACATTAGATGAAAGCTATCCGGTAGCTTTTAAGGTGGTTTACCTTTCCATGTGTTTGTCATTTTCCTTGTCCTTTACATTGCTGATTACATGTTAGGTAATTGCTAATCTGTATCCCATGGCCTCAGTGAATATACTGCTAGAGTTTAAATTGATAGATTCAGATGGCTCCTAAATCAACTGACAGTATTTCAGTATTTTGCTCAAGTGTATTTACCTAAATACTGCTTTACTTTATTCTTCAAAAATGCATATTTCTATACTGAGTAACATATTACACTGAAAAACAAAAGAAATGAATGAATAAATGAAAATGAATTTAAATACGTTTTGAACCAAACCCTTTATATACTGTGTATTATATTCTGTTCATATATGCAGTGTAGGACATTCTCATTTCTTACTATTAAAGAAATCTGATTAATATCTTGTTTGTTGTTAAATTAGTGTTTAATCACTAATATCTATACTCTGTCATTGTATCTTTTGTATCTCTTGGCTTTGCATTTGCAATTTCATTAGGAGTTGGCACTAAACACAGCACACATGCAAGTAGGAGTATCCTTTAACATGCTTTTGATTAAAGAGAGGTAGAAGAAAAGGGGAAAACCCTGCATGTGGTGTAGCACTGTCCAGTATTGCAGATGAGACGCCTTGGGAATATCAGAGATTAGAGCAGCAATGGCAGTTGGTTTAATCTTAACTCTGTATTTTCTTTTGTGACATTTACAGCACATTGAAAATGTCAGAACATGGTCAATATCAGCATTTCTAAATCCTCTTTAACCCGTGAGTGGAAAGACTTGTTTCTTTTTTATCTATATTGGTAAAAAAAAAAAGAAAGAAAGACAACGACTATTTATGGGTTTATCTCTGTGGTCTGCCCAGTTGGATTTAAAGCCGATTTATACTCGGAGAAAGTGACACTAGGGGAATTTGTTTGAGCCTGTGTTTGTTAGTCCCTCCTAGACTCCACATAAAACATGTTTGACTGGGAAGGTTAGATAAAATTGATGGTACACTGGATGTTTATAAGTCAGGATTCATAGCCTGTCATTCCCACATCACTTTCTGCAGTGCTTTGGCTGGGATAAAGCTCATTGCTTTTCAAAGCTTCATGGGGAATTACTTCAAAAAGGGGATGTTTGCAGGGACTCGACGTTTGGACTCTTCACATATTACACAGATTAAGTCTATTCTTGGGATAAATTGTACAGTCCGTGGGGATCCTCCTTAGAAACAAGGCTTAATATGGGTCTGGAAAATCAGTGTCAGTCATTCGAGGCTCCTATGGCGAGAGCTTTTTTCTTATTCGTATGCCGATTTGCCGAGTCGCGACCCGATTTGAGCACAAGAACCTTATATCAACTGTGAAGCACGGAGGTGGAAATGTCATGGTTTGGGGCTGCTTTTCTGCAGTAGGGCCTGGAGAGCTCTCCAACATAGAATCCACTAGGAATTCTTTATTGTATTAAAGGGCACATGAGGAAAATGTGAGACCATCTGTTCAAAAGCCAAAGCTGAAACGTCACACGGCTGAAAGAACTCAGCATGGAAGAGTAGGGAAAACTTGCAAGAAAATTGCATTTTTTATAATTACAAAAACAAGACATTTCTTCAGTTTTATTTCTTAGTAATTTTACCTCCAATTATTTAATATTGTTTAAATGAAGATTAAAGGTTTTCATGGGTGATGACTGTAAGTAAGACAAAGACACAAAAGAAACGGATATTGATATTCATCACGTGACAAGGTCACTAAATTACTAATTACTTAATTATTGCTACATGAACTCTACATATTCGTATTGGTATAGCAGTGGCGATTGGTTATAGTGAGCGAGCAATATGCTGCCACTAGAATAAAGACATACACACACGTGTTTAAATTAAGGACAGTGTACAGACTGGATACATGATCTGATCTCTATATCTATGTAAAGGAGCAACAAATGGATTAGTCCTTGGCACCACTGTTTGCACATGTGCAGCTCATTACTGTCTGTGAACAGTGTTAGTGATTCTCTTCTATGGGAAGTAGCCAAAGTCTGTACAAAAAGTTGTTAGATTTGCTGCTACTCACTTTTTAAAAATAACCTTCTAGGTCTGAAAAGTCGCTAAATCTAGCAACAAAATCAAAAAACAAAAGCAGAAAAAGTTGGCAACAGTTTTTTCATGTAATGAATGGATCAATACAAATATTTTTACTTTGATTCATTGATTTTCCTGTAAAGTTTCCTGTAAAGTTTGGAGATACAAGTTTTTTTTTTTTTTTGTTTTGTTTTTTTTTTTGACAGCGATAGTATGTTTGCTACCCATCTAATGAAAGTTGATGTATACAATTAAGGCAAGCCTAAATGTCACTACAAGTCACATATAATGTTCACTCATGAAAAACATATCAATGTATTCTTTAATTAGAAGCAACAAATCAGTTAGAATCAGCTGTAAAGAGCAGCTTATATTGTGCTAGTTTGTGAAAACTGGTTTCTTCTTTTTTTTTCTGTCAGCCGGCATCATCTCAGGAGATTCTGAAAGAAAATTGCTCGGATTTTCTCTGACACAGGAAAACACAGGACTCACAAATAAGGTTTCTGTCTAACACAGAGACACATTTACTGTATGTGGCCAAGGGTAAACAGAATGTGGACAATTTGTTGATAAAATGTCTGGATAGGAAATAAATGACATGACTGTTGTAAACAGGCTCTTAAGTCTGGTTTCGACGGCATGAATTCAGCCTAGTTTAGAAAAAGCTGCACTTTCTGATGTTTCACCATTTAAAAACCACATTTCGTCTAGACTCTAATCAGGGTTTGGGAAACTGGCCACTAATGTCACCACTTAGTTCTGTAGCAGCTTTGGAACAACTTGTTCTAAATAACAGTTCTGCTTTCTTGGGACTGTCTCCCAAAGCACATTCAAGGCTCAGCTTTGTGCAAAAAAAGGAGTGTATGCAAACTTCTGAGCACAACTTCTATTTTTCATGAGTACCTATTCATCACCAATATTACGGAGGGTTTACAAAGTTAGCGGGCTAAACAATCCTGCTTGAAGAGTCAGGACTAAGAGCATGGATCTTTGGATAGTGAATAAAAATAAAGTCTGACTGTGTCGAGAAACACAGAAGCTGTGAGGGAGATGCCTCTGCAGGGAGCTTGTGACATCACTGTGCCAATATTTATTAGTAATAAGTGAAATAAATAAACATGCTCCCATATCCCTTGTGTGGTTGCCTGTGTTTGACTCTATGTGTGGAGGTGCTATAATCACAAACCTATGATTCAGTTCCAGTTTCCCAAAGCGTGGATATTTTGGGAAGTGTGGAAGGAGTCTCTCCTTTGCATACCTGGGGCAGAATTTGTCAAGTGTCCCTGAGCTAGTCATAGGACCAATGAGCCAAGAGTGCACTTATGACTAAAACGTCTCACAGATCACAGAGGGACATGAGACCTATTTAAGAGCCCTCCGCCCACTGGTAGAAACAAGCAGGATGTAGTTCTGTGAGTTCTCATGAGGTGGCTTTCTGGAGTCCCGACAAGCATAGCAATAATGACTAGTTTTGTGTAATGTGCCAAAGAAATGAAAAGGCTTCCATTAAAGACTTGCAAAGTTGCTCTTTTTCAAAACCAAGATTTAACAAATCATTTTGTAATTCCATAGTTTGTAAAACAGAGTTGGAAATGAAGTAATAAATGTTCACAAAGTGAAGACTGATCCCTGTTTAGAAGAGCTTATATGAGTTTTAGCTTAACTGAAATTTACACTCCTCTGTGGGATGGCATGCCCTCCAGCAAAAACATTTTAGCCCTGCTGAGCACCTGCAGACTAACGTTCCATAATTCAAATATGAATTGCATTATCTAACCCCCATCATGACCTGCAGGAAACCTTACTACTGGAATTACTCCCTATGATTGCACATTTCATTAAAAAACTTCGAAAAAGGTTTGGAGTTTAAAACACATTAAACTATCACATAAAAAAAAAGCATTTGGATATAACACATGTAATTACAGCATTCATATATTTAATAATAAGCAAGACTACAGAGGTGCCACATGCAGTGGTAGGTCATTGTTTTTACTGCTGGTTGTTGCTTCTACAGAATTTCATTAGAGCAGATGCCCCAGCTAGTGCCATATGTGTCAGGTCGTAAACCTTAGCTTACCAGCACATTCCGCTGGTTGCTGCCATATGGTCAGATTTAGAAGAGGACCACGGGTTCATCTCCACCAGGACCGGCAGATGAGGACATGTTCTGTGCTAAATGATTGTCTACGTATAGACTCAATTTAAAAAGAGCAGTCAATTACTAATCGTCTGCATTTCACTTTCGACCAGTGACCCCACTTATTGTAACCACTGCTGCTGTACACCACTGCTTTCTGCTTCTCTGAGTCATTCTTTTCCCACACTCTCACACACTCTGACTGCTCAGTTCATGTAAGGCCACATTATCACAACCATTAAGGCCACTTCAGAGTGTTACATGTCTTCCTTAAACAACCAATCCAGAACGAAATCGTCTCTACCTACAAGCCATAGATACTGAAATGTGGCTAATGATGCCCTGCAGATTTGGTAATGGCTGTAGTTTGGTAGCGCGCCATGGTCTCGTAAATGACTTTTTTCCCCACTTTTTCTTTGGAAATATGTTTAGATCCTGGTATTTTGTGACTCTTGCCATGCAGTGCCGAGCAGATATAACAGTATTGGTGTTCTGTTGTAATGAAGGTGCCATAGAATGCATTTACTAAGTAGTTTAGGTTAAGTTGTCCTGTGAAGTAGAAAATGTAAGTATGTGACTTGCTAGTGTGCTTGGATGTGTTTTAATACCCCCAATAAGGCACCTGCTAGCTTTTCTGGCTCTAGTTTCCTGGCTCATCGAATTTGAGCTAGCCTTTTGTTGAAACTGGCACAGACAAAGCCAAGGTCACAACATCTAACAGAGTCTGGCAGTGATGTGCATTTTAGATAAATATTATCTCAAAAACCTGTCTGCAAGTACCAGAGACACCATATTTCCCTGAAGTGGCAGTTGCCATTTTCCTTGTCACAGCTTTTAGGTGTATAAGGCAAGACTGATACTAGAGCTGGGCAATATGACAATATTTTATTGTATTGTGATGAGTTTTGTTATTGTGATACACAATATTCAATCTAGGGGAGGATCTGAATTGTAGAGAATCTGTGTAAGAATCTATCGCTACTGAAGTTTTTAGTCTGTGATTACATGTATTGTGATAAATATTGTGTATCGTAAAAATGTCTTTAAATATTGTGATATAGTATTTTTACCATATCGCCCAGCCCTAGTTGGCACTATAGGTGGATAACACACCAGACATTCATTTTTTTGATGACAAGCCATCTGACATTCCTCTTGTTGTAGCTATCAACAAGTATATATCAGGTATATTTATGAGGTCTGAGAATAAAATAATGTTGCTTGGCCACAACAATCACAAGTTCACAACAGGGTTGTTAAATTGAAGGCTTGTGTATCATGGATATCGTCAGTGCTTAAAGATCACTGATTATCTGCACATTTCATTACAAAGAGTGTAATCAGTCTTATTTATTTCAATGGCATGCAGCGTATTTTGAGTAAAAATCACGGTACTCAGTATGGGAGAGTATTCGGAAGCTTTTTTTTTTTTGGTTTACGCTGCTGGTGCATTTTGTTTACATAATGAAATGTGCAGTAAATATTGTAAAAATGTCTTTAAATGTTTTGATATAAAATTGTTCTATATCGTCCAGCTCTAACTGATTCTGAGTGAAAATGAAAGAGGCCCGATTTCTCTTTTGAATGAAAAGACAACCATGTTTGACTATGTCAGTTCCATGTACCAAACTTTCAATATTTAACCAGGCCAAGAAAAATACCGGTGTCCATTCTAGGGTACCTTTGAAAAAGTATACAAACACTGAACCACTTTCGACCTAGACTATAGCTTTAGTAAAGGACAGTTGATTATTTCCAACATTTGGTGCCACATTTAATTACTCTGCTCATCAAACACATATCACACACACAACTTGGGAACTCCAGTTTCTGTTTTCTCCATATTTTCTATTTACAGCAGTGGCAACATTTATATATTTAGTGGATTTGTAAAGGCTGTTATGCAACCCATTCTGAGCTGCCTCTCCCGTGTCTGTGTTTTACCATTTTCTGGTTCTGACCTTGGCTGTTTCTCAATTTCTTGTCATGGATATGCCTGCATAAACACTGCCTGGCTGTTTACAGCCCCACCCCCATACCATAGACGACGATCGAGCTTACTGGAATCAACCTAATAAGAGTACACATACATTTAGCAAAAGGTAGAAAACTTGAGCTTCTTGTTTTCCATTCATATTCTCCAATCCATAGAAAAAAAGAAACTTTGAAAGCTTTGAAAACATGCAGAAAATCAGAAAAGTGTAAATGTCTGTCATGGTACTGCACATCTGAAAGACCTGTATTGTTGTTGGAGCGCTGCAGCATGTATGAGGCAGTGGTTTTTCTGCTGTGAGTTTGTGCGCTCACAAATACACCCTTGGGTGACTCTGCAGGCACACCATAAGCATGTTGGCAGAATGCAGACAAAGGTCTGCCTGCCAGATTACCACAGAGACACTCCAGTTGTGTGTGCCACACACGCTCACAGACTTGTAATACTGTCTTTGTGTTTATGTTGGACAATATAGACGTGAAGCTAAGTTCTGCTGTGGCTAAATGGAACCGTAACCTTGGTAAATAAAAGGAAATTGGTTCATTTTAAGTGACCGTAGTAGAAACCACACACACACACGTTTTCTAATGGCAACCAGAAACATGTATACACCTTCAGAGTTTGTATTTCTGACATTGTGAGGACGTTTGGTTCAAATATTTCTACCATAATGGTGGCATTTAGTCCCTACAAAGAGAGTAAAACAGATTATATTCATAGACACAGAGAGCGCGAGGACAGCTGTGCCTATGCCAAAGCCAAATAATGGAGGCACTCCAGTGGTGGAAGAATGCCCAGCCCTTTCTTCCTGAGGGATGCCCAGTGCCAGCCTACCCCATGGAAGGTTCATTCTGCCTGGGGAAGGAGAGCTCCCTGTAGACATTACAGAGCCTGAGAAAGCCTGGAGGAGAGCCTGGGCAAGCATAGAGATGGAGCTTGCAAGTGGGACACTTGAGACATGAGACAAAACTCATTCAGACACTGTCCGATTTAGGCTAGGCAAAAAGAGAGCAATCCAATCCTGTTGTGTGTGGGCAGTCTGTGGTCTATCACATATCACAGCTCTTTACTTTTGAACATGAAGTGTATATCATAATGCCAGTCTTACTTCTTTAAAAATGAAGGTTCGTATTAGAGACGTCCTGATACAATCCATTTACTGGGGATTAGGGAGCGATCCAGGTATGTTTAATGAAGCAGGTATCTGCCTTTAAGGTTCTGATCCACTTCTGATTCTTAGTGTGCCGCATTACATTGCGTTACATTGTGTACATTTCAACAGCAGAATGTTACTGCAGCATTACTTAAGGTGGAACGGAAAGTTTAGGGAAGAGGAAAACTTTAGCTTTAGCTTAGCTTAGAGTCTCAGTGAAAACATGATGCAGCAAACAAACGGCACAAAGAATAGCAGTTAAGAGTGTGTTAGTTAATATGTCAGAAGAGGATGATTTAAACCATAAAATGTTTGTCTATTTTCTGCCGTTCTTTTTTTTTTTTTTTTTTTTTCCTATACGGCCAAAATCACCCAGTTTGGTTGCAGTTGTGCAGCGTCAAAGATATTTAATTCTGTTATATCCCTTTGGGAAGATGTAATCTTACTTCCATCCCATTGTTACTCTTGAATGACGCCTGGTTAGAAACCGAACCAAATCGTGGAAATGCTCTGTTCTACCAGCGAGAGGACCACGCTCCTTTCTTTGGTTGTAAACCAGCTCTGAATGGCACATTCATAACCAAGGAGGAGAGTTGTAAAGGAACTGAGAGCTAAATGGTCAAGTCAGACTGGATTATAAGATATTAAACACTATATAATTATAAAACACTAAATCAAAGTATCAACTTATCAAAGTAATTTAGTTTAGAATATCTGATTTTACTAAAATAGGGATTTTACTGGTGTTTATCAGTGTGTATTTGCACATCTTACCAAAGTTGTGGGTCTGTATTATTTAATAAAAACAAATAGGACCGGATTGGAATTGGCCGATAGTCAGCATTAGAAGACTTGGATTGGTGTTAAAAAAAACATGATCAGGACATTCTTAGTTCTTAGTTCCTGTTTTTATAGTGATGGTGCACATTTAATTAGTTTAGTATGCTTTAGCTACTTTCAAAAGGGGCAAAGGTTTTTCACACTTATCTCATTTTAAAAAAGTACAAAAAGATTATATACTGACCAAGAAAAACCCAAATGATTGTCATGGATTGTTAACAAACTCACGCAACATTACTTCAATTAAATTCAACATTTGTTCAGCTTCTTTCTGTCATTCCACTTAAAGATTGGGAAAAAATAAAAATGTGAAAGGCAAGCTCACAATAGGCAGCTGGTCAGCATTGTGAAATGCCCAGCAAAACACTCATTATCCAAATGCTGGGTTTCCGAAAGAGTGGCACAATCTGGAAAAGCAGCCCTGTCAGTAATGACTTGACAATGTGGAGCTATGTAAATGCCAGCATAATCGTACAGCATGAAATGACCAGCATGATTCTACATTTAGTGCACATTTGAAAGGCTGTATTTTATTTTAGTATATTGGCTGAAGTATGCTTCTAATCATATTACAGGCAATGTTTAGTTCCTACTAAATCACCATTACCCAGGTTTGACTCGTACTGTAATTCTGTTATGATGTGATGAAACAAATGTTTGTAGTTCTACTGTAAATGTAATTATATTGGGTCAGATTTGTAAAACCAGTTCATATGGACAGTCAGTATTGAGTTCATGTGGTGCCTGTTTTGGTGCCAAAATGGACAAATTGCACCAAGGGACACCTTACAGTTTACAGCTACAGCATGGAGGAAATAAAGAGAGGGACTTTTTTCATGCTCTTTTAGGTAAACAAAAACAATGTAAACAATAATATAAAAAAACCTAATTAACATTAAGGCAAATTTAACCACAAGTTGTATCCACTGAATAATAAAAAAAGTGATGATAAATAGTAATTAAACCAAGCACGTCAATTTTTAAGAAATTATAACTGTCTATATATATATATATATATATATATATATATATATATATATATATATATATATATATATATATATATATGCATACAAATCCATCATTCAAACAGCTATAGTTAGCACTAGAGTTGGGCAATATGACAATATTTTATAGTATCGTGATACATTTTGTTATTGTTATACACAATATGCTTTTCCAAAGTATTTTTACCATATCGCCCAGCCCTAGTTGGCACTATAGGTGGATAACACACCAGACATTTGTTCTTTTGATAACAAGCTATCTGACATTCCCCTTCTTGTAGCTAGCCATCAGGTCTGAGAATGGAATAATGTTGCTTGGCTACAGCAATCACAAGTTCACAACAGGGTTGTTAAATTGAAGGAAAAAAACTGCAATCATCGGCGCTGACCAACACCAGACTGAATTCAGTCCTGTTCCGTCAGAAAACAGGTTGACACACATGACCCAACCAAACCAAGCTCACAACATTTCCAGTCCTATTAAAGCTGTTTCCTCTGGCTCCAGAGTATTGGTTTATACCCAAGGAAATAGTGGGAGAATTCTGTAGCGTTATGCTCTTGTTTCTGTGTAGTGTAAGAAATAAAAATACATCTTCCTCACAGCCCATAATTAACCTCCAATAGCGCACCAAGTGCTGTTGCATAAGAGTTTATAGTGCAAGAGAGTGTGAAGTTTCTAAACATTGCCAATTGGAAGAAGAAAAAAGCCTTCTGGAAGTTGAATGGAATTAAGTGCTTTCCAAATCCCTTTCGCGCTAAAAATTAGGAATTGGAGAAAAAGAAATGGTTTACATTCTGGTCTTTACAGAAATTCTGAATGCATAAGTTTCTAATTAATTTCTGCAAATTTGACAAGCGTGTGTGTTTTCTAATTTCTCAAGCACTTCTCAAAACCGTTTATCTCTCAATGACGGCCTTCGTAATATGTCAGAGTCAGGTTCTTAGCTCGTCTTGCTGTAACCCCGCAGGTGGTGTAATGAAAAGTGGCACGGCCCAAATTCCCTCACTGAACAGACGTGTTGCAAATCATTTATAAACAAGCCAATCCTTTTATGTGATTTATTCCCCTTAAGATGATGAAGAGGGATTACTCCAAGAATTAACAGCCACTGTTAACAGCAGAACTGTGTCAGTTTTTCAAGAGTACACATTGCTGGCTCGCCGGCTGAAATGCACAAGCTAACTACCATTCAACCAGTAATACGCCGGTAGTCATGCTGAGCTTGAAGTAAAGTGACAGCTGTCATGGGGATTGGTTCTGGTTAGTGTTTGGCCCTCTTTCTGACATGAGAATATTAGCCACATTATGCAGGCTAATGAGGTAAGTGATTAGCATGTTAGCCTCCCTCTGTTAGCCCTCCATTAGCAAGCCCAGCATTCGCTGTGATTTGTTTCATTAGGGCCAGTGTTTTCTGTAACTGTGATTTATTAAGGACAAAGACAGATAAAGTGCTAAGGCTAAGACTTTACTGCTTGTGCTTTGTGGATCAGTCCAGATTTGTACAGCCATTGTCATATACCTGTAAAGGTGACTGATTTGCACAGTGTGATGATTAGTATAGAATATAAAATATCTAGGTCAGCTATTGGATTGCATTGGTAATTAAAAGGTAACTTACAGGGAAAACGGTATTGTACAATACTGCACAAAATAAGTGACATCCCTACAAGTAAAGCTCTTGTAAAAATGACCAACCACTATTTAAAGTGGGACGGAAAAGCTGCATGTCATCATTTACCTTCCAGGTGCCATGGGTTCTCTCAGTGTTTGCCCAGTTAGTGCTGCCGAGACAGTCAATGGGGCATGGGAGGTAAAGGATTAGATGTGTGACCTCCTTAAACAGACTGGCCAGAGCGGTTCACAAAGCTGTGAGCTTTTTATGAGGTTTCAGCTTGTTAAAAACTAGAGGAAGGTGACTTCCACATACCATAAAATTAACATAACTCTGCTTAGTGGTGGTCTATAAAGCAGGACTGTCTTTTCCAAATGGTTGTGAGCCCTTAGTAATAATGAACTCTTAGTAAATGAGAGTAGGAAATGTGATTGTGTGTTTATGGAGAGTCATTTGCTAAACACAGCAGGCCTTTATGTCTGTGGATTTGAGGATGACATATTTTGTTGTTTCAGAATACAAGAACCTACAGAAGTTACAGCAATCCTAAAGATGTATTTCATCTTTCATGGCCTTTGAGGAGGTACAGTAAAACTTGTCATTGAGGGGCTCTGAGGCATGCAGACCATCTCGCCATGCAGGGTACAGAATTAAATGATGAGATTTTATGATCTGTTAAATAAGATTGTGCTGCAGTACAGGATCCAGTCTTGGCTAGTTTCTCTGTACATAAGTATTAAGGCATTCTTGATGCAATATTCAGTAGTGACATATTGCAACTTTACTGAACGTCAGGGGCTCACTCAACGTCACTCGGACTTGAGCTACACAATTTATTTGAAAAATAGAGAGCATCTGACACTTCATGTAATTTCGTCAGAAATGTTTCTTGTATTTGTGTTGTAAGGGAGCACATGCTAGAGAATTAGACAAAAACGCCTCATTAAACACATAACGAGTTTCACCTCGGCAAAAGCTACAAATTTTCCAAATCTTGGATGTGAGAAAGAAAGCGCAGCTTGTGGGTGAGGGATTTTGTTTTATCTTAACTTATTATCCTTATTGTTATTTGAAATCTAAATTTTAAAGTTTTGGGATCAGTTGCGCTGCTCACAATTCTGTTAGTAGAGTTGTTGGAGGTGAACAGTGTTGTCTATGCTTTCTCTAGTGTTGTGCCGATACCCTGACTACCCCGAAACCGAAAGTTGAGTTAAAGCTTTAGTTTATTTGTACCTGAATGTAAAATTGCTACATAAGCACTCTTTATTTCTAAACTGGCATTTTTCACTGCTTTAAAATTTGCCAATTAAAAAGCTCTTGCCAATTGCCAAGTCTGTACTGTGCAAATTTTAATTTTTTTCATAGCTGTGAAACTTACTTAACCAGTAAATGCTGTTCTTTTAAGCTTATTATATCTCATTTGGGATAGAAAATACAACCTAAAAAAGTGGAAGCTATCGAGTATTTAGGTCAGGCTTGATATTGGTACTCCTGTATCTGCACCCCTAGTTTTCTCAGGATATTTCCGACCCACACACCAAAACACTTCTTTTTTGCTCTATTAGCAAAAAAAAATACATCTGATTTTACAATGATTTACAATACATTCATCAGGGGGTTGCAGTGTTTTGTGTGCTTGCAATGTTTAGTGTTTTTGCAGTTTTGGCAGTTTTCTCCCTGACAAAAATGTATGGAGAATGAGCAGATTGCTAAAGTATTTTTTCATGCTAGCATTGCTAACCCCTGATAAGCTTCTTTTTAATTGTCAATCATAGTAAAATCAGCATCAAAAAACACATTGGAGACATCCACACTAAATCTTTCATTTTACTCGGATGCTATTCATGTGTTGATGAGATGAAATGAGGTAAAGAATAGCACTTGCACAAAGGTAGTGGGTGGAGTTACTCAAATGGGCCAGTGTTATTATTGTGTGCCTTCATTAATATAGACAAAATCTGAGCTGTTTGTTGAATCCTTGCTCAGCTGAACATGCACAGGCAATGCAAAAGTGAGCTCATCATATGTCTTTAGTTTTTGTCATATTTTAAACATTTTGTCTGAAAACACACATACCGGGCCTGTGGATTACAGAGACATTTCTCAAGCACAATGTTAATCCGTCCTCTGCCTTCTACAGATTAGCCTGCAAGAAGTCACCATGTTAAATCAACACACACACACAAACATATACACACACACACACACACACACACACACACACACACACACACACACACTCACACAGAGAGAAAGAAAGAGGGGGAAAAAACACTGGACACCAAGAAATAATAGGTTTACATCAGGGTACAGGATGTGCCAAGGCATTGTGTGTTTTTGGATAGGGGAGTTTATTCCAGCTAGTCTGCTAGCCTGGTGCAGGTATGAAAAAGCCCTTCCAGTATGAAAGAGGAAACACCTTGTAATTTGCATGGTAGTTTTCTCCCCGGATGTCTACTTATGGCATTATAACATTTTGTCTGGATTTATTTTTAGGTGCCATTTTCTAAACCTCGCTTTATCCCTTTGAGTTAAACAGGCTTTTTTGTTACGGTGCGTTAATTATATTTATGTAAATGGATACTGATTGGCTGCCATGTACTTTGCTTCATTCAAAAAGAAGTCTGCGCTGAAACACCTATTGTGACTTTAGTGTGAATGGGCAGGACTAACATGCTAGTAATAAGAACAACCACACATCACTTTTTCTTTTGGGTAAAAACAAACCCAGTCATATTGCTGCTGCCAAACCAGAAATGGCATTTGGCACATTTAGCAATAAAACAAACCCTAGTTTATAGTTTTCTTTATGTTCCCAAAGAGTAAAAGAGGGCAAAAGGAGAGATCTGTGGCTTGAAGCCATCCGCAGAGAGGATGAAAATAGAAAATTGTTGTATGCGGCCAGTTGATTTGTGCACATCTGTGACAAATGCTTTATCACAGGTCAGTTAGTAATGGTAAAGACAAGAGTTATTATGCTAAAAGTCAGAGTACTGAATATAGATGCTGCACTGAAAGAGAAAACCTGGAACATGGAGAAAAGCCAAGGAAATCCCAGTGTAATGACTGCCTTTAAAAGCTAACTAATAACTCGATCGCCAGCACTGGCTGTAGCCAGTTAAATTTACCCCTAATTTGTTGGAACATTTGTACCAAAACAGCTTTGCCTGCCTTTTCCCTGAAGTGATTTTTATGCCCTGATTATTGTCATAATAATCCAAATTAAGCACTACATTAATGCCATGATGATAAAACTATAGGGAATCAAAACGTCATTGATTAATTTAGTCAATAAATGTAATTTATTAAAAAACTGTCAAATCCCGTTATTATTAGTTTATATATAGTTGTCTTTCGACAAACTTTGTTATTAAATGTGCAGTAGTGATTTCAAACATGGTACAGATCCAAGCTGGGCCAAATATCCAGCATAAATTTTTCTGAGACATTCTGGAATTAACATACCTTTTTAGCTCAGCAGGTCAGATGCATTTGGAACAACAGTTTGTTGATTGGAGTGCAGTGAGACAGGAAGTGAAGGTGGTTTGTGGGTGTGAATGTGTGTGAGCGAGCTGAATTGAGCCCACATGTGGATGCAGTGGCAGAGAACATTTGTGATCTGTCTCAGTTCACTGTAGGAGAGCGCTTGCTAGTCCCAGATTACTGAGGCACATTGAATACACCATGTGCACTCTGTCACACTGTCTGGATCTGGGAGTCAGCGTGTGTGTGTGTGTGTAGCAGGGGGTAAGAAGCTCACATAGCAATGTTAAATGTACTTCTCATCAGAGCTGCAGAGTAAGCTCTTTATTCTCTGTTTTTCCTCAGTGTAAATGTCTGACTGATAGACAGACAGACAGACAGTTAGATACTTTATTGATCCTGAAGGAAATTTAGCAGCCAGTAGCAGTTCCACAATAACAGCACATTAAATGCAATACAATAATCAGGAAAAAAAATTTGTAACAGTGTATTTTAAAGTTCCCTTTAGTACAAAACAGCCCAGTCAAAAAAAGCTGTGTCAGGTTTGTCATTTTTGTATGTTTGTACACTCCTAATCTGGCTGGTACATATACTATACCTTTATACTGTACCACTAATCAGGCTTCAGGCTTTGCATCATTCTCACATTCACATCAGCCATAAAAGTCCCGTTAAACAGGACGTCCTCCAAATAAACAGCCAGCTTTCATTTCTGAATCATGTAAAAACACACACCCATGGCATTTTCCTGCATGAAAACAGAAAACATGAGTCGAAAGCCTCACTGAAACCATCTGATTTGGCGGCCATGCTGTGGTGCGTATGCATGCACAAAGGCAGTATTTCGCCTCTTCTCAGGCAGTTTGTTTGTTTGTTTGTTTGTTATACATTACTGATCCACTTTACAAAGGAAATTGGTCATTTTGCTGCTTTACGCCACCCTAGGCTCAGCGGAGCTGCAATGCCCTGGGTAGTTGGAGGGGATTAAGTGCCTTATCCAAGAGCACAGCCAGGAAAACCCTGTTGGTCCTGGGATTTAAACTCAGAACCTTCTGGTTGCTGGATCAGCTCTTACCGCTTGGCTATCATCACCCCTAGACAGATCCAAAATACCCTAGAATCATAGTATACATCTGTGTGACATTCCACTCGCAAAAGTGGAACGATTGGCTGTTAAAACTGCTGCTAACTCAGCTACACATTACTACACTATTAGACTGTTAGGAGTGGATCAGCTTCAGTTCACACATGCTCCTTTCAGGAATTAGTCTTATGTCCTAGATTTGAAGTCTGGCTTGTGTTCACACTTAACCTCTATCAATTTCATTACTGTGTAAAAGTGCATCTCTGGCAGCAACTGATCATTAAAGATGCCATTAGAATGCATTTATTGAGTTTTGAAGGAGTTTTGATGTATAAGTAGTAAGTATGCGACTGTTCAAACACTCAGGCGTAGTTTAACCACCCTATTTACAACCCTGTTACTGTGGCTCAGAATAAAACATGCTGTTTTTCCTTTTCTGATGAGCTTGTGGAAAAAACGAATGATAAGTCCTGCTTCACGGCACCATAATGGACCACAGCTGCATAGCCTCATCCTCTGGCAATTGCACTCACACTCGCACCACATCTTTTGTGGATCATCTGGTTGGCTAGCGTTAGCTTTTGGCCAACTGAAGTAGAGTGAACAAGTGAAGACTGTTTTGAGGATTTGACACTGGCCCTTTTTCCAGCTCTGTTTTATTTGTTAGGGTTTTGCTTTTAAAAAGGGGCTCAACAGTGTTTGAGTTTCATGGTATGTAATTTCTATGTACTGAGCGCTCATTTTTGGCTGAAACCAAACAAAATTAAACAATTTTATTTTTAAGTTTTTATTCTTTTTGCCACTTTTTTCACCATTGCATAAATTAAATAGCCTAAATGTATTTCTGTCTTGCTTTGTACCCCTGCTTGGCAGTTCAGCAAAACAGTATCTTCAAATGGCCATTCTTGGGTAATTTTCTGAAACTGTAAAATACTTTCACACAGACATCATGTTTGCTGCATTTACAAAGAGCACCTAACTCCACGCCAGCTGTGATTTATAAAACTGTTCAGTATAAATGTTTTGGTCTTTTCACTTTGCAGAATATTTGGTGCAATATCCAAAATCCCTTCCAGAAACTGATAATGACACATGTTTTAAAGGTAAATACTGGAAAAAACGTGTCAGCATGGCATGGCAATATTCCTGGCATTTCATCAAATCAAATAAAGCCATTTGCATCTCTACGTGTCAGCATGGCATGGCAATATTCCAGGCATTTCATCAAATAAAATAAAGCCGAGTTACCTATGACACTATGAATGGCATAAAGTCACCCAACAGCAATGTGAAACCTGCCAAGACATGAAAGCTGTGATTGGTAGTCAATTTCATTTCACCATAGTGATTTTTGAATGCTCTCAAAGTTCAAATATTAGTACTGTGTTTAAATTTCAATAATAACTCCTGCATTATAATTATTGTAATCATTTCTTTAAATTATTTGCACAGTTGTTTTTGAGCAGTTGTCATTTCTGCAAATAAATGCTGTAAATAGCAATATTTATATTTGGAATTTAGGGAAACTGTTGTCCGTGGTTTATGAAATACAATGCAAATGTTCATTTCCCTAAACACATTGTCTATTAATAGTAAAACCAGAGAAACTGATCATGTAGGGTGGTCTCTTCATTTTTTCCGGAGCTGTATGCTTGCTGCTAATTTCAGAATAGTATATTTTTCAAGCTTGTCTGTGTTGTTGGTCAGTCCCTCTGTAGTTTTAATATTGTGGCATTTTCAGTCCTCTCCTATACTAGAATCTGGCCTTTATTGCCACCCTGGACTGAACATAATACACCCTGCATGCTGACAACAATCTACAATCAGTTTACCTTTGATAGCAACCGAAAATATCCACAGCCATCACGGCACGTTGTATCCTGCTCATATCTCCTGGTTGTGCACAACAGTGACAGAAACTAATGAATTTTGTCTGTTAAAGAAAGAAAAAAAAAAAAAAAAAAAGCGAAGTGGAGCGAGCGTGCCAGGCAGGCTCATTTTGGAGCTGCAAAGTTGAGTGAGATTACAGCTCTGCACTGAGTGACTGAGTAATCACGCCACTGCCTTCTCTGTCTTGTTAAATGAAAAACCAGTTCATTTACCTGTCATAGAATGTGAGAATACACCTCCTGTTCCCCTAAGTGCTTGATGGTGATTTGAAGGAAAAGTGAGCATTTATCATAGATCTCCCAGCTTTCTGTAAATCTCCTCTTAAGGAGCGTCGAAGCAAGGCTACAGGAATTGAAAGAAAGAAAATGGACAGAGAGAGCAGTACATTAAAAGACACTAAATGGTAGAGCATTTTTAAAAATGTGGCCTTTTTTAATGAGCAAAATTTCAAGAAATAAGTTAATAGTCCAGATGTAAAACATTGTAAATAATTCATCTCATTAGTAACAACACTGGGCGTTTTAATCAAGTACCAAATGTATTTTCTTAATGAAACTATTTCTTTTAATTTAACTAATAGGAGCTTTTTGTTGGAAATGCAGCATTAGGACCTTTTTAGCTCTACCTGAATTCACAACAGTTACAATTGCATATAATTAACTGTACACCAGCCACACTGTTCATGAGATGTCTACTAATGTAGGCACACTCTTGCCCAACATCACATGCATGTAGCTTAAGCACAGGCGGAGCACAGAAGCATTGCCAAATATGTGGTTAGAAGTCAGGGAACATTTTTCTTTCAACAAAACCACAAACCTTTGCCAATTTGTATTAATTGCAGAACAGCAGCTAAGTAATTTGGGAATTCAGCTAATCTCTCTCACATTCTCTGAGGAGATGCAAGTGCATTTTGATTAAAGCATTCTCTTCCAATTCATCATGCTAGCTGTAGTCCTGATGCAGACATAGCTAGGGTTGCTTGTCTGTTGTTTGGAACTGAAAAATAGCCTTTCAGTTCTGAAAATGTACTTTCTTGTGTATGCTTTTACTTACCATGCAGTTTAAGCACTAAATACAATGCATTTGCACATAAACTTATCAATATTCATAAATATAGCTTCATCTGTGTTTGTTGCAGGGAAAATTCAAAATCCATGGACAGGGAAGAATTTCACTTGGTTACTGCTAATGCTGTGAATGATGTTCATCGGAGGGTGGGTGATATAACTGGCGTAATTCACTCAGTAATACATGAGAGATATTGATATAGGTGTGTTACAGAGGCCAGAGGCAACACAGAAACAGGCTGACCCCTAAAGCTGGTGCTTTGTAGCTGGCAGCGTGTAGAGACAGACCTTTGTTGCTTGTTGTTAAGACACTGTGTTAGTCCATCGTAAGTCACCTGTCATTTTAAACTTGGCTGTTACTTTTTAATGAGTTCCTGCTCATTGCTAAGTTACAGGTGATTACGACTGTTAGGGTTCTATGATTGAAATGGCACCCTGTTTACATTTTCTAGAACCTAGCTTAATTGTGTTGCTAACACATTTTAAAGTGTTTAGCTAGCATTATATATTCTTCGTTTTGTTATTAAGATTTTAGTTTGGGCAACATTATTGTTTTGACCCTGTGATGGACTGGTGTGTTTTCCAAAGTGTATTCCTACCTTGCGCCCAATAGGCTCACTGTGAATCTGACCAAAAGAATATAGATCTATGGATGAATGTTGTATTTTTGACAGCTAACTTGTCCTTTAGGCTTTGAGATATCAACATCGAGTTTTTTTAATATAACAACTAACAACCAAGATCCTAGCAACCACCTGGGATACCACAGCACCTACCTAGCAATAGAAACCAATTGTTCCCCTGAATAAATGTGGCACAATGTGGAATACTTAAAAACTTTGTTTTATGATGATCGTTTTATTGGATGTGTCAAATTGGGCAGTTCTGCCACCTAAATGATAAAATCAAATTGCGGCAGAACTGATAAAAATTGCCGGTAAGGCTAGGCCCTACATCTAATCTTCATTGACTTTATCAATAGCAGCCTAAGTGAGTTCTGAAGTCAGCCTTTAGTCTTCACTGCACATCTCTCATTCACCTCTTTTCTCCCCGAGATTAGGACTATGTGAAAATGTCTGTGTCCATCCCAGCGCTTAAAGCCCCTATCTCACAAATCTTTTTGTATGTGTGTGTCTTCACTCTAGTCCTCACTCACTCATTCGGCGTGACAGTGGATCCAGTGCTGTGAGACGGCTCTGTCTGCTTTCTACAGACATTCAATGTCACGGCAGGGGGCCGTGTCAGCCGCCATTAGCTCCCCCGTCTCCGTGAAGATAACAGGAGCATGCAGGTGTTTCTGGAGGTGACCCACTCCAGCCTCAAACAGCACCTGACAGACGAAAGCAGTGGAGCTTGGAGTGAGCAACCATAGGCAGTCTCAAGCAGTCGAGCACAGATTCAGGTCTGAGCACGGTGTCTGGTGGTTACAAGCCACGTCAAGCTGTAGGTTACTCTGGTTTTATCAAGGTTCTCTAAGCAATCTTTAATTGAAGTTAGTTTTTCCTTATCAGATCAGATTACACTAATGAACTAATGCTCTAATAAACACTAATGCTCATTTAAGTTAGAGTTAGAATCAACCTAACAATGTTTTCCCTCTTCTACACTGAGTCAGGATCACATGGCCGATCACATTTACCGTGTTCCCACCTACCCACTAAACATATAGTCACTGTTTGGGGCTGGAAGCCACAATTGCATAACTTGCATGATGCTAATGTACTATATCGGGAGTACAGAGCCAAATGACATGCAGCTGGGTTTATTACTACAGAAGGCAGATCTAACTAAACCAGAGACATCTGAAGCTGGCAAGACATTCAAGTAACATGTTCTTTACGTTTTAACCAGAGAATCACTGAGGGAATACTTAAATTCAAAGCCAAAAACTAAACATAAATGGAGGAGAATTTTACTATAATATATATATATATATATATATACACACACACACACACACACACACACACAGTGGGACAAAAAAATATTTAGTCAGCCACTGATTGTGCAAGTTCTTCTACTTAGAAAGATGAGAGAGGTCTGTAATTTTCATCATAGGTACACATCAACGAAATATGAAAAAAAATCCAGGAAATCACATTTTGAAAGAATCTTTTTTGGAAATTATGGAAAATAAGTATTTGGTCAGTAACAAAAGTTCAACTCAGTTCTTTGTAACATAACCTTTATTGGCAAGGTCACAGATCTCCTCTAGAGCAGTGATATTTTGGGGATGTCTCTGGGCAACACAGACTTTCAACTCCACAAATTTTCTGTGGGGTTGAGGTCTGGAAACCTTTAAATGCTTTTTACAGAGCCACTCCTTCATTGCCCGAACTGTGTATTTGGGATCATTGTCATGCTGGAAGACCCATCCACGTTCCAGGGGTAACTTGCACAATCAGTGGCTGACTAAATACTTTTTTGCCCCACTGTATATATTTTATATATAATATGTATTATATAATACATGTAGCCAATTCTTTCTTCAGATTAGTTCTGCTTGATAGGTTTTTCAGTTTGGACAAAACTTACTGTACTGGGTTTATTCACTTAGAGCATTAATACAAAATTCAGTTGTGAGTGTGCGGATATAGAGCACTATACCACAGGTAGTTCATATTTCACAATGTGATTGGCTGAGAGGCATTCTATGAGGGCTAATATCTCACAATAATGACACTCCGAATGCATCTCTGTAAATATATCTCACCTGTAACCTAGCAACGAACAGGAAGCCATTAAATAGTAATAGCCACGGGTAACAAGCCTGTCAAAAAGAATGAACCTGTAATGAGCGCTTGTCCTAACAACAAGCAACACGAAGAGGCAGCATCGTGAAACCCAAACACTACTATTACAAACAAAGATGATCACCCTCTGCAGAGCACCGGTTTTGACGGACGGCGTGTTTCTGTGTTTGAAGTGTTGCGCTGACCTTAAGAAAAAACACTACAGTGAAGGCATACGCCGTTTATCAATTCTTTTATCAAATTTATTAAATGTTAGGTAGCTAAGCACACTGTTCATGTTTATGAAAAGGTTTATGGAGACATTATTGTATGTATTTAACAGGGCAGAGATTGTATGCACGCTAGCGCTGAAGATTTGTTGTGCTTAGTCGGCCGGTTGCCTTGTGCTAGTTTGAGATTCATCCTTGTGTTCACAGCTGGGTCTATTACTACAGAAGGTAGATCTAACCAATCCAGAGACATCTGAAGCTGGCAAGACATTCAAGTAACATAGAGTTCATTAAGACATATTATTGTATGTATTTAATAGGACAGAGATTGTATATACGTTAGTGCTGAAGGTCAGTTGTACTAAATCGGATCGGTTGTTTTGTCCCAGTCAGAGAAACATATTTACCCCACCATTTTTGAAGGTGTGGAGCCACGACTGGTTTACAGACCTTTGTGTACACAATTCATCCTCGTGCTCTGGAGACATCTTTCATCAAATCGCGATTTAACTAGTCAAAACCAGGTGAAGAGAAACTAATCAATGAGGTGCAGAACAGAGAGCTGTATGACTCCCAGCATTTAAAAACAGCAGCCCTCACTTATATAATAGTAATACACTTGGATATTGGCACTGCGGTTGTAGGCATGAGGCCGGAATCAGCACACCAGTGCAAATATCTCACAGTATATCACTCCCTCTCATGCATAATTTCACAACAGTTACTTTCAGCCACGCAATCATTTTCCATGAGAAACATTCCTCATGATCTTCGCAATAGCAGCATATTTTTTCACTCTGCTAAATGCAACAGCTTGGCTTAACATTGACGAAAACCAGCAAGCAGTTTCTGCTTCTGAATTACTATAACAGAAAATGGATAGCTCTTTTTAATATTTTTTTTTTGACCTACAGCCGGCAGATTTTGATCAGATTCTGAAGAAGTGTGTGACCACAGGGCTTCACTGAATTCTGAACCGGTCATTGCCCCTAATCAAGCTTTTCGGTCAGCAGCTCTGACAGCATAACAGCTAAACCACCTAGAATTAGCCAGAAACACAAGGGGCTATAAAATGCTTTACAGACTGGATTTACTCAGCATCTGTCAGGAGGGGAATGAGCTGCAGGCTGTGGCACTTGAAGATACTTGTTGAGAAACTATAATTTAACAGAGACAATTGCTGATACATATTTGAAACCAAGTTCAGGTCTCAATTTCTTTCTTTCTTACATTATTTTCTGAACTGTTGTACAAAAGTAATCGAACACTTAAGGTCATGTGTTATTAAAAGTTGTTTGAAAGCGTTGTTACATTTATAAAACTCATGCACTAGCCCCTCCAAGCCAGAGTTGAATTTTGGTCCGTGTTCCCAAAGAAAACATGTCAACGTGACACTTTTTATTATTTTTTTTTTTTATTATTTAAACTCAGATATTTGTAGAATGTGTAAAATTAACATTCCTCACTGTTGAAGCAGAGTAAAGGCTTCTATCACCACTAACATTGAGAGTTCATCACACATCCCTATACAGTATCGGAACACAGCAGAGCTAGCAATAAGCATTAACGAAACAAAATAACCAGCAGACTCTGCAGACCACATTCGAACAATACACAAATTACAGCAACAAAAGTCGGAAAGCTAAAGGAATCATGTCCAAAGTGCTGGATTTTTTTAGTGCTAGATTAGCAGCCTTTTTGAATGACATGCAGTTCATTCAAATTTATTACACCTTCAACTTAATTAACAACTGAAATTGTACATTCAGCTCCACCTTCATGAATCACCTTTTCTGCTGCAGCCATAACTCTCGCTGGGCAGCCGATGATGTCCTCTCAAATTAATACAGCATTTATTAATAATTATAGAAAAAGATAATTGGTTATTCCTGTAGCAATTTGTTGAAGTGCCTTCAATACCAACACAGTTAGACACTTACTGTGTATGATCATTTACCAATCTCTTCTTTGAAAATCCCCACCTTCTCCATGCAGTCAGTGTACACTCACTCAAACTTACCCTCAAGGTACATGTTCAGCCAGCATGCTTTTCGTTCAGTGGAAGTCTTCTCAAGTTAGCGTATGCATTTACATCTGTTATTAGTGCTTCCTCCTAATATTTACATCCTTTTAATTACACAACAAATGGGAAGAGAGAAATTAATAACGGAGGGGATTGTCTTCTTTATACTTTTCATGGTTGGTTCAAAGCGATGATTTTAAAGTCCTTCAAGCTTTAGACAATGCTAGGGCAGGAGGCCTATCTATTTTAATTATTCTCGAACAGAAGAATTTGTCATTGATGTCCATTGAACCGGCGCAGGGTAATTGGATGGGGGTTGGTGAGGGATTTTAAAAGCACTCCCTGGACTGTTTTTATGCATGGTTTAGATTTTAAAGAGTATTTCACACAAGGGAAGGCTGAGGGTAAATGAAACATTTGT